>NC_064762.1:29412366-29716116 GCF_011397635.1 Epinephelus fuscoguttatus | reverse complement strand
ACTTCTCGCCCTGCTGCAGGAGGCCTTGACCCCCAGCCTCGAAGACTCCACCGTGGTGAGGGACTTGAAGGCTGCTGCAAAGAATAACTTGAGGACTAGGTATGCTACGGTCTCGCTCTTTCTGTGTGTGCGTGTGTGTGTGTGTGTGTGTGTGCGTGTGCGCACGTACAATAGTCAGTGGTAGGCCAAATCAAAACATTACAAAAGCAAAGTTTTGTATTTTATATGTGCATTTTCTTCTCATTTTACTGATTAGTTGTAGCAGTTAATAATTTATAATCCATGCACTTTTTTGTTTGTATGTGTGAGATTGTTTATTTGTATGCATGCCATGTTTATCCTCATACTGTGATACCAAAAATAATTTGTGAAATGTCTTTAAGATATGATGCGCAGAAGGACACATTGTATGCAGCATCAGCACTGGATCCTCGCTTTAAGGCCCTACCATCCCTGTCCGCTAAAGAGACACCTTCTCCAGACTGCAGTCTGAGGCTGCCACTGCTGCATGTTTAAGTATTTTAAAAAAAAACCTGTTCAATTTAATAAGAATGTTTTCATTGAGAATTAAAAGATTCTCTATTGGATTATAAGGAATAGTATAAAATATAAAAGAGTTCACAAATGATTTTCAATCTATTTATTTATTTATTTATTTATTCATTTATTTATTTCTGTTTTGTTTTTTTTCTGTCTTATTCAACAGCAAAATACTGATGGTAGTGATGCTGAGGAAGGAGCTGAGGAGATGGAGGAAGCGACTTCGTCCAAGAAGCCCAAGAAATCCAGCACCTTGGAGTCTCTCCTTGGGGCAGTCTACTTACCAACAGTAAAGGAAAATGAACAGGAAACTCCAGCAAAGAGGGCTCAGGATGAAATCAGAAGATACAGGGCGGAAAAACCTGCTGGGCTGAATGAAAATCCTCTGACCTAGTGGAGGTCAAATGAAAGGGACTATCCACTGTTGGCTCGCCTGGCCAAGCAATACCTTTGTGTCCCAGGGACCAGTATTGCATCAGAGAGGGTGTTTTCAACTCAGGTGATATTGTCACTGCAAAAAGGAGCTGCCTAACCCCAGATCATGTCAATGAGCTCCTTTTCCTAAACAAGAATCTCACAATTACCAAGTGAGAACAAAGTCACAATAACAGGACTTGACTTTAGACAGTTTAAGTTTACTTTTAGTTTTGTAACCATTGTTATTATTTTTGCACTTTAAGAAACAATGCCTTAATGCAGTTTGCAGTGATGGAGTGTTGTGGTTCAAGTACACTTTCACTTGCAATTCCTTTCTAATGTCAAAATTGCACTTTTGAGACTTGAGACAGTTTTGTTTACAGTTCAAGTTTGAACTGTCCAATTTACATGTTTGCACTTAAAACCTATTGTTTATAGTGGAGAAAAAATAAAGTGCATTTGTATTTTGTAACACAGTTGAGGCATTTTCATTATTTAAGAGCAGATCGAATCGAATCGAATCGTGATTAATCGATTCAGAACCTTATGAATCTAAATCAAATCGATTTAGGAAATTGGCCATGATACCCAGCCCTAGTCGTAACAGCACGTACTCCAGCCCATACCCAAGGGTCTGTAGTGTAAAGAGTTAATCCTAATCAAGTAGAATGGTTATACTGCATAAAGTGATTAAGAAAATAAAGCCATGTGACCATCATATAACCATGTTTTATGCATAAGTCCTTATAATACTGAGTGAGATGCATTTATATGTGTTAAAACATTGTTATACATATCAAAGTATTCATAATATGAGTTCACGTTGTATCCATACGCATTCAAATATAAACTATCATATTCTGTACAATGATAACACACACACACACATTCAAATGTCTGTATTACCTGATGCACATTAAAGGTTCGTACTGCATGAGAGCACATGAGAGCACAAGGGGCTGCATAAAGAAAGTCCCTAAAATTCACGTTTTTTAAAAATAAAGTGAAAGTGAATCCGGAGCTAAGGGTGGAAAACTTGGGGAATTCCAGGCTCAAAACGAAAGCATTACACCATTAAAATCGGGCCTGCTCATGATTGGACAAAAAGAAAAAGGCTTCCACCAATAGAATCGGATTAAAGTGGGATGGATTAACAGAGAGAGGTGGAGACTCCACCCAGTCTCCACCAGCATAAAAGTAGATGTGCTGAGAAGTGGTTTTCAGTCCTGCTCCGGGGCTTGACTCGATGAGTTGTATGTGTTAAGCTTGTGAACACATTAAACTCGATTGCATCGGACTCTGCCTGTCTCCAGTGTTTCTTTGAGCATTGATTAAACCCATTTAATCCCAAATTTTCCCAGACACAAAAATATCCAAATCATGTGTCATTAGTATCCTTTGAAACAATCAATCATAATTTTTAGAAATTTTCATGGAAAAGTGTGTGAAAAAGTGTGTTTTATGATCGGTCACAATTGTGACTGGTGGGATACTGTGTGGTATCAACCATTGGACAGACTAAATATAGGTCTATTTGACCTGTGCAGTGTGTTTGTGTGTGTGTTTCTGTGTGTGTGTGTGTTTGTTTGTGTGTGTGTGTGTGTGTGTGTGTGTGTGTGCGTATGTGCGTGTGTGCGCGTGAGTGTATAACATCCTTATATATAAAGGCTAGTTATTATCACTTTTAAAAGTTCCAGCATTGCCTCTAAATGCTCTCTCATTGTAGTGTGAATATTTTACATATAAGCCCTATACTATCGGCTAGCAATATGAATACTGGGAGCACCGTTATGAATATTGAGGTTAAGACAAAAAACAACAACAATCATCAATGTATTTCAACATTGTAACTTTAGTGCAACTTACTTTAGTGCAACATTCATTTGAAAACGTTCATTTTTAGTGCAAAATTCATTTGAACACATTCATTTTTAGTGCAGTATACATTGAGCACACTGAACATGAAGGTAAACATTTAGGATAGAGGTAGCTGCTGAACATGCTTTCAAGTATAGGCCTACACTGACTGACTGAACAACAAAATAAAATAGGTTGTAGAACAAAGAGCAAAGATATGCCTTTTATTTATAAAAAATAACATCTTTTCCTGGAACATTTAGGACATTTTGATGTTTTTTTTCAGCTTTTTTTCCCTAGACTCCAAAGTACTGTTTGTTTGTAACTGTATGCAACCACAACCACACTGTATGTGACCACATTAAACAAAGTTGAGTAATTGCAAATGCATATATCAATACTAGACACCTTAAACATGATGTGTACCAAAAATCTATGTCCTATATTTATGTTAACATACTTTACTAACCTTTTCTGTGTGAGCTTCCTTGCTGCCATCCTCTTCACGCAAACAGGAAGTAAACAGCTCTGGTCATGTGACAATGTACAGTAAACATGCGACACTGCACATATTTCATTGAGACCCTTTATTATTTCAATATCTGCTGGAAATGCATTGATAGATCATTCAGTAACATTTTTATAGCCTTAGAAATGAAACTTTTTTTTACGGTCACTATTGTGACCGGTGGGATTACATGGGTTAACTGACTCTAAGGTACCAGATTGACATCTGAGGACAATTGAGAAGCAACGTTGACGAAAAGGTCGGGAGCCTACAGGCCCACTTCCAGGCACCAATTTTTACCTCTACAGGTCCCGTAGCACTAAAATAAAGAAAGACAAAGCAATGAGTCATCTGGTATCATCTACAGCTCAAACAACCCCAACATTAGTTTGCTCACATACTAGAATATTAATGCCAATTCATTATGGGACCACTGCAGCTCATCAGGAAAATACAAATAGGGATATTTCTTTTTTGTACTAAAATGACTAATTTTAGAATGATTTTTCGACTAGGAATTTCACAGTCAGTATGGACAGGATGATTACACAGAGCAGTAACTGTTTTAGTGTACTTCTGCCTATGTAAGTGAAGTTTAAAGATAGACTGATCATGAGTCAGAAGTCAGTAATTACAGTCACACTTACTTTTGACCAAGGATGTTTTCCAGCTGGAGCTCTGGGAAAAAAAAAACAAGCAACACAAAATAATATGAGTAATAATAACTGGTGATAATGAAACTGCATATATATAGGGGTTTTGGGGGGGGGGTTTTCCTTATCGGCTGTGAGGGTCCAAAGGACAGAGGGATGTCGCATGCTGTAAAGCCCTCTGAGGCAAATTTTTATTTGTGATATTGGGCTTTATAAATAAAATTCATTGATTGATTGATTTATCAGTTGACTCTGCACTTATTGTGTGTGTGAACATGATTTTATTAGATCAGTAAATCTAATGCTTACCGGTGAATAGGAAACTCCAAGAGACTTTGTGATTTCATGCAATGCTATTTCATTGAGGCGACTTTGCAGGAGTTTGCCTTCATAGTACAGACAGTCCACAGTGAGGAGGACCTTCGGGTTGGTCACCTGTCTGTTGCTTGGAGCTACAACATGGTCAGGATTGAAGGTGTGATGCATCACCACAAGGATTGCTGTTTTACCACCTGTAAGCACAGATGTAACAAGATTTTTTTTAATGTAAAATGTGGAACTTCTCAACTGATTGACCCATCAAGGTGAAACTGCTCAATGAATGCCTGAAGGCATTCCCCACCTGGCATGTTCTCCAAGGCCTCACTGATGTCCGTTCCAACTCGTGAAGCGATGGGACAGAAAACCAGAAGGTAGTCACTGTCTTCAAGAACGGACACTTCAGTTTGGCCAGTGTTTCTAAGGTGTCCAACAAGCTCTTGGTGAGCATTATTAGTTTTTCCAGCCAAATGGACAAAGAACTTTTCTCCCATCACTGAAGACAAAGAAAAATTTTTACATCAGTATTAAGCTGTTACATACAGTAGTTGGGTTTTGTATGTAAAATCCCATAGGCTTATGCTAATAACATTAGCATGTTGTATTTGTGGGGAAAATGTGTCCAGCAAAAGACAACTGCTTTGTCTGTGAATGCTGCAAGTTATAGTGAAGCTAATTTGTGTGCTTGTGTTTGAAATTGAGCTGGAAATTAAGCCATGTTTAACGTGTGTTTTGAAACAACTAAACTTTAAAGCACTTCACAGAAACCTCCTCCGCCAACTTGCATTTTGGAGGTGTAACTGCAATGTGACACAGACACACCACCGCACAAGTATAAATGCTCACAACGGCGTAGGCCACGTGTATGGTCTGCTGCACAATTATAAATCCCGCTTTACTCTGTACTTTTTGAAACTAATTCGATAGCTGCGATCATGGAAGCGCATCAAGTGGCAACTTCAGGGGCTCAAAAATGAAGCTAACACCAAAACACTGTTGCCAACTCCTCAGTAAGAAAAGTAGCTATTGGCTGTCCTAAAAGTCGCTGGAATTCGCTAAATGACGTCATCGCTTAATTTGCATTATTGTCCATATACATGTAATTGTAATGGTTGCTGTAGGAGAGAGGAATAACGTCGTGGGAGAGACAAAAACTGAGTAAAAAACACCCTGAATATGTTTAGAACTACAAATGAACCTTCTTTCAGTGATTTATATTAGACAAAGAAAATTTTACATTTACATCCTGCCCTGACTGTAAGCCAGGTCGGGATCAGAGCGATAGATCAGCCAGCGGCGGTTCCGCGCATGCACGATTCACTTGCAATCTGGACGTGGAGGGGTTAACATCTCCTGCTCTGACTGCAGCTGGGAGGGAGGATTCGGCCGCCTGTGAGTGCTTTGGGATGGGGGAGGAGCCCACGGCAGCATCCGCTGCTCGTTGAGAAGAATAAGAATGATACGTGCTTTCATGTCAAAGTCTCCAAAAGTCTTCAGTAACATCAGAAAAAGTCACTAGATTTGTCGCTCGTCACTTTTTTGAAAAAGAGTCGCTAGAGGGGTCTGAAAAGTTGCTAAATATAGTGACAAAGTCGCTAAGTTAGTAGTCTCGCTCACCAGACCTTTCTCAAGAAAAGAAAGGTCTGGCTGGGCCGCCTCTCACTTTAAGATTGGAGAAAAAAACGCCCCAGCTTTTTTTATTAGTTTCAACCAATCACAATCGTTCTTGGCGGTGCCACAGCAATGGTGCGCTTGCAAAAATATTGCCGGGGGGAAACAGGTTTTGGTGTACCCACAAAAATATCACCTACAGGACGCAAACCATGGCAGAAAAATGGCTACATCCCCGCAAGATCAAACACCGCAAAAGTTAGTTAAGGACGTGTTGAAAACTGCTACCGGAGGTGGTAGGGCGGGACTTTAGCAGGTGGCTCGTTCCGCCCAATGAGAGGCTGATCTATGCGGCAAACTTCAGCCCACTCAGACTACTAAGTTGGCAACACTGCGCCGAAGCGCCAAAATCTGCAGTTCATCAAATAGCCACTTGAGGGTGGCTTTGGAAGTGAGTCAATCCTCATAGACCCCCATGTTACTTTACAGCAAAAATAAACATGTTTACAGCCTGGTGAAAATAGTTTTAGTCTCTATAGTTAATTTCAACATTCTTGACAACTGTATGCATTTTTAACAATAACTCACTAATTTACATTTTATTAAGAATTAAAGTTAACTTTTGATTGACAGACTGTCTGCTGATAGTGATCTTGGATTCTCAGTCAGATCCACCACTCACTCCTCCACAGCTCCACCCTGTCATCCAAATATGGTCACTTCTGGCATCCATAAAACCAACATGATGATGTCCAAAATGCTTAACTCAAACTTCAAGTCGGACGCATTGCAATGTATTCACACTCACAAACAACCTCACAACACCTGTCTCTAGAATGATAAGGCCTCCCTATGTCAACATGAGTCATGAGTTTTTAAAGGGGATGTGGCAAAATGGTGTGTGCATGTGTGTGTGTGTGTGTGTGTGTGTGAGAGAGAGAGAGAGAGAGAGAGAGAGAGAGAGAGAGAGACTAAAGCTGTCAGACAAATGTATCAAAGTAAAAAGCCTCTAACATAAAGTGGGGTAGCAGTATAAAGATGCAAAAAATTAAATACTCAAGTAAAGTAGGCCACAAGGTACTTAGCTGCATTTCACTCATGAGCACCACATGCACAAATTATAAAAACAGTAAACTTGTTTTCTCACCACTCCTCTCTGTCTGGGTCATGTCTCTGAGGAGGAGATAAGGAAACTTTTAGTCAACACACTTCAAAACAATACGATAAAGTTAAGCAAGGATCTTGCTGACGTGCTGACGTGTGTTTCTGTGACTGTTTAAGCACCTATAGCTCTCCTCCTTTCTACGACTTTCTCGCTAATCTCTTAGCTGTTGTTTGCACGCTCTTAGCCTTGGTAGCTACATTAGCTTAGCCATGGCTTCTCCTTCTCCTGCCCTCTGTTGCCCGGTGTGTCAAATGTTCAGTTATGCCTCTGCCTCCTTTAGCGACAGTGGTAATTGTAACAAGTGTAGCTTATTTGCTGCGTTGGAGGCGAGGCTTAGTGAATTAGAAGCGCGGCTCCGCACCATGGAAAACCATTCAGCAGCTGCGGTAGTTAGCCAGTCCCCTGTAGCCGGTGCGGAGCCACATAGCATAGCCTTAGCCTCTGCTAACTGTCCTCCGGTAACTCCCGTTCAGCCGGGAGGTTGGGTTACGGTTCGCCAGAAGCACAGCTCCAAGCCGAAGCCCACGGCTCACCACCAGCCTGTTCACGTTTCCAACCGCTTTTCCCCACTCAGCGACACACCCGCTGAGGATAAAACTCTGGTTATTGGCAGCTCTATTCTGAGAAACGTGAAGTTAGCAACACCAGCGACCATAGTCAAATGTATCCCTGGGGCCAGAGCGACATTGAATCTAATTTAAAACTGCTGGCTAAAGCTAAACGTAGATTCAGTAAGATTGTTATTCACGTCGGCTTAAATGACACCCTGTTACGCCAATCGGAGGTCACTAAAATTAATATTGCTTCGGTGTGTGAATATGCAAAAACGATGTCGGACTCCGTAGTTTTCTCTGGACCCCTCCCAAATCTGACCAGTGATGACATGTTTAGCCGCATGTCATCATTTAACCGCTGGCTGTCCAGGTGGTGTCCAGCAAACGATGTGGGTTTTGTTAATAATTGGCAAACTTTCTGGGAAAACCTGGTCTTATTAGGAGAGACGGCATTCATCCCACTTTGGATGGAGCTGCTCTCATTTCTAGGAACCTGGCAAACTTTATTAGTAATTTAAATCCCTGACAACCCAGAGTTGAGACCAGGACTCAGAGTCGCAGTCCTAAACACCTCTCTCTGAGCTTCTAGTTCAGTTACCCAGCCATAGTTTTAATAGTTTTATACAAACGGTGTCTGTCCCCGACCACCTAAATTATCTAAATCTAAAATTAAACAAAGAGGAGTTGTGCATAACAACCTCATAAAAATTAAAACCTCTTCTGTGACAGAAAGACAAAACAGGAGAATTAAATGCGGACTGTTAAATATCAGGTCTCTATCGTCTAAAGCAGTGTTAGTAAACGAATTAATATCAGATAATCATATTGATTTACTCAGTCTCACTGAAACCTGGCTGTGTCAGATGAATATGTTAGTCTAAATGAGTCCACTCCTCCCAGTCATAATAATACCCACATTCCTCGAGGCAGCGGCCGAGGAGGGGGAGTTGCAGCCATTTTTAACTCTAGTCTGTTAATCAGTCCTAAACCTAAACTAGATTATAATTCATTTGAAAGCCTCGTTCTTAGTCTTTTACATCCGACCTGGAAAACCTCAGCCACTTTTATTTGTTATAGTGTACCGTGCTCCTGGCCCGTATTCTGAATTTTTATCTGAATTCTCAGAGTTTTTATCCAGTTTAGTTCTTAAATCAGATAAAGTTATTATTGTAGGCGATTTTAACATTCATGTCGACGTTGATAATGACTCCTTGGCTACCGCGTTTATCTCATTATTAGACTCCATTGGCTTCAGTCAGGGTGTACATGAACCTACTCATTGTTTTAACCATACCCTTGATCTAGTTCTGACGTATGGAATTGAAATTGATAACCTAAAAGTCTTTCCACAGAATCCCTCGCTATCGGATCATTATCTGATTACTTTTGATTTCTTTTTACTCGATTACACGCCACTCAGCAACAGTTACTATACTAGATGTTTATCAGATAGTGCTGTCGCAAAACTTAAGGAAAAGATTACTTCGTCGTTAAATTCAATACCAATACCTTCAGTAACAGAGGTTTCCGTGCCGACTTTAACCTCTCCCGAATTGATCATTTTGTTGATAGCACCGTAGGCTCGCTCTGAACAACGCCGACTCTGTAGCTCCTCTTAAAAAGAAGTTAAAAAAGCAAGAAAGTTCGCTCCTTGGTATAACTCTCAAACCCGTAAGTTAAAAAAAATATCGCGAAAATTTGAAAGGAATTGGTGATTAACCAAACTGGAAGAATCTCGTTTAATCTGGACAGACAGTCTCAAAACTTATAAGAGGGGCCTCCGAAATGCCAGAGCAAACTATTACTCAGCTCTAATAGAAGACAATAAGAACAACCCCAGGTTTCTTTTCAGCACTGTAGCCAGGCTGACTGAGAGTCAAAGCTCTATTGAGCCTTGTATTCCTTTAGCCCTTAGCAGTAATGATTTTATGAGCTTTTTAATGACAAAATTCTAACTATTAGAGGCAAAATTCATGACCTCCTGCCCTCAGATAGTACCTATCTAACCTCAAACACAGCTGTAAAATCTAATATATATTTAGATTGCTTCTCCCCAATTTCTCTTCAAGAATTGACTGCAGTGATTTCTTCATCCAAATCATCAACGTGTCTCTTAGACCCCATCCCAACTAGGCTACTTAAGGAGGTCTTTCCTTTAGTTAACACTCATATATTAGATATGATCAATATATCCTTATTAACAGGCTATGTACCACAGTCTTTTAAGGTAGCTGTAATTAAACCTCTACTAAAAAAGCCCACCCTGGATCCAGAGGTGTTAGCCAACTATAGACCAATATCTAATCTTCCCTTTATGTCAAAGATCCTTGAGAAAGTAGTCGCAGACCAGCTGTGTGATTTTCTCCAGGATAATAATTTATTTGAGGAATTTCAGTCAGGATTTAGAGTGCATCATAGCACTGAGACAGCTCTAGTTAAAATTACAAATGACCTTCTGATTGCTTCAGACAAAGGACTGTCTCTGTACTTGTTTTATTAGATCTTAGTGCGGCGTTTGACACAATTGACCATCAAATTCTGCTGCAGAGACTGGATCACTTAATTGGCTTAAAAGGTTCAGCACTAAGCTGGTTTAAATCTTATTTATCTGATCGTTTTCAATTTGTTGGCGTTCGCAATGAACCATCCTTACGTACTAAAGTTTGTTTTGGAGTTCCATGAGTTCTGTGCTCGGACCAATCCTGTTTACTCTATATATGCTTCCTTTAGGTAACATCATTAGAAATCACTCTATAAATTTCCATTGTTATGCGGATGATACTCAGTTGTATTTATCAATGAAGCCAGAAGAAAGTAATCAATTAACTAAACTCCATAATTGCCTTAAAGACATAAAAACTTGGATGAGCACCAATTTCCTGATGTTAAATTCAGACAAAACTGAAGTTATTGTTCTTGGCCCCAAACAACTCAGAGACTCTTTATCTGATGACATAGTTTCTCTAGATGGCATTGCTCTGGCCCTGCCACTACCGTAAGAAACCTCGGAGTAACATTTGATCAAGATTTGTCTTTTAATTCTCATTTAAAGCAAACCTCACGGACTGCATTTTTCATCTGCGTAATATTGCGAAAATTAGGCCTATCCTGACCGAAAGATGCAGAAAAATTGGTCCACGCTTTTGTTACCTCAAGGCTGGATTATTGTAACTCTCTATTATCAGGTAGCTCTAGTAAGTCCTTAAAAACTCTCCAGCTAATTCAGAATGCAGCAGTGTACTAACAGGAACTAAGAAAGCGATCATATCTCTCCTGTTTTAGCTTCTCTGCACTGGCTCCCTGTAAAATCCAGAATTGAATTTAAAATCCTACTGTTAACTTATAAAGCTCTAAATGGTCAAGCTCCATCATATCTTAGAGAGCTCATAGTGCCATATTATCCCACCAGAACACTGCGCTCTGAGAACGCAGGGTTACTCGTGGTCCCTAAAGTCTCCAAAAGTAGATCAGGAGCCAGAGCCTTTAGCTATCAGGCTCCTCTCCTGTGGAATCATCTTCCTGTTACGGTCCGGGAGGCAGACACCGTCTCCACATTTAAGACTAGACTTAAGACTTTCCTCTTTGATAAAGCTTATAGTTAGGGCTGGCTCAGGCTTGTCCTGTACCAGCCCCTAGTTAGGCTGACTTAGGCCTAGTCTGCCGGAGGACGCCTCTATAATCCACCGGGCCCCTTCTCTCCTTCTCTCTCTCTCTCTCTCTCGTATCCTATTACTGCATCTAGCTAACCCGGCCATTCTGGATGTCACTAACTCGGCTTCTTCTCCGGAGCCTTTGTGCTCCACTGTCTCTCAGATTAACTCATATCACAGCGGTGCCTGGACAGCGTGGCGTGTGTGTGGTTGTGCTGCTGCCGTGGTCCTGCCAGATGCCTCCTGCTGCTGCTGCCATCATTAGTCATTAGTCATACTTCTTCTGTTATTATACACATATGATTATTGTCACACATGTATACTGCCAGGTATTAATACATACTTTCAACATATTGTACCGCAGTAACCAGAACTATAACTATAATATTATTACTTCCATTAATGTTGTTGTAAGATACTGTCATTACCTGCATATCTCTCTCTCGCTCTCTCTCTCTCTCTCTCTCTCTCTCTCTCTCTCTCTCTCTCTCCCTGTGTCATATGGATTACTGTTAATTTATCATTTTGATCTGTTCTGTACGACATCTATTGCACGTCTGTCCGTCCTGGAAGAGGGATCCCTCCTCAGTTGCTCTTCCTGAGGTTTCTACCGTTTTTTTTCCCCCGTTAAAGGGTTTTTTTTGGGGAGTTTTTCCTTATCCGCTGTGAGGGTCTTAAGGACAGAGGGATGTCGTATGCTGTAAAGCCCTGTGAGGCAAATTGTGATTTGTGATATTGGGCTTTATAAATAAAATTGATTGATTGATTGATTGATCAGCATATGTGCGTCACAAACTCTTGTCACAGCTGCTCTGCACAAGCTTGCTCCAGACACAGCCAACGTTACCTTAGAGGTCTAGAGCAGGGCTGCCCAATTAGTTTTGGCCCGCGGCCCATGCTCAAATTTTCAATAATTAAATAATTATTATTTTCCCGCTGCCAGCAGTCGGAATATCTCTTTAAATATTTATTTATTGTTGCATTTCCTCTACTGACCACAAATCAGCATTGTGTTACATTGAGGGTAGGGTGGCGCTGTTTAGCTCCCGTCAGCTCAAATCCGGCCGGAACTGACCAGAGAGGGGGAAGATGCTGGGATGGAGGCATGGAGCGTGTGAGGAATTGGCACACTGACAAAAGAAAGTTTAAAAATTGTTGGGAACACGAGTACTTTTTTACTGAAATTGATTCCAAGGCAGTATGTCTAATATGCAAGCTGAGAGTCGCTGTTTTAAAAGAATACAATCTCCGTTGCCACTTCGAAACCCAGCATTCCCATCAGTTCTCAAAATACACCGGAGACGAGAGAAAGGTGAAGGCTGGAGACCTGCTATCAAAGTTAACCTCCCAACAACGTACCCTACTCCAGCCGTCAACTGTACAAGAGAATGCCACTCGGGCAAGTTATCAGCTTAGCTCCATCATTGTCAGAAGCGGACGACCGTTTGCTGTGGGTGATTTTGTGAAACAATGTCTGACAGTTGCTGCTGACACCGTGTGCCCAAATCAGACGCGGGCTTTTTCCCAGATAAGTTTGTCACGGAACACCGTCACCCGCCGTGTGGAGGATATGGCCGAAGACGTTCGGGGCCAAATTGTCCAGAAAGCAGGTCAATTTTCTGCCTTCTCCATCGCGTGTGATGAAAGCACGGATATATCGGACTCGGCACAGCTGCTCGTCTTCCTGCGAGGCGTTAATGAGGACTTTGAAGTGTGTCAGGAACTCGCGGGCCTTGAAACACTGAAAGGGACAACAAAAGGAGTGGATGTTTTTATGGCAGTACAGCGAGTTATGGATAGGAACAGCTTAAAGTGGGAAAAGCTATCTGGCATCACGACCGACGGCGCCCCGGCTATGGTCGGTAAGAGAACAGGTCTCATTTATATATATCATAGTCATTTAATTAAATGCACTGCAACATGAATGTTTAGTTTTGGCCCGTGACCCTCCACCCTGATTCATTTTTGGCCCTCCACTGAGAAGTATTTGGGCACCCCTGGTCTAGAGCCTGCAAAGCTATTCCAAGTCATGGTCAGCAGGTCACAGCCACGCAAGGGTTACTTAAAACCTTTAAAGATGCTTACTTACGGAATAGATTGATAATTTGTTGGTAAAGTCTCTTGCATTGCTTTCTCACTCTTGACAGGAAGGCAATGACGGTCCCTCCCAGTCAGTGCAACACTTTCACTTTTGCTTTTACATGCTACGTGTTTTTCAAGCCGACTGCTGTCCTGAAGAGGAAGCGCAGAGAGAGAAGGAGAGAGAGAGAGAGAGAATGATCAGTTTGTAGCTGGGAGGGGTGACTGCAGTTAGTGCATTACATGGACACTGGCATTTATTATGTATTGTTTTTGTGCAGTGTCCTCACATGGAAAGAGTCTAAGCACTGAGGGAGAACAACTTTAACAGGTTAGATGTGGAGTGAGCCTGTTTCTTTAAGTGTTAACGTGCTAAAACTGTTGCAACATGTCATCATTCTCAGATAAAGCCACAGTGACCAGTGACCACACTTCCTCTATGCAACTGTGCAGCCTATTTCAAGGTTCTCCTTACATAGATTATAGATTTCTATAAACTACAGACTCCTAACAAGGCAATTAGGTATTGATAACTAATAAGATTTGTATTACCAACCTTGTAGAGGTTGATTGTAAAGAATATTGAAGTTATATATATCAGGCTGATCCATGTTTGCTGGATGTTTGTCATAACAACATTGTAAAGCAATATGTTTCTCGGCTGCTTGTTAAGCTCTTCTGTTCCCTGCCATCACATGCCTGCTGTGATGATGTGATTAATGGATTGAAGTTTGGATGGAAGTTTGAGTTAGAAGTTTGAAGGGAATTTCAATGTTATTTTTCTCACTTTATCTCTTCCTTTTGGCCCTTTTCACATCCAGCCACTTGCTTAATGTCTGTGTGTGCAGATCTGTATCCTTCCACCATTTTAATCTGTATTGTGCTTAAGATAGAATATTAGCGATCAAAAGCTTCAGCCCCAAAAACATATATATATATCAGCCTTCACAACTATACAATAGCAATAGCAATCATACCATCCTTCTGTTTTTGCAGATAATTATACATTCGTTATATGGCATATTTATTTTGTCCCTTCACAAATAATTATTTGTGACAACACTGCAACCAAGAATGTCATGCATGTTAATGACGGCCGTCATTGATCTTCTCACTTCTTGTTCATTTCAACAATAATGACTGTGAAAACGACCACCAATAATACCGTCGTAGCACCTACTCCAGCCCATGTCCAAGGGACCCGTAGCACTAAAATAAAGAAAGACAAAGCAATGAGTCATCTGGTATCATCTACAGCTCAAACAACCCCAACATTAGTTTGCTCACATACTAGAATATTAATGCCAATTCATTATGGGACCACTGCAGCTCATCAGGAAAATACAAATAGGGATATTTCTTTTTTGTACTAAAATGACTAACTTTAGAATGATTTTTCGACTAGGAATTTCACAGTCGGTATGGACAGGATGATTACACAAAGCAGTAACTGTTTTAGTGTACTTCTGCCTATGCAAGTGAAGTTTAAAGATAGACTGATCATGAGTCAGAAGTCAGTAATTACAGTCACACTTACTTTTGGCCAAGGATGTTTTCCAGCTGGAGCGCTGGAAAAAAAAAACAAGCAACACAAAATAATATGAGTAATAATAACTGGTGATAATGAAACTGCATATATATAGGGGTTTTGGGGGGGAGTTTTTCCTTATCGGCTGTGAGGGTCCAAAGGACAGAGGGATGTCGCATGCTGTAAAGCCCTCTGAGGCAAATTTTTATTTGTGATATTGGGCTTTATAAATAAAATTGACTGACTGATTGATTTATCAGTTGACTCTGCACTGATTGTGTGTGTGAACATGATTTTATTAGATCAGTAAATCTAATGCTTACCGGTGAATAGGAAACTCCAAGAGACTTCGTGATTTCATGCAATGCTATTTCATTGAGGCAAGTTTGCAGGAGTTTGCCTTCATAGAACAGACAGTCCACAGTGAGGAAGACCTTCGGGTTGGTCACCTGTCTGTTGCTTGGAGCTACAACATGGTCAGGATTGAAGGTGTGATGCATCACCACAAGGATTGCTTCTTTACCACCTGTAAGCACAGATGTAACAAGATTTTTTTTTAATGTAAAATGTGGAACTTCTCAACTGATTGACCCATCAAGGTGAAACTGCTCAATGAATGCCTGAAGGCATTCCCCACCTGGCATGTTCTCCAAGGCCTCGCTGATGTCCGTTCCAACTCGTGAAGCGATGGGACAGAAAACCAGAAGGTAGTCGCTGTCTTCAAGAACGGACACTTCAGTTTGGCCAGCGTTTCTAAGGTGTCCAACAAGCTCTTGGTGAGCATTATTAGTTTTTCCAGCCAAATGGACAAAGAACTTTTCTCCCATCACTGAAGACAAAGAAAAATTTTTACATCAGTATTAAGCTGTTACATACAGTAGTTGGGTTTTTTCTTATAGTTTTGAAATGACACATGACATGAGGACAGCACACTGACATACTACATATAGCCTACATACTGTTAAACAATAACACAACAACAACTATACACAAATACAACATCAAACAAAACATAACAGATATAGGGTGAAGGGAGAGGGGTGCAGAATAAATACAATAAAGTTCATTCATGAACCATTTTCCCAAGGTAAGATCTTATAATTAGCTGTAACATAGTTTTGAAAAGCTATAACACCATTATGTCGAACAGTCTTGCCAAAAAAGATTTTAAACCTTGGAGTGATTTCTCTTCTAACTTGTTGACTAGATTAAAATGAACTCTGGTGTGTTCGCCTGTTTGATTTAATTTGATTTTTTAAGGCTGGTATGAAAGCTGTCAATCAGGATGAAAACAAAAGCTAAAGAAGTATTAAATTCATCTGCTGACCCTGGGCACTGTCAAGAAAATGAGTTATTTACATATTTATGCCTTAAACTGAAGCTAGGCTAATTTATAGGGAACTGCCCATTGGTTCGACAGCCCATTGGTTCGACATCCCATTGTTCCGACCACATTAAACTCATTGTTCCCAAGTCCGTTCCGAAATCATCATGATGCCCTGTGGTTAAGGTCTGGTTAGGTTTAGGCACAAAAAACACTTGGTTAGGGTCAGGAAAAGATCATGGTGTGAGTTAAAATGAAAAAGAAAGTGACAAACTCATAAGCCGTGAGCCTGCTCCGCCTCAAGCCGGTCGCGGCACACCATACGCCCGTCGCGAGCCATTCAGCACCGCGGACAGTCGGACTAATGGGATGTCGAACCAATGGGCTGTCGAACCAATGACATGGACCCAATTTATAGAATGTAAAATGCCAGACTTGTGCTAATAACGTTAGCATGTTGTATTTGTTTAGAAAATGTGTTTAGTATAAGACAGTTGATTTGTCAGTGAACCTTGTGAGTTGTAATGGAGCCAAATTGTGTGCTGTTACCTTTGTTAAATGTTGCTGTTGTCCCTGGATTTATATGAGAAGAGGAAAAGATCGCTAGTTGCTAGGCTAATTCATACAATGTAAAATGCCATAGGCTTGTGCTAATAATGTTAGCATGTTATATTTGTTTGGAAAATGTGTTTGATATAAGACAGTTGTTTTGTCAGTGAACCTTGTGAGTTGTAATGGAGCCAAACTGCGTACCGTTACCTTTGTTAAATGTTGCTGTTGTCCCTGGTTTTATATGAGATGAGGAAAAGATCACAGGCCACTAGGCTAATTTACACAATGTAAAATGCCATAGGCTTGTGCTAATAATGTTAGCATGTTATATTTGTTTGGAAAATGTGTTTGATATAAGACAGTTGTTTTGTCAGTGAACCTTGTGAGTTGTAATGGAGCCAAATTGTGTGCCATTACTTTTGTTAAATGTTGCTCTTCTCTCTGGATTTATGTAAGAAGAAAAGATTGCTAGTTGCTAGGCTAAATTATACAATGTAAAATCCCATAGGCTTATGCTAATAACATTAGCATGTTGTATTTGTGGGGAAAATGTGTCCAGCAAAAGACAACTGCTTTGTCTGTGAATGCTGCAAGTTATAGTGAAGCTAATTTGTGTGCTTGTGTTTGAAATTGAGCTGGAAATTAAGCCATGTTTAACGTGTGTTTTGAATCAACTAAACTTTACAGCACTTCACAGAAACCTCCTCCGCCAACTTGCATTTTGGAGGTGTAACTGCAATGTGACACAGACACACCACCGCACAAGTATAAATGCTCACAACGGCGTAGGCCACGTGCATAGGCTACAGCGTATGGTCTGCTGCACAATTATAAATCCCGCTTTACTCTGTACTTTTTGAAACTAATTCGATAGCTGTGATCATGGAAGCACATCAAGTGGCAACTTCAGGGCTCAAAATGAAGCTAACACCAAAACACTGTTGCCAACTCCTCAGTAAGAAAAGTAGCTATTGGCTGTCCTAAAAGTCGCTGGAATTCGCTACATGACGACAGCGCTGAATTTGCATTATTGTCCATATACATGTAATTGTAATGGTTGCTGTAGGAGAGAGGAATAACGTCGTGGGAGAGACAAAAACTGAGTAAAAAACACCCTGAGTATGTTTAGAACTACAAATGAACCTTCTTTCAGTGATTTATATTAGACAAAGAAAATTTTACATTTACATCCCGCCCTGACTGTAAGCCAGGTCGGGATCAGAGCGATAGATCAGCCAGCAGCGGTTCCGCGCATGCACGATTCACTTGCAATCTGGACGTGGAGGGGTTAACATCTCCTGCTCTGACTGCAGCTGGGAGGGAGGATTCGGCCACCTGTGAGTGCTTTGGGATGGGGGAGGAGCCCACGGCAGCATCCGCTGCTCGTTGAGAAGAATAAGAATGATAGGTGCTTTCACGTCAGAGTCTCCAAAAGTCTCCAAAAACATCAGAAAAAGTCGCTAGATTTGTCGTTAGTCGCTTTTTTGAAAAAGAGTCGCTAGAGGGGTCTGAAAAGTTGCTAAATATAGCGACAAAGTCGCTAAGTTAGTAGTCTCACTCACCAGACCTTTCTCAAGAAAAGAAAGGTCTGGCTGGGCCGCCTCTCACTTTAAGATTGGAGAAAAAAACACCCCGGCTTTTTTTTATTAGTTTCAACCAATCACAATCGTTCTTGGCGGTGCCACAGCAATGGTGCGCTTGCAAAAATATTGCCGGGGGGAAACAGGTTTTGGTGTACCCACAAAAATATCACCTACAGGACGCGAACCATGGCAGAAAAATGGCTACATCCCCGCAAGATCAGACACTGCAAAAGTTAGTTAAGGACATGTTGAAAACTGACACCGGAGGTGGTAGGGCGGGACTTTAGCAGGTGGCTCGTCCCGCCCAATGAGAGGCTGATCTATGTGGCGAACTTCCGCCCACTCAGACTACTAAGTTGGCAACACTGCGCCGAAGCGCCAAAATCTGCAGTTCATCAAATAGCCACTTGAGGGTGGCTTTGGAAGTGAGTCAATCCTCATAGACCCCCATGTTACTTTACAGCAAAAATAAACATGTTTACAGCCTGGTGAAAATAGTTTTAGTCTCTATAGTTAATTTCAACATTCTTGACAACTGTATGCATTTTTAACAATAACTCACTAATTTACATTTTATTAAGAATTAAAGTTAACGGTGGGCTATTTTGATTGACAGACTGTCTGCTGATAGTGATCTTGGATTCTCAGTCAGATCCACCACTCACTCCTCCACAGCTCCACCCTGTCATCCAAATACGGTCACTTCTGGCATCCATAAAACCAACATGATGATGTCCAAAATGCTTAACTCAAACTTCAAGTCGGACGCATTGCAATGTATTCACACTCACAAACAACCTCACAACACCTGTCTCTAGAATGATAAGGCCTCCCTATGTCAACATGAGTCATGAGTTTTTAAAGGGGATGTGGCAAAATGGTGTATGCATGTGTGTGTGTGTGTGTGTGTGTGTGAGAGAGAGAGAGAGAGAGACTAAAGCTGTCAGACAAATGTAGCAAAGTAAAAAGCCTCTAACATAAAGTGGGGTAGCAGTATAAAGATGCAAAAAATTAAATACTCAAGTAAAGTAGGCCACAAGGTACTTAGCTGCATTTCACTCATGAGCACCACATGCACAAATTATAAAAACAGTAAACTTGTTTTCTCACCACTCCTCTCTGTCTGGGTCATGTCTCTGAGGAGGAGATAAGGAAACTTTTAGTCAACACACTTCAAAACAATACAATAAAGTTAAGCAAGGATCAGCATATGTGCGTCACAAACTCTTGTCACAGCTGCTCTGCACAAGCTTGCTCCAGACACAGCCAACGTTACCTTAGAGGTCTAGAGCCTGCAAAGCTATTCCGAGTCATGGTCAGCAGTTCACAGCCACGCAAGGGTTATTTAAAACCTTTAAAGATGCTTACTTACGGAATAGATTGATAATTTGTTGGTAAAGTCTCTTGCATTGCTTTCTCACGCTTGACAGGAAGGCAATGACGGTCCCTCCCAGTCAGTGCAACACTTTCACTTTTGCTTTTACATGCTACGTGTTTTTCAAGCCGACTACTGTGCTGAAGAGGAAGCGCAGAGAGAGAGAGAGAGAGAGAGAGAGAGAGAGAGAGAATGATCAGTTTGTAGCTGGGAGGGGTGACTGCAGTTAGTGCATTACATGGACACTGGCATTTATTATGTATTGTTTTTGTGCAGTGTCCTCACATGGAAAGAGTCTAAGCACTGAGGGAGAACAACTTTAACAGGTTAGATGTGGAGTGAGCCTGTTTCTTTAAGTGTTAAAACTGTTGCAACATGTCATCATTCTCAGATAAAGCCACAGTGACCGGTGACCACACTTCCTCTATGCAACTGTGCAGCCTATTTCAAGGTTCTCCTTACATAGATTATAGATTTCTATAAACTACAGACTCCTAACAAGGCAATTAGGTATTGATAACTAATAAGATTTGTATTACCAACCTTGCAGAGGTTGATTGTAAAGAATATTGAAGTTATATATATCAGGCTGATCCATGTTTGCTGGATGTTTGTCATAACAACATTGTAAAGCAATATGTTTCTCAGCTGCTCGTTAAGCTCTTCTGTTCCCTACTGGACATCGAAATGCAACCTTAAATATTTGTTGTGTTACACTTGACTCCATACAGTCGCACAGAAGGATTCAGTTGTAAATATTTAATATAAAAACATTAATTTAATCACATGCCTGCTCCTGCCTCCCCCTGATGCAGCCAACCTCCTCTCACAGACAGGCTGCTGACAGGAGGACCCGCCCCCCTGGTCCCAGTGCCGCTGACTGCTGCTGCCTTCAGGTGCTGCTCGTAAACTTCAAAACCAAGTGGTGAAAATAGGAATAAATGTGACTGATGGATTCACAAATTTGGGTAGATTGAAAAACAAAATAGACTATGTAAAAGGTAGATTTTTTTATACGAGAAAAAGTTGCATCAGCAGCATGAGGAAGCACATACAACAACTTTAATTTTAGGCTTTTATCAAATGACATACTTCAGTTGTGGTCACAGCTATCACACTCTGGTGCCTCAGCGCTGCATCTCAGTAACCTCATTACAGCATCAGTAGATTGGGTTTCGGGAGTGATTGATAACCGTCTTTTTATTCCAAACAAACACCACGGCAGCTCATGTCTCTGCTCCCTCCTGTGTATCCAAGTGTTTGTGTTACTCAGTGAGCTCCTGCTGTGTTTGGCTGGAAATAAATGCTGTGCACTTGCGGTTCATGATGACTCACAACTGAGAAGCACTGTCAGAGAAAATTCATTCTTGCCATGCTGTAACAACACACACATTATGTCTCATTTGTCTCAGCTTAAGTTAAAGTACATGTTTTTAAATATGTGGAGGAACATAAGTATAAAGTTGATTTTATTACCCATTATGAAGATGTAATAACCAAAAGTCTGTGGTTTGTATGTAACTAAGAACATTAATTCTGGTCATGAATACAATTTTGAGGTATTTGTACTTTGCTTGAGTATTTCCATTTTATGCATATTAACTTTAACAACTAATTACTTTGCAGATTCAAATTATTGTTGTAATATACAATCAACTAATACACGATATATGAGATGCTGTAAGATAGCCAGCAGTGCATAAAATAATTCGAATAAGACACATCTTTAGCAGCTGCAACATTAAAGTGGTGTGCACATGAATGCATCACTATTTATAATCCAATAATATTACACTCATTATTCTGAAATGGTAATGTAGGACCTTTACATGTAACAAAATATTTTTACACTGTGGTATTGTCAATTTTACTGAAGTTAAAGGTCTTAGTACTTCCTCCACTACTGCCAAAAGTATTTATTAGAAAGTGGTATCCAGAGTTGTGTACCTTCCCAAAACATCCAGACTTTCACAATATATATTATATTGTATGGGACTCCGGAAACATCACTGCAACGTCCACATATCTACAAATTATACAATTACAGTTTAAAATAACACTGTGCATGTACGGCACGGTGGTGCAGTGATTAGCAGAGTCTGCATGTTGTCCCCGTGTCAGTGTGTGTTTTCTCCAGGTACTCCGGCTTCCTCCCACAGTCCAAAGACATGCAGGTTAATTGGTGACTCTAAATTGTCCGTAGGTGTGAATGTGAGCGTGAATGGTTGTCTGACTCTATGTGTCAGCCCTGTGATAGTCTGGTGACCTGTCCAGGGTGTACCCTGCCTCTCGCTCAGTGTCAGCAGGGATAGGCTACAGGTCCCCACGACCCTCAAGAGGATAAACGGCTAGAAAATGGATGGATGGATGGATGGATGGATGGATAATAATAATAATAATAATAATAATGATGAGAAGAAGAAGAAGAAGAAGAAGGACTCAGAGAAAGCTCCATATTGAATAAAAGCAGATAACAGGATGTGCACAAAAATACAACACAAACAAATAAATATAATGACAGGAAAGTACACAACAACACATTATGCAACATTTGCATGCTTTTCTTAAAATATATATATTTATATGCTCATATTTTTCATCTACTTCTTTGGTAGTGGTGGAAGAAGTATTCCTTTACTTGAACAAAATTAGAAATACTATATGTAAAAATATCCATTGCAAGTAAAAGTCCCAAAGTCAACATGTTACTTAAGTAAAAGTACAGAAATATTATCAGTAAAATATACTCAGAGTATCGAAAGTTAAGTACTCAATTCGCGGAATAGCTCCTGCATTATTATAGAATATTATATTTTTCTATTTCTATTGTAAATGAATACATGTAAGAAGATTTTAATGTAGTTCTTCAGTGTGAAGCCAGTTGCAGGTAGGCTACTCGATGTTCTACTGAGTAGATTTATAGGCTAATATAGTACTTCATCATATAATTTAATTTCAGGTAAATCATATGTTTTAAGTACAATGTAACTAATAACCACAAGCATCAAATAAATGTAGTGGAGGGAAATGTACAACAGGCTAAAGTACTATCAAATGGAAATAGTCAAGTACCAGTGTGACAAAACTGTAGTAAAGTGAAATATTTGAGTAAATGTACTTCTATTCAACCACTGCTGTACGTACATAACGTACATTATTACGTTCATTAAGAGCAATTTAGGTTAAATTCCTTGACTAATGGAGCCGACAGAGAGAACTGCGGTATTTCCGACGACCCGTGAACGCATCAGCAGATGCGGGTCTTATTTGTTCTCTCCAGCAGGAGGGCGTTCCGCTGAACAACACACAAATACAGTGTGCTGAATTATGCCGGCGTTCGTGCTTCATATTTAGATGCTGTCAAAGCCTCGGTGTTTATCTCAAGAGTTAGTTCAAGTCCCGGATCCGGCCTTCCTTCATGTTAGCCCTCCTGGTGCTATCACTGCCGGGGGAAAGGCGACGGAGGAGGCCAGGCTCGAAGACATGGAGGCGAAGCGTCTTTGCAGAGGGAGTGAGCTGTAGGACGGTAGGCTCTCTTTGCGTTTCTTCCCCCGGTCACAAACAATGAAAGGCACTCGGGACATTAAGGTGTCTCCGGGTACACAGAACATCTTGGTAGCGAGCTAGTTGTGCTGTAGCTGGACGTGTTTTCCTCCCAGACGTCGTCTAAATTGTATTTTCCCTATCCACACGGACAATGATGATCTTTGCCTCAGTCCCATAATGGCTAATTTAATGCTTTACTGGACCCAGAAAAACCCCCCACAACCCCTCACTTTAACTGCAGTGTAACTGTTGGACATTTTATTTCTGTTTCATAGCTTCTTTTCAGTTTTAGTAGCATTAAAGCAGCAGGTCAGTGGCCTTCAACGTGACAAGGGACACAGCCACATACAAGAGGCGTTCAAATGTCAAACATGATGGAGGCACAACAGTGTAAACATAACGGGGACTGCAGCCAACAGTAGAAGCAATCTCTGGGACTTTACAGAGCCATTTAACAAACAGTCTCTGCAGCAAGACTCAAATATTTTAATATCTTAATGATGCTACAGAGAAATATTAATTTGCATTATTTTGTATCTGAGTAGTAGCAATACTAGTGAAAAAAAATAGTGTAAAACTACAAGTAGGTCCAGCATTTAACCTCTTAAAAAGTACACAAGCATTTGCATTAAAAAGTATTCATTATGCATTTATAAATCTCATATATTACTGGACTATAATTAGTGATGCATTTACGTGTGCATCACTGTAATGTTGCAGTTCTGAAAGGTAAATTTGAATGACTTTATATATTGCAAATCATCATTGCAGGATCTCTAAATCAACCCCCTTTGTTTTTTTATGATTTGTTTTTGTGTGCATTCTTTTCCCGCATGTAAACACATAAAAAACTTAACTTTGCATCTTTGACATTATTATTATGAATGTGGAGGTGTACTTTTGTACTTTCTTTTGAGAGAACATGTTAATAAAGCAGGGATTTGAGCTTGAGAAACAAATGCTACTGCATGTTTTCATCCAGATTATGGCACGATATCTCTGTAAATAAGTATTTGTAAGTATGTTATCAGTATTGGTTTAGTATTGTCTACAAAATATTACTTTGCATGATGTTGTATTTTCAAATCTATGCATATTTTATTCTTCCCTTTAGGTGAGGTACCACAAAAAACCCTTTGTGGGTTTCACCCTCACCTCCACATGTAAACTGTTTTTATTATTTTCTAGTCTTCTCTGTTCTTAATATTTAAATATGCAAATAAACCTAAACGTACACGTAAACTTAAGCTTAATGTATGTTGGCCTATATATCAACTCAATTTACAGTACATGTGTTTGGAATAAAATGGCCAAATTTGAATGGAAATAGCTGGAAAACGAAAACATCCGACTCACTGAGTATTTATTAAAATTAGCAGTGTTTAGTGTGGCCAATTAATTATCAAAACTAATTATGATGATATTTAATGCAGCCCAAATTATTTCCTTGGGCGTATTGTTCAAGCATTTGTATTAAAAGTAAAACTGAAAAAAAAAAAAAAATCTTTATGGTTATTTTGCTTTAAAGTTCAAAGATTCGTAGTAAGTCAGCCAAGATATTTAAAATATTTAAATCAGTCTTAATATAATCTGAAATCTAATGTTTTTCTAATTATATACGTTAGTTCTTGATGAGATTTCTTTGCAAAATATTAGCTTAAAAAGGAATGTCATGAAAAACTAATAACTGCAAGTAGTCCCACATTTTGTCTTGAGGGAAAATTAATTACAAATCAAAACAAACCTTTATCTGTTGTACAGTGGACTAAATGAGCAAATTAAGAATTATTATTATTGCATTGAAAAAATACTCTAGAGAAATACTTTTAAGCACATCAAAGAAATAAAACAACAGTACTCTGAGTAATGTGTTCTCGATGTTTAGTCTTGGTGAGTAGTCGTGCTGCTGCATTTTGGATCATCTGCAGTTTGTTTTAAGATTTCTCTGAGAGGCCTGAGAACAAGTTATTACAGTAGTCAAGTCTGCTGAAGATAAAAGCATGTCTGTTTTATCATGTATGTATCATAAACTTAGAAATGCAAATTATTCTGAATTATGTAACCAAATTAGAAGTATTATATGAATTAAAACTAGATGTTTTCTCTTTGCCTTTCCAGTGGTGATTTCTCCGGGGGTGTTGGCACTCCTAGAATGGACCCTGCTCACATCGGAGGGGATATGTCACCTTTGTATGTGCCAAGAAAGAGGAAATCTATCCAGTCACAACCTAAAAGTGGAGTGCCATGTCCAGGTAAAGAAGCAGGTATCCTTTATTTGAATCACTGTGATCAGGGTGCAGCTGATAGGCAGTAAACAAATATTGTCTCCTACAGTTGTTCAGCGAATACCAGAGAGAACCTGTGAATTAAACTCCGTTGGATATCCCAAGGTGAGAATGAACTCATACAGAATATGCATCCTGTTGCATGCAGTGATGTTGTATTTAAGCAAACTATCCAGAGGTTATCAGGAAAATCTGTCGACTTTGATCTCTACTTCACAGTTGTGTACTTGAATGTTTCAGAATGACGAGTCTGAAGCCCAGGATGCTCTAAAGATGAAGAGAACGTACGGCAGAAAAAGGTAAGACACTCATAGATTTGTTGCTTTGTCGATTGTAGATTAAATTACTTTTTTATTGTCATTTTTGACATAATAAGTACAGATATATTGTTTTGTTTTTGTTTTTTTGTTTTTTTTAAGGTACGAGGACCTCCAGAGTGTTCCCATAGGAACTGTAGATTACCCAACCACCAGCTGCTCAGTGATGTCATCAGGTGGCCTGGCCAATGGGGCGGACCCAGGGTCCATGGCTCCGCCCTCTGCCAGGCTGCCTCCAAGACTGGTGGCGAAGGACGTGTGGCCCCAAGGCCCCGACACCAGCAGGGAGCCTCAGGACCACAGCTGGAACTCCAGCAGGGACAGAGGCCCCGACGCCTGGGCCCCGGGTAGAGACAGACCGCAAGAGCAGGTCTGGAACTCCGGCAGGGACCGAGCGGGACACTCCAGTCAAGACCAGACGTGGATTCCAGGCAGGGACAGGGCTCATACCGGACCGGACCAGGCGTGGATGACGGGTCGGGACCGAGGTCCGGAGCAGGGCTGGGCAGCAGGCAGAGATAGAGGCCAGGATCAGGCCTGGAATGCAGGCAGGGATCCGGGAAGAGACAGGGCCTCCTCTGGGCCGGAGCAGACGTGGGGGACTGGCAGAAGCCAAGACCAAGGTTGGAGCAACACGAACAGAGACAGAGAGCATGTCTGGAGACCTGGTATGTACACACACTGACTTTGCATCAGCCTTTTGTGTGAGTGTTTTGTGGTTGTTCTTGCATGCATATATAAGAGAAAAAAATGTGTTGGTACATATGGAGTGAGGTGTTTAAAGATTCTTCTTGGATATTTTGCGGGTTACTTTGGAGACTGATTTTTTTCTGCATGTTACGTTTGAAGACTTGAACATGAAGAAAGTCCAGAGAGTGGAAATGGAGCGGAGCCCACCTGTTAATAACTTCCCACAGCCACCAGAGGGCAGAGACTCTTGTAAGTCAACATCTAGTCTGATATTTAATGGGTCTAGAGTGAGACACACACTTTTGAAAGCTTTTTAAAGGAGTTGTATCCACTGTCATCAGGGCGTAATACTAAAAATCTGCCCTAATGAAACACCTGGCAGCAGCATTATGATAAATGTTTGGATGGACCCACTGGCAGTATTATTGTTTGGTCAGTAGAGGGCACTTTTTACTTTCATGTCAGTGACAGCGCCATCATTTTGTCAACTTCACTGATGTTATCGTGAACCTACCAACATAAATTATATGTAGTGTTATTAAGACAAAATTAACTGAGCAATAACAGTTGTTATATTTTTGGCAGCCTCCTGTGCAGACTAGTCATTAAGTCCTGCTGCAGGGTGTAACTGAAACTGTTTGCACAGGAGGAAGATAATTGCAGTGTAGTAATCTTTTTATATTGAGCATAATGAGGGTAATCAATATGTAGGGTTTGATAGTTTGGATGATAAATAGCAGAGATGCAGATTGAATTTCTTAAATTAAAATCAGGATTTTTTTTAATGACAGCAACAGAAAAAGCAGTTAAATATTAGAACAGAATTAAATCTAATTATCTTATGTGAATATTTCAGGTTCAGATGCAGCCAGTGTTGGAGAGGCGTCGACAGCCCAACCCAGCGAGGACCAGAAACCCCCCATCCTCTCCACCAAGAAGGAGCCTCCTACCTACCCTCCAGGTGAGACAACCAATGCTGTTAATATTTAAGTAGGAAACCTGTTCACCCTTTGTTTTTCTCCTCTCTGTCTCAGCTTAAACTATTCTTCCCAGGATGAAAAAAATTAAGTTTTTTTTTTTGTCTTTAATTGATTGAAATTGTTTGTCAAGGTCAGAAAATAGATTAACACATGAAAATTTTGAATAAGGTTGGGTTTAACCTTTTATTAACGTAGAAAAAGGAAGTATTTTTTTGATGTAACATAAAGACTCTGACCTTAAAGGGATAGTTTGGATTTTTTGAAGCAGGGTTCTATCAACGTATTTCTGCATAGACAGCATATTACGTACAGTAGATGTCAGTCTGCACAGCCCCACTTTGGAGAAGCAGGCTGGGGGTTAGCAATAAACCATATATTAGCCACCTGAAAAAGTCCCAACTTAAACAGTGAATATCAGTTTAAGTGTATGCTATATTAAGAGTATTTTCGGCACTTAACCTTTCTGTCAGACAGCAATTTCCAAGGGGGAACTTAAGTTGTTATATTGCTCTCTTTAAAGCCAGACTCCACTGAGAAAAACAACGATTTAACATCTCTGAACACTGAAGCTGCTGGTCGATCACTCAATCAATTATTTTGTTTGTGTTTCTGTGCGACTTGGGTGTATAAAAGAGTTGGTTCAGATTCGTCAAAGTCACACAATAACACAAACTAACTAACTGATCGAGGCAGCAGTGGACCAGCAGCTCCTGTTTTAAGAGAGCCAAAATTACTGATTTTGTCAGTGGAGTCTGGTGGCTTTGAAGAGAGCATGGATGTGGAACTGAAGCTGTTAATGGCTTCCCCACTGGAACGGGCTGTCTGATGGAAAGATATAGCTGTGAAAATACTCTCAATACAGCATACACTTAAACTGATATTGACTGTTACAGGTGGGACTTTTTAAGGTGGATAAAATACATTTTGTTGCTGACCCCATCCACAGCAGTAAATTGCTTAGCTTCCATGTCAAACTTGGC
The DNA here is from genome assembly GCF_011397635.1 of Epinephelus fuscoguttatus. Taxonomy (NCBI): domain Eukaryota; kingdom Metazoa; phylum Chordata; class Actinopteri; order Perciformes; family Serranidae; genus Epinephelus; species Epinephelus fuscoguttatus. The sequence continues at coordinate 29,687,604 of NC_064762.1, read as the reverse complement.
AGCCGGTTTCTCCAAACTGGGGGCGTGCTGACTGACATCTACTGTATGTAGTACACCAACTATGGATAAGTACCTCATAGAACCCCACATCAAAAAAAATCTGAACTGTCCCTTTAAGTCAGAATACAAAGTGACTTCAGATGAGCTGCTCCTCCTCCTGAAACATTTCTTCTGTGCAAATTTGAATATTTATTTGTCAACATCCACCAGGAAGTCAAGAGGAGCGTTGGCAGCTCCAGATTGTGGCCAAAGGCAGAGTCACCTGTCCCAAGTGTAAAAGTGTGAGCAGGAAGACTGTGGAGGGGCTGAAGAAGCACATGGAGAACTGCAGACTGGTGAGCACGCTGTGTTTGAACACTACATTTGTCTGAATTAAATTAATCAAGTTGGTTATATACACGCTTTATAAATTGTCACATATGACACAACTTGAATTCATTGTGTGCAGCAACCCTTTACCTGTCAGCACTGTGGAAAACAGCTGAAGTCTTCAACAGGGATGAAGTATCACATCATGGCTGACCACAGCCATCTGGTAAGACCAATCAGCTCTACACCTAACTGTCTCTACTTTCTTCTATTTTTAGACTTTTCACACTGAATAAATTCCTCAGCAAGCAGCATGATCTTGTAAGCCGTGTAGTTGTGAGGAATGGTGCAGATTTTTCCAGTGTCATGGGTGTATTACTGACCTCTGGATAAACAAAGCTTTCTTTGAAGTGGAGTGTTTGCTTGCATCTTACATAATGTTTGTCTCATTCATAAATACAGTTGTCACTGACAATAAAAACACACTCTCTTTTTTAGCCCTCAGCAGAAGATGCCAAGGACCTGGATGATCGTGCCATTAAAGACAAGCTGCGCAAAATCCTGAAGAGACTCGGCAAATTAAAATGCTCTAAAGAGGTAAAGTAACAAATCATATTCATTTACGATAGGAGGTTTATTAAAATGAGATGAAAAATGATGATGATTCTACAGTAAAATCTTTTTTTCTTCCTTCAGGGCTGTAACGCTGCCTTCACCAGTATCATGGGCTACGTGTACCACATGAAGAAGTGTGGGAAGGAGGAGTCTGAGCTGGAGAAGATGCTGCTGAACTGCTCTCACTGCGGGAAAACCTACAAGTCCAAGGCGGGTCTGGAGTACCACCTGAAATCAGAGCATGCTCCTGTGAGTCGTGTGTTTTATTTCATGTGTTCATTCAATCACAGTGGAGAAGGGGCAGGACAAATACCACAAAGACCAACAGTCAAGTGTTAAATGAAAAGAACAACAATGGAGGAGAAATATGTTAATATATTGTATATACATTGATATTTTTTCTCTCATGAGCTCATATAGAATGGTGGGTCCGTCCTCTCTCCCTACATGCTTCAGCTTTCCCTTCATCTAGAGCAAGGGCCAGATCGAGTACGCTACCTTGTGCCCACATTTTTACTTTGCCCCAGTATTCTGTATCATAGCAACCAGACACAACCAAAGTGTCTCAGTTGAAAAACACAGTGCCTCCAAAGCTCCCAACAAGGCATTCCCTGAGGGCACCTTACATTTTCAACCTGGAGAGAAACACTTTGGTGGACATGGCCCCTAACAATTTTAAGCCATGTGACATACTCTTAAAATGTCCCCCCTCCTGTCACCCAGACGCCCCAGAAGAGTGAAGAAGATGAGGCACTGAAGGCCCACAGGGAGGCCAACCCGGAGAGGACAGCCAGCGGCAGGGTGCAGCGAGCATCAGCCCAGGTGGCAAACTTCCACCTGGCTGAGATCGCCAACAACGAGCTGCCCAAAGACTGGCCCAAGAGGAAGTTCCAGTCAGACCTAGTGCCAGATGACAAAAAGGTAAGGGAAGATTGGCTTTAAATGCATATGTGAAGTTGCAGGATATATAATGGCATTTATGTTTACTGGAACTGAAAGAAGTTGGTGCACCTCTTTTCTTCTTGGCTTTCACACTTTCATTAACCTCCTCTTATCCATGCTGGCCTCTGCAGTTAAAATACGCCCGACCAGGCCTCCCTGCCTTCAGCCAAGAGGTGCTGCGGAAGTGGAAGAATGAGGTGAAGCTGCAGAGGAAAGTTCAATGTCCCAACCAGGTAGGACAACAGTACACTCACACTGCCAGGGTTATAATTTAAGATCACAGTTTTATTCATTTGTTTATGTGTTTATTTGTTTCCTGTCTTGCTATGATCACTGCTGTGTGTGCAGCCTGGTTAGAGGAACAGGATGACAAGACTTTGTGTATAATAAGGTATAAACTATACAGTAGACAACGCCTCAGCCATGGGGAGCATCCTGCTGAAGAAAAATGATTCCTTTCCGTGAAGTATTACAAAAGTGGAACTGATACATTTGCACAATTATAGAGTTATTATTAAATTTCCAGTATGTAGGATTTAGGGACATCTGTTGGCAACTATGTTTTCATTAGTTTTTAATCACCTTAAAGTAAGAATCGTTGTGTTTCGTTACCTTAGTGATCTGTTTATGTCTACATACAGAGCAGCTCCTTTTCTTTGGAGTCCACAGTGCTTTTCTACAGTAACCCAGAACAGACAAACTAAAGACGGGCTCTAGATAGGGCTATTGGAGTTTCAGTGATTTTGCATTGTCCACCAAAGTTCTCCTACATGCTTGACACATGGGGAGAAGTTTCAGTTCTAAAACCTCACCACTAGATGTCACTAAATCCTACACACTAGACCTTTAAGTTTATTTGTGTGCTCTATGTGTTCATTAATTTTTTTGTTCTACTAGATTTACCATATTTCAGTAGAAGTTTGGTTTGGTCCTTGATATTTGGAATTAATTGTCTCTCTATTTCATATTTCTTTGAACCCCAGGTTTTTTCCCTTCGTCTAAATTTATTTTTAAATCACAGAATAGGATTAAGTCTCTTTATTGAAGTGCACAAATCATGATGTAACTTCATCTGTGTCTCCCTCAGGGTTGTGGCTCCACCTACACCAGTGTGTCTGGACTGAAAGCTCATCTGGGACTCTGCACGAGGGTAGGCCAGCTTTTTTCTTTATCTCTGAAACTAAATATGCAGTTCATGAATGTAACGTGTGGCACGGTGGTGCAATGGTTAGCATTGTCGCCTCACAGCAAGAGGGTTCTTGGTTCAAATCCGGGGTGGGGAAGCCCTTCTGTGTGGAGTTTGCATGTTCTCCCCGTGTCAGTGTGGGTTTTCTCTGGGTACTCCGGCTTCCTCCCACGGTCCAAAGACACGCAGGTTAACTGGTGGCTCTAAATTGGCCATAATTGTGAATGTGAATGGTTGTCTGTCTCTATGTGTCAGCCCTGTGATGGTCTGGCGACCTGTCCAGGGTGTACCCTGCCTCTCACTCAGTGTCAGCAGGGATAGGCTCGAGACCCCCTACAACCACTAACAGGATAAGCAGATACAGAAATGAATGAATTCATTGTAACATAAAAGTGCTTATTGTGGTTAGTGGCAGAGTAAAAGAAACTATACATAGGAAATTAAAAATTGAAACATTCTAAAATGTTCTTCAATTTTATCTGAAAATAAGAAACTCTAGTGATTTGCAATAAGTATTTAAAAACAAACAAGTTTTCACATGTTGCTCTTGGTGGCCTTTTTCCAAGTATAGGGTATTATTTTTGTCAGCGTTTTTACTGAATTAGGCATACATACTTACGAGATTAATTCAGGGTTTTAGAGACTTTGTGGATTTGTCAGACTAATCCTTCATTAATTCTTCAGTTTCTTTCAACCACAGATTTTTACAAAATGATTAGTAAAATCACATTCTCTACTTTCCTAACCACAGTACAGCTTATTCCAGAGCTTTATAATCATTTTATGGCTCTGTTATTTCCTTTGATGTCATTTCAGGGCGACTTTGAGGCTGGGAAATACAGATGTCTGATCTGCAACAAAGAGTTTAACTCTGAGAGTGGAGTGAAATACCACATCAACTCTGTCCATTCACAGGTAACCAAATAGTTCACCAGTATGTTCAGCTTCTCTGCCTATTTGTAGGTGCCATTTGAGACTTGTGTTTTCATTCCTGCTCGCCCTGCTGTTTGTCTCTCAACAGGACTGGTTTGTGACAAACAAAAAAGCCTCCAAGAAGTTTGAGAAGTTCCTCAAAAGCCAGCCCAAGGAGTTTGCCCACAATGCAGACAAGCAGATCGTGGATCACTACTACCATCACCATCACCTCCAGCATCATCAGCACCACCACCACCATCAGCAACAGCAGCATCAGATCCAGCACCAACCCATGCAGCAGCCTCTGCAGCCGCTGCACCACCTCCAGCATCAAACCCAGCTCCTCCACCCAGAGCACCAGAACCTCCCCCCACAGGTGGACACCCAGCTCCAGCCGCAGATGCTCCACTACACCCCTTTAGAGCCTCCCCCCGGACCGATGTGGGTGGACATGGACCGGGGAGGAGCCGTGCCGGAAACAGAGCAGGCTCCGGTGGAGATGGAAATGGCGGATGTTGCCAAATGTGCAGAGGACAACGACGGGATAGCGGAGGGGAAAAGGAGAGAGAAGGGGGAGAGAGGAGGAGAGAGGGGGAAGGCAGATGGGAAGCGGAAGGATTGCTTTGCTTTCAGTGGCGGCGGCAGCGGTGGCGGCAGTGGAGGCAGCAGCAGCAGTAGCAGTAGCAGCAGTAATACCGGCAGCTCGTCCAGCGAATCGGAGGTGGAGCAGCAGGACAGGCAGAGACAGATTGACCAGTGGAATCTGAAACGGCCTGGCAGCATGGAGCCCCACCCTGAGGCTGGGAAGGGACAGAGGAACACTTAAACACACAACTAAAAGTCACACTTAACACTCGTAACGCATCAGAGCTGATTTTAACAGAGGTAGAAAAAGATACCACCGAGTATCTATCCCTACGTTACTAACTGTGACGTAGAAGAAAACAAACCTGCGTTTTTAACAAGACAAACAGGTGAGGAGGCAGCTGACGACAGAGCTACAAGAATCCTTCAAAAGAACCTCACAGAGTCAGCGTGGATATGAGATGAGACACAGTTGTGGTGTAGGTTTCTCTGTCTTGAGATGGTTGTCACTGTATAGCCAATGTAGTATACTGTTAACTGTGTGTTTATCTGTAACAGATTCTTTTCAACTTTAAATGTGTCTTATTCTTTTAAAAAAAAAGTTTGATAAACCCTTCCTGTCTTTCATGTTTACCTTAAAAGGAAATAGTTACTTTAACCTTAAGAGAGGCTGCTACAGTAGAGTATTTTATTAGACTTGTCTAGTCGCTCTCTCTCTCTCTCTCTGAAAAGATTTTGTGCCTCTTAAGTATGATCTGTATAACTTCATACTACTCATCATCACTTTTATTTACAACTGATTGGCTTTTTTTTTTTTTTTTTTTTGGACTATACAATGGTGGAAGTGTCACTTTATGGTAAAATTAGAGAGAGAAAGGATTCCCCCTCTACCCCAATTCCTCCTGTACCATGTGTCTTGACATTGAATGCAACTTGATTCATGGCTGGCATCACGTTGCCATCCTTGAGGCAAGTCCGCTGGCAGCTTGATGTAACCTTTTGTGCAGTGTGTGTGCAGGTTTAATGTGGAAACAGACAACTTTTCAGAGTCACCATCCTAGGGTTTCCAAGGGGTATTATTGTTGCCGTAGCTGCTGCAAAGACAACCGGATTGCTTTCCTGGCAACTACCACAGTTTTCAGTTACTTTACAATTTCCACTTCTGGGAATAGTGACTGCAAAGACCTTACATTGATACTCTTTAGTAACTGGAGTTAGCTCCTGATAGCTACCTTGCAAAACAAAAGCGATTTCCTCGTCCTGTTTTCGTTCTGCAATCCGACGCACTTCATTTGTGCTGTAAATCGAGTCTTTGCTTTCCCAGATCATACCCAGTGACAGAATTGCATAGTTCACGTTAGTGCTTCTTCAGAAGCTCCGATAACATCTCTAACGTTATTTACCTTTCATTATTATCATGGTATAGCTCTGTTCCTTGTGGGCAAGGATGTGGAAGCGGGAGTAGCCTGAATAGTGTTGTGTGGCTCAGTCCGCTTTGTTTGTTTCCCCACGTACAGAGCCAGGATTGTTTTCAGTGCACACACACAGCAGACAGCTAGCAGAGTGTAAGAAGATATTCACTGACCAGAATGTATTGGAATAAAATCACATACTGGACCTTTAAAGCAAAAACTTGTCTGTTTCCACTTTAAACTGGAACATATGAAGCAAATCCATGGCAAGGAGTTAAAGCCTCTTTATTACATGTTAAAGTAATAGTTCAACATTTTGGGGAACACATGACTCTTGTTAAGCACAGAACAACAGCTAAACACCTCCACCTACAATGTCTCCAGTTAAAGCACAGCATACCTCACTGTGATGACAAGACTCCAGGAAGTCACAGCATCCAGCTACGAATGAGATACACTCTGTTTATTGGAGAGTATTTTTTTAAGTCTTCACACTAAGCTAAGCTAAGCTAAGCTAAGCTAAGCTCACTGCCTCCAGGTTATGGCTCTATAAGTAAAGCAGACATAAATCTGATGAAGAAAGCCAATCGGATTATTTCCCCAAATGCTGGACTATTCCTTTAAAAGCAGCGTCAGCCAGCTCACGTCAGCCTACCTCACGATATTGTGCTTGTAATACTCTCAACACCCAGTTTCCAAAGAAACCGAAAACAACAAAATAAGTTCAGAAAAAAAATCTAAATGCTTCATGTGATCACTTACGGTTTAAAATTGACTCCAGTAGTGTGTGAAGCCAGTCTCTGTAGTTGTTCAGATGTGTTCCTGTGATCTCTTAAAAGATGTCAAGATGTGGGAATCTTTGCAGTAATCGATTTTGGTTAACAAAACTCAAAGTCCACTTAATAGCTTTTTCTAAAACGTTTAGTTGCATCTTTTAATTTTCCTCAGTGAATGAAGCTCCGTTTTCATCACACGATCGAAGCATGATGACTATAGAGCAGTCTACATCTGCCGAAGAACACCACAAGATGTGTTTGAAAGCTCTGGGAAGAGCTAGTAAGTGGACCTTTAATTTTTAATTTATTTTATTTTATTTTATTTTTATTTATTTTTTTTTAGGTCAAACTGCTTTCACTATGTTAAGATGAAACTTTTACACATTTAAAATTGCTTTTAAACATTCCACGCAGGAGTTTTATCAGCAGGGAAACAAAGTAAAGCACATAAATATGATTGGTTCTTCTAATGACTGATCACATAACAACAGCCAATCAATGTGACTGCCAACATGTTAATGGGCTGCTGGTGACTCTAAATTAAGGAAAGCTAACATACCAAGCATTTAATATGAAGGGTGGCTGTTTTTTCTTTTCTGTTCATTCTTCACAGACAGACCTGTTTTCGTCCGTCTCACAGAATATTTAACCGATAGCATGTAGCCTAATGTTTATGTACTCGGCATTTTGTATCTGCTATAGTGACGTATGGTTATGGATGGTTGTCAGTCATTTGTTTGTGATGTTTTAACACTATTTTTTTTCCACAACTTTATAGCATTTATGAATGTATTTGGTTATTGGTTTCCCCTCTGTTGTGCACTTCCGTTAGGTTTTCTTCTAAAAGCAAAGGATAATTAATTTACCATTTGCGTTCATTTGAAACCAGAAACAAAGAGGAGTTTCCTTTAATCTGTTAATCTGTCTTAAACAAACTATGTAAAAATTATTCTGTTAAAAATATTTACCGTACCTGATTCTGTTGAAAGTGCTTTACTCTTCATTGCCCTCCATCAGATGCCTTTCGAAAGAGTTTAAAATAGAAAACCTCCTACATGGGAAGTATTTCAATAAGCATGACTTTAACATTGATGTCAAGCAGTGCAGTCATCTCTTTATGAACACTCGCTTACTGTGCTCAGTCATTTCACTCAGTGCTTAGTGATGAGAATGTTCTTTATTTGGAGTCCAAGCATCAGTGGGGTTAGAACCCTAACTTACTTGTTCTGGCTTTATGGCGTTATTTTTTTCAAGATAGAAGTGGTTATGCAGGTGTTCAATGGTGTAAAAGCCAAATTTTCATGGGAGCTTAGTTGACCAACAGACGCGTTATAGTACCCATTAAAGCCGTTTTCAGCCATTCTTTTGGTTCCTGATTGCCTCAGGTCAATGGGCTTGTTCTGAATTTTGTTGGTGCTTGGACTCCTGTATAGTTGCTTGCAAATCTAGTTTATATTTTATTTTTACTTTAACCGTTTATTTCACCAGGATGGACGCTCTCACTGCCACTGCTACTGTTACACAGTGGTCAAAAAGTACTCCGATCTTTTACTTAAGTAAAAGTAGCAATACCATGGTGTGGAAATACTTTTTTACAAGTCATACTTACATTAGTTATATTTGCCGAAACTGTTATTATGTCCTGACAGTAGTACGTGAGACAGATAATCTGTTAAAGAAATCAGATACCTCCCAGTGCTCCTAATGGCATTTGCAAGAATCATGAAGTAAAACAACCAATCAGAGCCAGGAAGAGTCTCAAACACAGTGTTAATAACTGCTCATGCGCATGTTGTGCCCGAGATAAAACGAGAGTAAACATCAGTGTTGCTTTTCTGAGATGGACAGAGCTACGAGACCTAAAAGGATTTAACTGCCGGCTTTAGCGATTTCTTTTTAGTTAGCCTTTTGTCATTTGTCTTGTTCTTTTTACATGTCTTTTTCTTGTACATCAGTTTAGAATCCTTTTAGGTCCTGAAGCTCTCCTCATCTCAGAAAAGCCAGTCTGATGTTTACTGTTTGTTTTTTTATTTTTTTTTAATCTCGAGCACAGCGTGTGCAAGAGCAGTGACTGACACTGTGTTAGAGTCCTCCTGCCTCCGATTGGTTGTTTACATTCAGGTGCGGTGGATTCTTGCAAATGTCATTAGGAGCACTAGGAGGAGCCAGAGGAACCGGAATTTTTCACAGATTAATTATTTAATGTACTACTGTCAGGATATACTGACAGTTTAAGCAAATACAACAAAAAGTTACTTTTATAGTTACTTGCTGTAGCTTTAAGTAAAAGTATGAAAGTATTAGCATCAAAATATACTTATACACGCCAAAAGGACTCATGATGCACACTGGCAAAATAACATATGATAACATTTGGTTATGATTAGTAATGCATTAAGTACTTTTACGTTGTCAGGTGGTAAAAGTTGGGCACATTTAAAGACCTGCTAGCTAAGCTAACTAAGCTAGCTAAGTCTTATGTTAACCTACAATAATACATCATATTATTTGATTATATTTTGTATTATTAATCTGACATTTAAAGTTACTTGTAACTATAGTTATCAAATGAAAGTAGTGAAGTGTATGCATAAAGTAGCAGAAAATGAAATACACAAGTAAATTTCAAGTACCTCAAAGTCTACTTGAGTACAGTACTGGAGAAAATGTACTTAGGTATTATCCACCACTGCTGTCCCGTTACTTTTGTCTCTATCTTTGGTGCTAACAAGTTATTACATCATTCCCTCATGCTAAATATCCAGTACTTCTTAATAATAAGTGTCAGTCAGTTGTTTCCAGTCTTAATGGCTTGCGACCCCTTGGAATTAAGCAATATCTACTTGCAACCCATTGTCAGTGGTCATGAGTTATAACCAAGTCAAATAGTTCCTGTTGATTATTGTCTCAAAACGTACTCAATCGAAAGTGTAAAAGCTTTTGGAAGCTGGCTTGAAGTTTCCTTGCTGTTGAAATACTTCCCATGTCCACTTAACGCTTGTGACCAAATCTTTATCACCGTGCATGCACTTTGAACTGTTTGATGGCACAAGGGAAAGTATCGCTCAGCATTAAGAGACTTTACCAATCGTCTGTTTTATCATTGAAAAAAAAGGTTCAATATTTGAGTGGCATTTTGCTCAAAATCATAACAGTAATTCAATACGTGAAACGTCATATTTTTATGTGTTCACAGTCATTCGCACCTTGTGTCTTCCTGCTGTTAGTTTATTTACAGTAGCATCTCTTCATCTTAATGCTGGAGCACCGTTCTGTAATCCAGATTTAGTCAAAAACAGAAAGCCTGTGTTGTTATCATTTTTGTATCTTAGTGCCAACAGAGGAGTCGTCACCAACTGTAGGCAATAGAACCAAAACAGCAACATTATCTAACTGAATTTTATCAATGCTGACCAGTTTTCACAGTAGAGAGGACGAATGAGAGGCATTAAAAACATTTCCAAACACTGGGGTCTGACTTTTGAAAGTAGTGTTATTAACCATGCTGTAAAGGGGCTTTGTGATTTGATGAAGAATGACAATAATGTTGCGATGTCTTGTGCCCCGATCGTTACCCTCCATTGAGAAAATATACAGTATATACAACGTAGGCCAGATTTGAATAAAGGTTCAGTTAGTAGTCTTGTATCATTTGTAAAAACTCAAAGAAAGCACTTAATTTTTTTCCATTTTGTGAGACATAATTTATATTCAAGTGAACCTAGTTACTTTCTCAGCCAGTGTTACTTTACAAATCTGTACATTTAATATGTTATTACTTGTTTTTTAGAAGTTACGTGCTGCTATTTCATAATACCAGCAGTGTTATAACCACAGATGATTAAAAGTTTAATTCATGGTCATTTCTGGCTCTGTGTCTTCAGTTACAATGACGTAGGGACTGTAAGCTGTCATAAATACCATCAGGAAAGAGACTCATGACTAATGTTTTAGACACACATTATTTGAAAGGAATGAAATTCAATAGAATATAAAGGTAAGTTTAAACTGAATAAAACAGAAAAATATTAAATTACAGTGCAGTGAAAGATATCAACTATCTATTGAAGATAACAGAAATAGCCCTTTTCTATATTGGTTTATGAATGATCCTTTATATCCATATGAGAACTTTGATATTTTGTATTATGTTTAATAACATGTTACAATATCATAGGATCATTAAAAAAAATAAAAGCTAAATTTCAATTTACAAGTAAACTTTTTCATGCAAACAAATGTTATTTAAAGTCCAAAAATGTTAAGTATCAAAAGTAAAAAATTGCTTCTCATAATGCAGAATGACCCTTTGGATTATGTGTTTGGATTAATATTAGTAATGATGCAGTAATTTCTCAGTTTATGTACAATACCTCACCATGTGTTAAGTATTTGTTTGATTAAAATTCTACACTGGACTTTAAATATGTTCTTTAATGGATAACACCACCTAAATTAAGAATTGCAATAGACATTTTGTCATTTCCATGGCCTAGGAAAGTTCAATCAATATTTGTGAACATGAGCTGCTCTCTCTCAAAGCCAGAAACATGAGATTTAAGTCTCAAACTTGTGATGTCATCAAGTAAAAAGTCCAAAGCTGCTCCACAGAAAATTAATGTGAGCCACATTTGGTGGACCCCTGCAATATTTGTTTGTTTTTTTCTACGCAAATAAGCTTTTTTATATGATAGCAATCTCAGTTCTGAAACAGAAAATGTTTCTATATAAGCCCACCCATTCCCCTGGGTTCTCTCACTGTCATCTAGAACATCTTTCATAATTCATTGTATATGGTGCAGCTCCAGACTTTATACTTGATGGAATCACAAATTTGAGTTTTAGCACTCTAGCTTTTGGATTTGGGACAGAGTTGTTTATGTTTACTAATAATTTTGGACTGTCTTAGACGATAGGAATAACATGTCTACATTTTCAAAATGGGCATAGCGCTCCTTTAAAGACTTAATTCTAAACAACCTGAAGTACTGGGAGACACACAGTTTGAAAGTGTTTGTGTGTGGTTCTGCGAATCTGGCTTAAAACTTAAGCTTTCTCAGTCTGCTTGTTCAAGATGTTCTTGAAGATACTTTGAATAAAAATGTATATTTGAATATCTATAATTAACTGATGCCAAAGAAAGCAGCTGTGCAACATTTTTTTTCTGCATTGAGTACTTTTACATTGATTTGCATTAATTGTATATTTTCATGATTATGCTTTTATTAAAAAGAATGTTTAATGCATGATTTTGTTTGTGACAGAGTATTATTACATTATTGTTCGAGTACTTTTGCCCAGGTAAAGGATCCACAGCTGGTTTGATGTACTGTATGACCTCCAGCTGGTTCATAGTGAGGATTGAACTCACGACTGCAACAGTGGAAAACAGGTGCAGTACCATTTTCTGTTGGTAGGGGGCGGTGTGGGTCACCATGCTGGTACTGTAACATGGCGGTCGGATGTAAGCAGAATGTGAGTTTCAGCTACCGGAATCAGTGGAAACAACGCGGGTGATGTTTATATTTTGCCATTCAAGAAAGAATAAGGGCTGCCCCCATAAATCCGGTATGTTTCTACGGTTCTAGTGATCTTCCACGGTGTCGTTCCTGGTAGCAGAGTTTGGGACTCGATCCCGAGTGGCCGGACTCTAGTTTCCCAGATTCGGTACGAGGCTTTTCAGCCTTCGCCACCGAGTAGGAAGCCTCTGTCCTCTGCAGGGTGAGTTTTTAACGGTAGTAATGGTGGTACTCGTAACGTCTGACGGTTACCGACCGACTTTAAGAGTGTTTCAATTACTTAACGGCAGTGTAAGAAGCGTTACACTCACCAGCCACTTTAGCCAGTTAGCATTAGCTTTGTGGTGTTAGCTCAATAGCGTGACTAGATGACGATGTAAGTCACCGGGAAAACAAATGAGTAACACACGTGTATTACTTAAATAACTATTTACTTGGTGTATATGGCATTTTTAACATATGCCGAATTAATGAATGGTTCAAAACTATTTGGCGTATTAGGTCTCTGTGTGTATATAACCCATTTACACTTGGTACAACTGAAGAAACCATAAAACTGACACAGTATTAAACGAGGTTTGGTGTGTCAGCCTTAGACAACGTGGTATCGAGGTGATATCGGTACTGTGCCTGCTCTTTCACCCCACGTTTTATTTTAAACTATTTGCAAAGCAAGCTGTCAGGCTGTGTACAATACAATAAAGATAAATAATGGTAATATCTGTTTTCTTTACACGCTGTTGAATTGTGGCTGACAACTTTGAGTCTGTCAGTCCAGACCAAAGGAGGTAGCACTGAGGTTTTCTGATGAAATATTACTGTACGTGCACAGTCACTGTATACCCTTATATGAGACAGCCTTCAGGTGTTTGTACTGTGTTCTCAGATAATGTGGTGTAGTTCATGAAAAAGGTTAATGGATGCTATGTGTGTCTTCTGTTTCTTGTCTGAGCAGCAGCAAAGCCAGAGTGAGGAGGAACTTGCTCCATGCATGAGGAGGAATCACACAGGTCCACCACAGCACAAGAAACCCAGATCTTATGGATCCCATTGACTCTGAACAAGGTTAGACAGGCTATAACATATAAATGCATTTGTTTACTTCCTATCATTAAGGTGTCATGGGGGAAAGAAGACAGAAGTGTGCACAAATTACTTATTTTTACCCCTAGAGTAATGTCAAGGTACTGTTGCAATAGCAGTGTAAGTTATGTAAACACATACCACTGTGTGTCCTAGTGCAGTGCAAAATAAACAGAAAAAGATGTAATGCAGTGTTGTGTTCATTTTGCACTTATATTTTAGAATGTTGACAGTATTATTTAATATCATGCACTGTTATTTTGGGAGCAAAAATTATCTGGTCATTTTCACAAAGTACTCCTTTGTGCTTACTGACTTCAATTTCCCAGTGACACCTGCCACATTATATTTTACTGTGTTTCAAAGTATGGTTTCTTTTTGTAAGGATGCAACCTGTAAAAGTAATATTTGGTGAGATAGTTGTGCATATTGGTCCCTTCAGCAAAGCTATACTTTCTGTCTTTTAAATCAGGGCTCCAGACTCTTTTTTTTTTTTTGCCCACGGTCCCTTAACCATCCAGATGTGAAGAATTAATGGATTTAAGAAAAAATTAATATGTTTCATTCATATGATTTGGTCAAAAGGCTCCCAGGTGGAGAGATTTGCAAGAATACTACAACATAGTATTATTGCTAGCCCCACAGAAAAAAAGATAAAAGATACAGGATTAACAGGATTGATAAATAAACTGCTGTTTCCTACTGTTTTATACCAGTACTCAGTTTATGTAAAGCACTTTATAAAGAATAAAAGCTACGTACATGTTTTATTATCAAAGTACCAGTACTTTAGCAGTGTAGTTCAGGGCAGAACTGGAGTAAATGTGGTTGGTTACTGCCATCTCTGATAGAAAATCCAAACACTGATGTGAAGTGTCTGTAACTCTAAACTCAAAGTTTAGAGTACCTCCAAATTGTACTCAGCTGAAGCATTTTCATACATATATTGGGGCGGCAGTAGCTCAGCCCATAGGGACCTGGGTTGGGAACCAGAGGGTCGCCTATTCGAGTCCCCGTCCAGACCAAAATATGCAGCGTGGACTGGTGGCTGGAGAGGTGCCAGTTCACCTCCTGGGCACTGCCGAGGTGCCCCTAAGCAAGGCACTGAACCCCCCAACTAGAGATGCACTGAATATATTCAGCTGAATATTGCAAAAAAACACACATTCGGTATTCGGCCGTGCTTTGATAACGCAATCAAACAGCATGCCATGATGGGCGGAGTAAAATGTCGGCAGTGTGGCAATCCGCCCATGCGAGCAGCCTACAGATTTCAACCAGCAGCAGAAACGAAAGGCGAATCCCACCGATTGTAGGTTGAACGGGGGTCACAGACACAGACAGTAATGTATTCCTGTCAAATACAGGATACACATTACATTACATGCGACGGATAAGTCGGCTCCCATAATATCCTCTTCTTGGCATGTGGACTTCCCAGAAGTACCTGAACAGCCGAGCTAGCCGAACACAGGTATGTGACGTGTCAGAGGAGAAACGAGCCGTTCACAGCCCACAAACCTCACCGCACTTTAGGGACTGTTCTTTACTTATGAAGGGACTTGTCAGGGGCGGAGGGTGGGTGGTTGATTCTTATTTTATTTATTTATTTTATTTTGATCCCCCCTATGTTAATCACTTATTGATGCTGTTTTTGAAGTATGAATAAGTCAATAAGTAATTTATTCCATTGAAATATCACTGATGTATTATAGAGAAGTGATTTATCTTTTTATAAATGACAAAAGGCACATCTGCCTCATTTTCGCTATGGTATCATGATACTACTCAGAACCATGATATTTTCATTGGTATCGTACCGTGGGATCCAATTTTGGCACTGTGACAACACTAACCTGGAGGGGGTTCATCTGCAAAAATTAATGAAAAACTAAACAACGGTACTCGGTATTCGGCCAAGCGTTTAATATTATTCGGCTTTGGCCACAAATTTTCATTTTGGTGCATCCTCACCCGCAATCACTCGGGGCGCCTCACCAAGGACAGCCCCCTCACTCTGACATCTCTCCACTTAGTGCATGTATAGGTTCTGTTTGTGCATGTGTGTGTCTTTCAGACCTGTGTGTAATTGACAAGCAAGAGTGAAAACATTGAATTTCCCCTCAGGGGGATTAATAAAGTAAATAAACTAAACATAAACTTATATTTATTGTAAACTTGTGTTGTCACATTAAACTGCAGTTCACTTTTTAACGCTTCTTGTATCTCTGAACAGAAACTCTGAGTCCTGTTGTGTTTACCTCTGTTAGCTTTGTTAGATGGACTCTGCTACTCACCGACTGCTCACTGCTTTCAGCCAACTAGCTTTCTTCTTGCTGATGTCAGAAAAGAGTTGTTGGTTATATTATAGCATTATCTGGGAAGAAGATGGGCCGCTACCTCAGGAACATTTCAGAATCTTCATCATTTTTTCATTGGTCACACACTAAGTAGCAAGCCAGTGATAGTGCCTAGAATAACAGCATGAGAAGACGCGCTCGATTCAGTTTGTCATTTGCTTAGTGAAAGTTAGATATATTTGCAAACATATCTTTTGTCCGGGAGGCATCCTGGGGAATTTCATTTCAAACACATTCTCTGTCATCCCTGCAACACCGTTTGTCTCAAGATGATTGAATTGATTTCTGTTCATACTGTGTGCTGTATACCTGTGGAGTAATAACATCACTCTCCTCACAGGGCCAGAGAAGCCAGCAGAGCAGTGTTGCGATTTAACACCCAGCTCCAGAGGACGTCAACGGAAGAAAAATCCAAAATATTTAGATTATGAAACTGAAGGCGTGTTTGATGTCCAAAGTTCCCAGCAAAAACCACGTAGAAAGAGCTCAGGAGAAGGAAGAGCAGCAGCTTCTAAAAGGTCTCCAGCCAAGAATAGAAAAGCTAAGACTGCCACACAACAGAGTGAGGATGGGGAAGAAGAAGAAGCAGGTGACAAAACACCTCAAGAGCCTGATGGAAAAACTTCAGAGGAAACACCTAAAAAGGCAGTGAGAGCCAAGAAGACCCCAAGGAAAAAGACTCCCGCCAAAAAAGGTCCTGCCAAAAAAACTCCCACAACTGATGGGGACCTCCCAACTGGGGAGGGTGGAGTTGTAGTTACTGTGCAGCAGGAAAATGGGACGCCAAAGCCAAAGAGAAAGTATGTGAGGAGGAAGCCTGTACAGGAACCAGCTCCAGAACCACCACGTGAGGAGGCGCAAGGGGAACCGACAGAACCCGAGGAGACCACACCAAGTGGGCGCCGCAGGAGAGGTGCTGCTAAAGCGTAAGTTACATGTAGTCAGTCATCACATTTCTACAAGAAGATGGTGTAAATAAGGTGTACATACACGTCTGTATACTCAAAAAGTAATTTATAGGTAGAGATACAGGTCAGAAGAACTTTGGTGACATCTTCAAGTGCATCTGCAAGTGTTCTCCATGCATTCAGTTTCTCAAACAGCAATGTAGTCATTCTTTATTAAGAATGTTTTTTCCCTAGGGCTTTGAAGTACCTCCAGTCTTTGGCAAAAGAAGTGTTCGCTCATCCAGGTGATGAGCCAGGCTCCCAGGCAAGGGCAAACAGTGATGTCACCCCTACAGACCAGGACTCAGTCACAGAGCGGAAAAGTCTCAAAGGAAGCAAAGGTAAAAGAAGAAAAAAAAGGAGTGCTAAAATGCTAACTCATTTTTGGGTTTTAGGACTCCTTCCTGCAGCACTCAATTACTAGACGGTTACCCAGAGCAGTGACCCCCGCAGCACATTCTGACCCTTCTGTTCCTCAATATAGTGGAAGACTGTACATGTATGTTATGTAAAAAGTCCAGTTAGCAAGGTTAACTGCTCCCATTTTTACGCTAAGCTAAACTAATCAGCTCCTGGCTCTGGCTCAGCACTGAGCTTCCAGGCATGAATTACTTTTCTTTACATTCCTACAGGGCGTAAAGGCAAGAAGAGGAAACGCTCTTACTCTGACAGTGATGCCGCAGAAGATGAGGACTTTGTTCCAGATGTTGAAGAAGATGAGGAGGTTGAGGAGATGGAAGATGAAGAAGAAGCAGAGGACTCTGACTCAGACTTGGGGACTGGTCGAAGAAGTCCACCAACTTTCTACTTCAACAAGAACCATGTAAGTAAACTTAATTCTTATTGGTTATGATCACATTTTGCTCCCTACTTTAAATATTGTGATACAGAGACTCAAGAGACAACTGGTTTAAAAAAATGTTAGCGTAGTTTCAGGCAAACTTTAAATCTCTGCTGAGCTGAAAAGTGAACATTAAAAACTGCATCAAAGGAGGAGCATTAAACTCATCCAATGTCCTTTTGTCCTGCAGACAGGCCCGAATGTGAAAACCCCCAACGGGCTCACCACCAACGTCATGAAAGTAGTTTGGGACGCCACTGACACGACCAAGAAATTGTAAGAAGCTACCGCTGCAGACTGGTTGTGGTTGTTTTACCGGATATTGTTAAAGAACCACAGGCCAACCAACATTTTTTACACATTTCTTACCACATACATTATGTAGAAAAACCAACTCTTGTCATGACGTGATTTCACCGAAGTGCAAAACTACGTAAAACAAACCCTAAAGCAACATTAAAAATCATACCATTTAGAGAGCAGTACCCTGATATTTGTTTGTGATGTGTGTATGTTTTCCAGCCGGGAGGAGCACCACAGCAGCTGGGTGTTCCCAGAGTGGGTCCCCTGCACCAATGACTGGCACCTTGTACCACAAAGGTAGTTCACCTTTATACTTTGTTTGTAATCAACAGGATAATCTAGTTTTCTACAGGAAAGGGAACTTTTAAAAGATTCAAAATAAAGCCAGAGAGCTTTTTTTAGTGAGAGGTAGAAAACTCAGTGGAAAACTGCGCTTGAAAAAATAGCTATTATTATTTTATTTAATGGGGCCTTTTGTGTTCAGTTCAATGTTCAGTTTGTTCAGTGAAAGAATGTTGGAAAGAAAGTCCTTTAATTTTTGAATTCATCAACAAATTTGTTGTAATATAACAGTATACTGAAAGCAGCACAAAGGCTTCACACTTTAATATTTGTTTATTTACTGCAGGTAATATCTCCAGAGTTACTTTTAATTACTCAATTACTACAGGAGCTGAGCTCCCATCATTTTGACTGCTTTTTTATGCCTCTGCGCCGACGATAGCTGCGGCTGGAAGTATTATGTTTTCAGGTTGTGTGTCTGTCTGTATGTATGTAAGCCTCCCTCCCATCCTTGTGAACAAGATATCTCTAGAACGCCTCAAGGGAATTTCTTCATATTTGGCAAAAATGTCTGCTTGGATGAACTGAGTACTTTTTGGTGGTCCTAGGTCAAATGTCAAGGTCACTGTGACCTTGTCCGTGTCATTCTCATGAATACAATATTGTGTGTTCTTGGAGGAATTTCTTCAAATTTGGCACAAAGGTTGACTTGGTCTTGAGGATGAACTCATAAGATTTTGATTTGGATCAAAGGTCAAAGTCGCTGTAACCTTGCATCCATCTCATTCTGGTGAATGCAATATCTCAAGAACAGCTTCAGGGAATTTCTTCAAATTCAAGATTATAGTTTTTGTATATTTTTAGGAAATGAAACATCTAACCTGAGGAAGCCATGTTGGTCGTTCTCAGCTCTTGGGCAACAGTATCTTCAACAGGGGGGCGTCGGTAGCGTAGTGGATAGTGCTGGCACCCCATGTATAGAGCCACTGCCACGCCGCAGCGGCCGCGGGTTCAAATCTGGCTCACGGCCCTTTGCTGCATGTCAGTCCCCACTCTCTCTGTCTCCCCATTTCACCCTCTGTCCTGTCAATAAAGGCAAAAAGCCAATAAAAATAATCTTTTTAAAAAAAAAACAAAAAACAGTATCTTCAACAGCTGATTATGTTTCTCGGCTGATAATCTTTGTTTGTTAACAGATGTGGTTAGTTTGTGTGCTGTTTTATTCTGAGACAAACGACTTGTCACCCATTGTCAGTCTTTGGTATGTAACAACCCCGTCAGCCGTTGTGGAGCATCTGCTGTACGGTGATGGATGTGGTAGGAATTCTTATACAAGTTAGTTATCAAAGATTTGTTATATGTGTTGTTCAGTGATGTGGAGAAATACCTGCCTCAGGAGCTTCAGTCGGCTGCTTTCAAAGTGTCCAGAGAAGGCCTCAACAAGGAGCAGACACCTCTGCAAAGACTCAGCAGGTTAGACTGAGCTTCAACCTAACTTTTAAGCATAAAGTAAAAAGCAATTGTAATTTAACATTTGAAATGATATCTTTCAACTATTAATTCGATTATTGTGTGAGTCTGGCTGTATATGCCTCAGGAAGTTTTTGTTTTGCACTTAAATACTCCATAAAGGGAGTTTGTTTTTATTGGTTTCTTTTGGAGGGTCTAAAATAAAGTTCAACTATGGTTTTGTGTTTATAACACCTCTATGTCGATGTAACTTACCAGGTTCACAGCAGTGCCCTCTCACCCGGATCGCTGGGACATGATGTTGTATACAGGTGGACCGGTCTGGGCTATGGAGTGGTGTCCTACACCTGATGGTGCTCCGGCATCACAGTACTTAGCTCTGGCCTGCCATCGAGGGATGGACGACCAGCACTATGTCAACAAGACGTACAGCGGACCTGGACTCGTTCAGCTGTGGAACTTGGGCACGCTGGAGTACAGCTGCAGGTACAGCTCAAGTGCGGGCACTGGGGTTATTTGAGGACTGATAGATAAAGCTTATTTACCTTTAAGTGTTTTACTGTGCAGTTGATTGATGCATTTGTGTTGAGTTGGCTACATCACTGTCGAGTTTATTTATTGTCTCCAGAGCTATTTTTGAATCAAATGCTTAGTCAGCCCATCAAT
This sequence comes from Epinephelus fuscoguttatus, assembly GCF_011397635.1. Classification (NCBI taxonomy): domain Eukaryota; kingdom Metazoa; phylum Chordata; class Actinopteri; order Perciformes; family Serranidae; genus Epinephelus; species Epinephelus fuscoguttatus. The sequence goes on along the minus strand of NC_064762.1, from coordinate 29,667,393 downwards.
GTTTTCTATATTAAGCTTCATCTGTGTTGTACCTCTGCAACATATTGTTTCCCCCTCATTTGCTTTGTATGATACATCTTATTCTGTATCTTTAATCCCTCCTCTGTCTCTGCAGACCAGACTCCCAGCCAGCCTTGGCCTATGGCTTGGCCCAGGACAAAGGCTTCATCTGGCATGTAAAGTGGTGTCCTGCAGGAGGCTGGGAGCTTCCCAGCTGTGGCAGAAAGGTAAGATGTTCCACTAGCATGGGTTTTTGAAATCACATCTTTGGTCTGGAGTTGCCTAAGAGCCTATACTTTGTGAGAATATTAAACCATTTGATATCTCCTGCCACCGAAGGCTCCGTTCCTGCCCAGACTGGGTCTTCTCGCAGTTGCTGCCTCCTCCGGTGTGGTCACCATTTACAGCCTGCCCCACCCTGATGCTCTGCACTCCAACAAGATGACGGCTAACTCTGGTAAGACTGTAAATATCTACAACCATTCAGTTACAAGTATTGTCACATTGGGGTATCATGGTTTTCTGTAACTCTAAAAATGACTCATAGAGTTCCTGACCAGTTCACAGCCCTGACTTGACCACATTCAGAAAATGAAGTGTGTCCTGTGTTCAGTAGAGGGCAGTGTTGCTTTTCTAAAGCCTGAAGTCAGTATGTTGGATACCTGACTCCTGCTGCAGCCTGTGAGGACACAGGACTGCAGTAAAGCAGTGCCTTAGTGGTGGTTTTTGGATCATGGCAGCATTGTAAAAATGAACAGCTGGACTGTGGGTTTGTTCACATCTTGCTAGACCCCACCCAGCTGCTGATTTTGACATTAGCTTTGCTGCAGTGTGTTACACAACTCCCTTACTCTGATTTTTCACACACCTTAATGAAAAATGACAAATCAAGTATGATTCAAAAAAACGTGAGCAAACAAATACTGTAAGGACAGATATCAGCTCAGAGGCACATCGTCTTATCCCGCCTTAAAAGAATCACCTAGAGCTTCCATCCATATTCTGCCCGCGAGAAGGCATGAATGAAGGTTGAGAATAGGTGCTTTTAGCAGGCACCATAGTGACACTGAAGCATCATGCCATCCCTGCAAGTGATTCAGTGTAATGAGGGCCCATGTGTTTACTCAGACATTTGGAGTTGCCACGAAACAGTTACCAAACATGTGATATCCATAGTCCAGTTTCCACAAATTTAACCAGCGAGTGGTCGAAAGAAGTGTATTCACACAGATTATCACATCCCATTGTCCAAAAAAGTGTCCTATTAAACAGCGCAACTAAGAATTAATCTGCAGACTTCTTTCTCAAATAATCGATTCATCATTTGTTCTATAAAATGTCTGAAAATGGTGAGAAATGGCCATTACAACTACTTTAAAGCCCAGGAATTACTCAGTTTACACTGACCATGTTTGCATGCACAATAGGGTCGTGCAGTATACCAGTTTTAAGGTGTATCGTGGTATGAAAATTGAAAGTTATCATACCGTATACATTTGCTTATCTACGGTATTGGGAAAAAATGCAGCCATACCGAGCATCTCCTTACCTTCTCAACTGCCAGTCAAGACTTTTTACACATACTTCTGTTTGGGGGAAAAAAAAAAAAAGTTTCAGTTCTAACAAAGTAGGTCTTAAATCAAAAATCCTTCTGTTTTCATTCCTTTAAAAGTCAGTTACTGATGATAATACTTACGATAATAATTGTGTAAAACCGTATACCGTGATACTGTAAAACCGTGGTAGTTTCTGAGGACGCTTATTGTACAGTGAAAATCTCATACTGTCAAAACCATAATGCACAAAATAGTTTTTGCCCTTGCTCCAAAAAAGGAAAATAGTTGTATACATGGCTAATGAAAATGAATATTCCACTAATATTCCTGTTCAAATGCAGCTGTGCAAACTGTGATTAACATGCCCTTGGGGCGGCAGTAGCTCAGTCTATAGGGACTTGGGTTGGAAACCCGGGGGGTTGTCGGCTCAAGTCCCCGTTTGGACCAAATATGGAGCGTGGACTGGTAACTGGAGAGGTGCCAGTTCACCTCCTGGGCACTGCTGAGGTGCCCTTGAGCAAGGCACTAAACCCCCAGCTGCTCAGTGCGCCTGTTGGCAGACTTGTTGAAACATGCAAGCACAGCCTCCCCCTTTGATTCCTTTAAAAACCCTCTTGAAAAGCTCTGCTTTGTGATATTTGCACGTATCGACCACTTTTCAAACAGGAAATAGCGGCCAAAGACTGTGCGACAGTGAAGACGCATAATCTGAATTCATGTCCAAAGAACACTATAAAAACCTGAATAGTGCGGCATATCCCACATTACTACATTCAGAATAAGGCCTACTATGGAATAAACAAACAGAATATGCTTTTCACATGATCCGTATCAAATTAACAAATATTGTCATATTTGGTATAATAGGGGAATATTAGTGTACATGTAAATGTAGTTGCTGATATAAAACAGGTAAAATGGCAAATTATCATAACAGAGAAGCTGGAACCAACAAATATTTTGCATTATTGATGGAAAAAAAATCACTTAAACGATTAATTGATTATCAAAACTGTTGCTGATTCATTTCAGTTGACTAATAGCTTATTTGGTTTAGTTCTAGTCTCAGAATCATTTGTGGCTACAGCCTTTCACACACAACCTGTATAACTTAACAGTAAGTATGTTATCAGTCACACAGCAGCATATCCATCATATCAGCCATGGACATCATTACCTGGAGCAGATCTTGTGTAAAATAAAAAGACAGTATCCATAAAGACTCCCCGTCTCCCTGTGTGTCGGTGCATGTTTAGTGCTCGGGGGTCTTTTAAACCATTTAATGCAGCTTTAACAGTTAACCGACACACTTAAACACACACACACATGCACACATATAATGCTCTCCAGGAGTGTGAGTTTATGCTGACATTATAGATGCTGGAGCCTGTGGCCTGGTCCATTCAGATCACTGCGTCAGCTGCCTCTGGGGCTCTGCTGATAGAAGACTGTATGAATGAGATTAATGGCGATCCTATCTGCCACATCCATCATACACAGAAACCTGGTTATGTCTGTGTGTATGTGTGTGTATGGGTGTGTGTGTTTATCTGTCTGTTTCTGGCCAGCGGTGCAGGCTAATCTGATTAAACACTGCACCAGTCTAAGATCATAGCAATTCCGTAGAGCACACATCTCGGAAATAAACACTCACGCATTTTATTATATCACAGTCGACACAACATTTGTACATCCCATTAGGCCTTGCGATATGGGGCATATCTTCTCTATGGCATAATGTAACATGAGGGTTGGCTGGTATTTGTGTCTGTAGTGTGATAATGATATTTTTCAGTGATTCTGGTGTAGTATACCTTAGAATGTAGCAATTTTCTGCAAATAACTTGGGCGTCATACTGAATTTTATTGTTCCCAGTCTTAAATCACCACATATCTCATCTGAATAAAATGAAATAACATACTTTTACTCTAACTCGCCCAAATTGTATTTGATCAGACACAAACATCAGCTGCATTATTTACCTATAATTCAATGTTTGACACTACCTAGAGTTGAAAAAGGCACACACAACTGCCCTTATTTTGATTTAAAAGTGCCATTATGGAGGAGCTCATGCAGAGTCATTCACGTGTTAATATTTAAATGAAATACAGTGTATAAGGTGACAACAGACTCTACGGTATTACACTTGACTTGGTTTTACAATGAAGAAAAATTTCCACTGCAGTTTGAACATAAAAAGCCATATAAAACTTGACATTTCCATTCTTTCTCCCTTTACTCCATTGCTTCATGGCCCACGGTTTCCATTTTATTTTGTAGCCATGGGTCATTGGATCCAGCTTCCAAAGAGCTACTCCATCAGCCCCCTGCTTCCAACCATAGGTTATAGTTATTGGAGAGAAAGGTTGCAGAGCGCTCACATTTGGAGATACCAACTCTTAAACACACACACACACACACACACACACACACACACACATACTATACATATTATACTGAGTTTTTGAACAGGATTTTCATGATTTTAGAGATACTGTTGTCTACAGTCTAAATTTGACCAATGCACAAAAAGATGCACCAATCCAGCTTTTTCAGTTTCGATACCAATCCCGATTCTGTGGCTCTGAGTATCAGCCAATACCCAATACCAACCCGATACCATGGTTGATCTAAAAAGCTGTATACCTTTACATGTAGAACAGAAAAGACTAGAGGCATCAGGCATTGATGACTACACAGTTCTTTCCGAAGATAAAATGAAACAAGATGAAACAGATTAATGCAATGATGATGATGTACTATTTATTTTTAACAAAAATAAACAATTATGCAACAGCAGTTGAAATAGTGTGAAATACCTCCACACAGCAGATTCTTTCCTTCGCTCCATGACATATGACGTAGCCCGCGTAGCAATAGATTTAAAGGGAAAGGATCGCCTCAGGTATAGGTTGCATTTTCCGATACCCGATCCATCTATTTCGATGATATCAGGGCCGATATTTGATCCAGATATCAGATCGGTGCATCCCTATGCACAAACAAAAAAAGGCTCTAAAATGACAAATTCCATTTTTTTCCCAGCATGAAGGTCTAAACTGCTGCTTCAAAGCTTCCTTCACATTTAAAATTCTTGTTGGTTTTTTTCTATTTTTTTTTTATTGTTAGAAACAGGTCCCCAGCTCCCAGAAAAAAATACAGAGGACATAACTTCAGCGTTCAGTGGTGTTATTGGTCTTAGATCTTTCAAATTAAAAAGCATAGCATAAGCATATGTTGCATCGCCAAAAGCAAGTCAACATTTTCACTCATCTAGTAAAATACCTTCATATCTACAAGTTAGCAAGGTACCAACATTGATGTTCCCCAGAGGATGAATCTTACTGACTTTGGTGATCTCTTGACATTTGTTCTAGTGTCAGGAGCAAATCAGAATTTCAATTCATCCAACAGTTTTTTTTTAACCAAATACGTTGGAAATTAGTTACGTCAGCCTTAATGTGCTTTGTGTTTAGTTCTAATTGGCACTTGGTTGCAAATTGTGCATTTCACATTTGCAACCAAGTGATAGAACAGAAAGTAATGTAAGGACTCAAATTTAAAATCCAAAGACTGTATTTTAAGGTTAAAACTTTTTTTTTCTTTTTTTTTTTGTTTGAAAAATAGTCAGGTTGACTAATCATGTGATAACACTTTTGAGGGTTTTTTTTGTTTGTTTTTGTTTTTTCCCTTTACATTTTTGGCCCCTACCCAACCCAAGGTCCCACATTCAGCTTTTCTGGATGCAATTAAAAACAAACAAAAATAATTCATAAATTAAATTAGAAATCTAAAAAAGAGAAATGACAATTAAATTCATAAATGACAATAGATAATTAACCCCTCCTTTTTAACATAGTGGTTAAGTCAGTGATAAAACGAAAAAAATGATGTTAAGCGACTACACTGTAAAATATTTGACATATTGCAGGTTGGAAGTGGGCATTTCTGTAGGCTTTCGATAAATAGCTCTGTTGTCAGACATCATTTTGAGCCACTGACCTCGAGTCTATTTTGCAGGCAGAAAAATACCCTTCATGAGCTCAACTGTTCTATAAGGGCAGACAGGAAAATTAATTTTGAACTGGCCCTTGAGAGGTGGGGGAGGGATGGAGATGGTAAAGGTCCATTTAACCAAGTGAAAAATGACCAGTGAATCGCTTTATAGTTTCCTGCTTCTTTCGGCCTGACATGATGAGCACTAATTGAATGCAGATTAGCTATCTTACGTGACCATGGGTGGAAATAATGTCCATGAGATTCAGTATCATCTGAAAGGGTTAAAGGTGAAATTGGCTAAGACAGGGTTAAAGGGTGTGTGTGTGTGTGTGTGTGTGTGTGTGTGTGTGTGTGTGTGTGTGTGTGTGTTTATCCCAGTCTCTCTCCACCAGCCCACTGCTGTTCTCGACAGATAATTATAAATGGCTTTTGTCTGTCCAGTCGCCAGAATGAATGAGGAAGTGAATGAGAAGAGGAGGCTGTTAAAGCTGCAGAATTAGAGGAGGAGGGAGGGGAAAAAAAGACAAAAGGGGGAATGTGAGACTGCGTAGTGAACGCACATAATTTACAGCGCCGTTCTCCATCAGACAAGGATCTATAATTGAAATGACAAAGAAGATGCATCACCGAGCCAGTTGTTAGTGTTGGAAGCTATGAATTTTAGGTCTAGTAGCTGACACCTCGTGTATCCAGACTCTGTCAATCATCAAGGACTCACTTGGGATCGGGAGGGGAATGAGCTGGAGGGGTCACGGGAAGGCCAGGATAAAGCGCTTTAGTGTGTGTTGTACTTTTATTCACCAGTCTTTTGTCAGTCAGTCTTCATTTCAAATGCATTCACCCTAAACTATGTTCAGGTTAGGGTTTAAAATGTAAGGGTTTTCTGGTAAGGTTGAGACTAGCTTTATGTGAGGGTAACATCAGCTATTTCATGTTAATTTTATGCCACTTTAACATGAAAATCCTGAGTACGATGCAAACAGTTGGTCACTAGCAAATACTGGTCATCACTTTTTTCACCACACAAAAGTTCCGCCCCGGTGTGCAAACTTCCATAAGAACCCATGAGATCAACTTTTATATTTTTCCACGAGAGTAATCCGCCCAGATATTCACCCTCAATGAGAATGGACTTTTGTACTTCTATTACTTTTGTACTTCTATTACATTACTTTTTGGAACCAATACTGTGCTTTTTACTCTACTACATTTATCTCACAAACTTTCGACTAGATACTTCACAGATTTTTTAAATTATTAATACAAAGTTCTGTCAGCTAATAAATATGATGTATTACTGTAGGTTAAACTACCCAGAAGTCTATAAAGTAGTTAAAATTGGCTCCACCTTTACCAGCTACAACTTAAAAGAGATGAAACATTAATGCATCATTATTACACGGCTCTATTAAATGCTGTATTCTGATTGGTCAGTAGCGGCATTCTGCGGTCTGATAGTACTGTGTAATGACCGCTGCTAGTAGCAACGGTCATTACACACAGTTGCTATGTAGCCCAGCGTTGCTAGGGATGCTGCCCTGCAACACTGCAGCTGTCAAACAACTTCTGAGGGAAAAAACAAACAGAAGTGGCTGATTTTAACGGATGCCGCTGAAGAAAAAGAATACCTACGGACTTTCTCTGCCAAAAACAAAAGACGGATTTGAATACACACTCGGCAGTCATGCTTAATGACATTTTACGCGAGTTTTGTTCAGTCCACTAAGCCTGGGTGAGTACAAAACTTTCACCAAAAGTTGTCGAATCCGGTCGGTTTTAATGCACTTCGCAGAGGCAGACAACATTATTTATTTAACTGATAATTAGCCGTGTAATAAGCGGGATAATGTATAATGAGCCGGTGAATACTGGGAAAATAACTCCCTTCAGGGGAATGAAACCCCTCCGTTGCGCGTCAGGGTTCTATTCCCCTGTCGGGAGTTATTTTCCCAGTATTCACCGGCTCATTATACATTATCCCTTACATAATTATAATCCAGTTATATATGTTATTCTGAAATGGGCCATTCTGCATTATGAGTACTTCTACTATATTGTGGTGAAGAGCTGTAACGATCAGTTGATTGTTCAAGGAGGCTTCGGGCTGTTGGTTGGACAAAAGAAGCAAACTGGAAATGTCACTTTGGGTCCAGGGAAATTGTGATGAGTATTTATTGTAATTTTTTGATATTTTATAGACTAAACATGATTAATCGTGAAAATAATCACCAGATAAGTCAATAATGAAAATAATCATAGTGGTTGTTTTTCTTCTACTAAGTGTGCGCCGCCCTGCAAAAAAAGACAGTAAAATGAATTAATAAAATACATTTGATACTTTAAGTATTTTTTGATGCTATTACTTTTGTGCCTTTACACAAGATGTAATGCAGCAATTTAACTTGTATATTTACACTGTGGTGTTGTAGCTTTTACTTACATGAGAGATCTGGGTACTTCTTTCATCACTGGTTGTTTGAATCCATGAACTAATCTATAGGTAGGGTTATCATTTTCCAGGTCATAAAATGTGGTTGCTGCAGTTTCCCTTCAGTTGACTGCTTTGGCACACTTGAACGCTCATTCTACCACCTACCACTCCACCAAATTCCATTGTCAAATTCACCACTTTAAAGTTCCTGTAGATGTTTATAAGTTACTTTTCCAGATAATAACCAGTTAGGCTACCTTTTTAACTTCACATGAACCTCTCTTTATATCGACATAAATAAGATCCACAGCACAGCAGTTATTTAAAAAGAAAATGTCTCACTTTTACAGCTGGTACTCCTGTTACTCCCATTATTTCCATCTTCCAAAACAGTCGTGAAGAACACCAGGAGGAAATGCCAGCAGTTGAGTTTTCGTCAACCCAAAAGTATGACTGGTGTGTTAACTGCACGCCAAGTTAATCAAAGGACAGAAAGCGAAATTGTCTTCTAAGTTACTGGTGGCAGACAAGCAATGTAGCATGTAAAAGGCTATTTTTAAACTGAGTCCAGCGCAGGGCTGACTCTGCACCAGGGCTAACGATACATTGCATCACTTCCAACAAACTTCACGGAGAACAGAACGGGCAAAACGGCATCCTGGATCTGTTTTAACAACATATTCACCAGTCTAGCTCAGCTAAAAACACAAAGACACTGAACCCTTCAGCACATTAGCATGTCCTTCACTACTGAGCCTGTTTGTAACCGGTCATGACAAGGTTATTTTTACTTCACCTGTTTAGCTAACATTAGTAGTTTTGATAACAGACACTCGACTATCCTGCTGTTACGACAAACTTTGAACTAACCACAGACACTAGCCCCATTCATGGACTCATCCCCGCTACAGCTCACAGCGGTACCCTGCAGAATTAATATTGGGGAAACACTGGAATGGATATTTTACTTTATTTTTGGCCTGGTAGAGGTTTCCATAGGCCTGGTGGCCCACCAGGCCTGTGCAGTTATTAGGGAAGGATTGCTGTGTGTTAAGCATGGAGAATAATGAGAACCATGTTGTCAAAATTTGCCATTATTTCTTTATTTTGTCATTTTATAAAAAGTAAATGCAGGTATGTTAGTAACTGAGAAGAGAGAAATGTGAGTCTGAGAAGGCGAGAGGTTGTCAACAGTATCTCGTTACCGAAACAAAATATAAATTCTGCTGTCAGTTTGGTAACCTGGCAGTTTCAGACCTGTCCAAGACTCAGCTCAGTGTTGTGAGGCCATGCTGAATAACATGAGTTGGCGTATTCTCACTGATGGCAAGCTAGGGTTCATCCAGGGTCTGATCACTGAGAGGGAAAAGAGTAGGGCTTGATTTAAGACACAAGACCTATATAAAAGTATGAGTGTGTGTTTTTCTGAGGCAGAGGTGAGTTGATGGAGGGTGTGGAAGAGTGAGGAGGACACCATATTGATCTGAGCTCTCTGTAATCTAAACTGGAGGAGGAGAGGAAACTAATGATGGGTGAACAGTCTGACACCTTTTTTTTGTTATTGGATTTTACATCTATTAAGCACAACAGTGATTGTCAAGGCAGGCACGGCAGAATTACTTCTAAAGTGGTGCTTAACATCCAGCAATTTTTTACCACATCAGGGGAGGGGCTCGAGAGATGGTGATAGCAGTTGTTGCATTGGTCTGTCTTTTGGCCCTGTCTAACCCCAACACAATTTCAGACCAACATTGTTATTATTTTCAGCCAGTGCCCACGTTGTGTAAGTAGCAAATATTTTTGCATGCGTGGGTGTGTAGGTCCTAAAATGAGGTGGGGTCAGGTGCATTGTTGCCGCATTGCTATTTTGAGGCGGCAGAAAGCGATTCCGCCATTAACCCACAAACCCTGGTCTAACGTCAGAATGGTGTAGTATTTTCCTGCTATTTAAATGGGTCATTACTCAGACGGTAAGGTGCGCTTACACAATGCATGCACACCCTGCTTGTTACACACACAGGGACACATGGATGGGTTGTGGGTGGGCGAAATAATACATTATTGACTGGGAACATATTGATTACATTCTTCATCATGTGAACATAGCAGAGCTGCTATCTTGCTCCCCTTTATGAGAGAAAGATGCTGTGTGTATATACGCATGAGGAGCAGCGTAATGTCATTGATCATTTTAGAAGTTAAAAGTTCAGTTTCATGTCCTCCATCAAATCTGTAACTACAGTTTTTAGTTTTGCTGCTTAAATGTCCCACGATATTTACTACAGTGACATCACTGCTCATACTGCATTACTCTCAGCAGAAAACCGCTCGCCTCTCCAATTTGCCAAATCCAGCATACAAATAGCAGTGGTCCAGGTGCAGGTGTACCTGGCTTTTAAAGGTAATGGAAGATGACATTCTGAGTGGTTGAATTCACAGTATGCCCAAAATACAACTGTGATTTATGAAGGGAATAAATACAACCCTTTTACCCCGGGCGCCTTACTTAGTTTGCACCCAACGAAAATGGAGGTAGACACTCCCTAAATGCACTTGTTTACTCTGTCAAGTTTATAACTACAGTTTTTTAGTTTTGCTGCAGTGGCATTACTGTTCTCACTGCATTACTCTCAGCAGAAAACCACTTGCTACTCTAATTTGCCAAACCTGCCACATTAATAGCAGTGGGATGGGAGATGACACTCTGCTTGGTTGAATTCACTTGACCGCAAAAACACGCCTATAATTGATTAAGTAAATAAGATGTGCCTTATGTTGTGCCAAGATTAAGCACCCTTTTACGAGCAAAATGAAGATGGACACACCCTAGATGCACTTGTTGCACATTTGCTTGTAGCACATTTTTCCTTTGTTGTTTGCACCAGTGGAGGTGAAACAAAACTCAAATGACTGCAACACAATGTTTCTATATTTACATTCAACATATTTTTTGTTGCCTGTAAATGCTCAATGTGAAGGTCATTGCATCCTATCATTAGTTTGAATTATCATTACCAATAAACACATACTTAGTGTGATTTATGTTTCTCTCCACAGGAACAGCCAGTGAACAGTTGCCAATATACCAGGTAGGTTCCCATTGAAATTGTTTCTGTCTCTTTCTCTGTTCACCTCGTTAAATTCTGCTTATCTACACATTAGATTATGAAATGCCTTCTATACTGTATGTAGTATGTGACATTGGGCATCAGGGAAATATGAAACCCAACCTGACTGTTTACATTGTTGTACCGTTGACATTTGTTTGTTGTGTGCAGGCAGAAGGAGTGTTAACTCTGAAGCTGGGTGCATTGAAAGCTCTTCGACATGAAAGGAGTGGACAAGTCCTGTCTATGGATTGGCTGCCTGAAAAACCACACAACATAATGGCTATTGGATTCTATGATGGTATGAATTGATTTCCCTGAGATGCTCTTGATTAATCTGTTCGATGTTCGAAAGAACAAACAAATGCACATTTTAGATAACCTCAGGTTTATTTTCATGCCTCTTTATTCTTGCCACTGATTAATTTGTTTTCCAACAAATAGTGCTTCTGTCTTGTGCAAATTAAAAGGATTTAATTTGAGCCCTTATTTTCTGTTGTTGTCTCATGTATTACATTCTCTCTCCCCAGGTGTAGTAGGTCTGTGGGATCTGTGCACGAAGTCGGCGCTGTTGCGGGTGCGAGAGTCAAGCACGTCGCTCAGCCTGCTGCCCTATCGATGCCTCCTGGCTCACGACCATGCCGTCAGGGCCCTGGCCTTCTGTCCTGCCTCCAGGTAGACACTTTCACTGTGATCCCACCCGTATGCTGATGCTGCATTTACATGATGTCACATTTGTCATCATTAGTCATGTGTGAATGTGTGGTGAAGGACGACATTCCCGTTTTTCAACTTGGTATCTATGTATTAATCATAGTATAAGATTCCTACATAGACTAGTGCCTTTTTATAACTGTCTGTTGAAGGAAAGCTTTGTTTATTCTTTCAGCTTTGATTAGTCTGCAGATAAAATATTGTGACTTCAGAATCATTTATCTTGCATCTGCCCAGCTTGTCACTGCATGATACAGAATTTAGATGACTAGTGCATGAGAGTAATTAGAAGTGTAAATGTTATATGACTGTGTCAGTCCATAACAGGTACTTAAGAATAATGTTGGAAATCAGCAAAATTGAAAAGTGGATCAAAAGCACCCATTGTTGGCTAAAAACCTACTTTCTATTGTTGCAGCAGCTTCAAATGATTTCAATTCACAAGCACATTCAAGTGGTTATGGGGTTTTTTCCTCACATGACATGTTTCAGGGCAAATCCAATTTATTTGTATAACCCCAATCATAAAAAAACACCCCCATGAAGAAATTTTATGGGGAAAATCATGACAAACCTTGGGGAGGAGCATAGAAGAGAGAATGGATTGGACTGCAGGATTTCATTTGCTTTTTTATCCTTTCTCACTTATTCTAAACATCTACTTTAGTTTGGCAGTATTATTCACAGCCAGTTAAAAGGTGGGTGGTTAAAGGCAGCTCTGGTACTTGCAGCCAAAGGCAGCACAATAAATCCTGAAAGAAGAAATTTGTGCTTAATTTTGGCAGAACACCCCTTGTTCCACTGTGTTTAGGTACTAATTCAAAAAGTAGGGTACAAGGCCGGGCGTGCAGCCATGTCCTACCCGAGCCATTCAGAAGAGGTTACCTGACTTATGTCTGTTTGGCAACATCACTGACCTTCAGTTATCTGTCTTTCTTTTAGTTAGATCTTCCCTAAATACCTCAAAATCTCAATCTTCCTGTGAGGAATATTTATCTGGTTTAAGACCTTAAGACTATACAGCCTAGGAGAATTGAAAGATTATAATAAAATACCCATTTTTAGAAAAAGCAGGTATTGTTCTATTACACCTTTCAATGTCTTTTATGTTTTTGTAGGTATTAATTTTCCTTAATAACTAAGTCATAAACAATATCTGGCTGACTGCAGACAGCGGCTTGCACGTAAACCTGACAACAGCCAAATTTTATGTTGGTCTGTCATACACTTAATCACCATAGAATTAAGGTTAATAAGCGACAGCTGAGATTACCTGCCGCCGGTGACATTTGTAATTTAAACTTGTAAAACAGTTTGCAGCACCTAAAACGGAGGTGCTGCTTCCTCAGTATTTGGTACACACATAGCTTTCCTGTTTAGGAACAGGGAGGAGAGAGAACAGATTTTAGCAAAGTTTAAGACCTGGCTGTCAAAGCAGGGTCAGTCACCAGGACAACACTAACAGCTGAGGTGGGCAAAACACAGTAGTGTAGACTCAACAAAGCATTGGACTTTGATAAGCTGTTTATGTGCACAAAATACACTGTTTTTTGTTTTTTGTTTTTTGTTTTGTTTTTTTTTAATAGAAATGCATATTCCACTAGTTTTCCCATTCACATGCATCCAGTTAACTTGCCCTAACATGTCATTTATCATGTCAAAAAGTGGAACGGCTGATGCTTAGGCCAGGACTTTTTCCTCCATTGACAGACTTGTTCAACCATGTGAATACAGCCTCCCATTTATATTCCTTCATCCACCTTCTACACAAGTTCAGCTCTAGGATATTTTGCACATAATCCAAAAGCCTGTTGATATCCCAAGTTTTTCATAATGTTTGGAAGTCAGTTTGTTGCTTCTTCCTACCACATATGTGCTTTTCTTTTGGGCATTCATCTTTCCCACAGCATTACAAACTTTTGGGAAGTGATTTGTGTACAAAATATGCACAATGCACAGAGCTGACCATAAACTAGCAAGTGGCTGTGTGACGCAAACTGCAGTAAAAACCCCAATTGTGACGCATATTCTGAATGCACTGTATACATGTCCAAAGAATGCTATTAAAACCTGAATAGTATCAGCATCCTGCATGTCTTAAAAATTCTACATTTGCCAATTCGGAAAATATCCAAACCGAATATGCTGTTTACATGACCCATATCAAATTTGGAATATTTGGAATAAAAGTGGAATATTAATGCACATGTAAATGTACCTGCTGATCCTTTGGATCCTTGCTGTTGTGCATGATTTGAGCTAGTGGAAGCATGCATATATTGAACAGAAAGGGCACTAGAATGAACCCACGTGGGACTCCACATTATTTCTGCAAACTCAGATACAAGTTACTAAATAACAAGAGCATTTCCTGCTTTCTAAATATGATTAACTAAGGACTTAGGACTGTGTTAGAAAGTGCAACAAACCTTTCTAGCTATGTACTGTGGTCCGTGAAGTAAGGTCCAGTTTCCACAGACGGTGTTAAAATTATTGTCACCTAGGGTGTCTCCATGCAAAATTATGTTGTCCTTCCTAGCAAAATGCCAAATTAAACCACAGGGGAACTCCTTAATTCAGATAAACTCCTGTTCAACTTTGTTGATGTGAGTACATCCTAAATTCTGTATGTAGATGATTATGACTATGCACAGGGGTGAACTATGACTGGCCAGTATTCACATGTGATAAAAGGTCATAGCTCAACATTTTACCCAAAACCTCATGGAGATGGTTTCATCCCACGTAAATGCTTCTCTGCTCCATTAGTCAGGTGAAGTACGTATAGATGAGGAGAAAGACGAAAGGGTCATTTACATCACCTGTGTCTGCTACAAGGATTCACTAATATGCTGTGCAAGTCAGCATAAGGGCTAAAGCAATGTCCTGGGACAAAATTGGCTTTTTATTAACATCTGATATTGGCCAGTCAGTCAGAGTGTCGTCTACACCTGCTATTAAGGAGTTTCTTCCCTTAACAGCTCCGGTAACATCTGCAGTCATCAAAAATCTGCAGTATCGTCTTTTAAGGTGCTGACACCAAATTATTAACATGGCTTTTGGTGTCACATCATGTAAATGCCTTCACAAAGTCTCTTCTTCCTTGACATGCATATGGTTTTAGGAGAAATGCTGAAATTACAGCTCCTGGAGGAATGCTGAAAAACGTTTTTTAGAACATTTTGTTCAAAGTAGATCAACCATCAGCTCAAAATATGAGATATCAGCACCAGCTTTCAAACTCTGCTAAGGCTCTCCTGTATCAGTTTAATTTTATGTCTAACAACAGTTTTGAGTTAAAGCAACCCATTGCAACAATGACCCCTTTTAAGCACATAAAATTTTCTGCCATTACAACTTCTCTGTCCCTACTTGTCCTCCATAAAAATCAAGGGCAGAATCAATGCTGTTGGCAGGTTTCTCATTTTTAGATTTTATCACCTCCATCTTCATTTATTATGGTAGTTAGTTAAACTACAAAATAAATCATTTGCCGTCCATATTATTCACTAAAAGTTCTCAAAGACCACCAGAGTGATGTGTCTGTCGGTCAACAAACCATCTAGCATTAGTGTGTATGTGCACTTCATTTTACTGTACATTGTAGCCAGCACAGCACTGACTAACAGCTAATGCTAACAGATAATAATAACCCTCAGGTATACTTAAAGTACTTAAATACTTTAATGATCTCTGGACATTCAGAGAGGAGCAGCTTGTTCCATCATTTGTCAGGTGTTTTCGGACCAAACAGTTTGGACTCCACTAGAGAAACTGCCCACTGGTGAGCCCCCCCATGAGAACTACATGCCTCCAATGGCTTTTTTTCTGTTTGCATTGACACAGCCAACAGGACTACTGAAGTGACATATTGTAAACCAGCCAGTGGTTAGTATAGCAACTTCACTTTTGCTTTGACGAATTATAAACGCGTTATTTCCACTGTCACATACTCACTAAAGCCTGAACTCAACTTTTGGTCCATCTGTCCACGTTTTCCTCTATTTCTTGTTTCAAGCTGTGGTCAGTGTTTTGCTTTGTCTGTTTTTTACATGGCTATCAGGTTTTTAAAAAAAAAAGGCATTTGCCAGTGCAGCATTGGCTGTGTTTGACCAATCAATATACATTTATGACATCTGGACCAATAACTGTACTTTTCCATTGCTCATGGTTCGTGGTCCTAGTACTGGGAGAGTATCTACTCTGAAATAGGAGTTAAAAACATTTCTCAACGGTGTTCTAGACACTACAATCATTTTCAGTTCTTGCGGTGCAGACATATCAAGAAGATGGGGTTCTTAGAGCTATGAAAAAAGTTTGTCTTTAGATCAGTTCATATCATATCTGATATGTTAAGCTTTAACAAGACTCACCAGCACTGGGTCATTATTACCAACAACAACAAGCCATGTTTTTTAGTCCATTGTTGGTTATTTACTGTGCTTGAGCTTCACACATTTGAGTGGATTTTCTGTAAAGGCAGGTGTAAAAAGGTATTAAACTAAGGTTGAACCACGTACATGAATAAGATTAATCCTCCAGAGAGAGTCACCCTCCTGGCAGACTCCAGAGGACACATATCTTGTCTGGATCACTGCTTTTTAATTACACAGCCATGTTGAAAGAGATAAAATTACCCCTCTCTCTCGCTCTCTCTGTTCCACCTCTACTTTTTCTTTTCTTTTTTTTCCTCACCTGAACAGTTTGTCATCTTCTCTCTACATTCATACACCACTGTTTTTGTCACAATGAAATCTGGCTGTATTGATTGCTCTTTCCTCATTTGTTCTATGGCAGACACCACTGTCAGATTTGATCAATGTAAGGGGAAAGATGCATTCCATGTCTGTGTTGACGCTCTGCATTACAAGTAAATTCACATATTCAGTAGAGCAGATATTAGCTCATCCGAGATACATCATTATCAGTCTTACACATCAGCGAATAAATGACAAGAAATTTAAGTAAAGAAGAGATAGAAGAAATGTTTTATAACAATCTCACTAAAAACTAAAGATAAGTTTTATTTTCAACTGTGAAAAGTCTTGCCCAGTATGTTTCTTGTCACAATTGTCAAAAGAAAAATAAAATGGAAACCAAATACCAATATTGGTATCAAAAGTCCTGTATTGGACTCTCAGGATAAGCTCTCTTTCTGTTTTTCCTCTCAGGTACCTGTTGGTGACAGCAGGAGAAGACCGCTATATTAAGACATGGGATCTGAGGAGGCTCTACAATCCCATCACTGTTCAGAAACGCTATCTGACCAATGAGATCTACTGGCCATTGAATGCACCGGGCCTCCTGTTGGCTCAGGAGAACGCCTATGCAGCGTAAGACAGCTTCTTCTTTTTTCCCCTGTCTTAATGTCTGTAAATATCATAAAAGTAACTGCTACAAACTATGGTAAACCATGACTAGTAAAGTGACTTCGAAAATTAGTGGGCTTCCCCGTTAAATGCACTGAGGGAGTGTACTTGTCGGCCACGCTGAGATTTCAACATGTCTCACCATGTCTTTCCTTTCCTTTCTCACTTATTTTTGTTGGATTTTTTTTATTTAGGTATGGTTCACAAGGAGTCCATTACTTTGACCATTATATGCGAGCAATCTTTGCGATTCCTAGGACAGCCTCTCTGTGGGTGAGTGTGTTGTAATCTTTCATCTTTCATTCATTGGCATCCTCTATATTAGCCAGGGACTACAAGATTGATTAGCTTGGCTCGTTAGGAAGTCATTGTTGTGTTTCATGTTGACAAGGATGTTTCTGGGCTTGTGTGCTTATCATGGAGCATTTATGACAAACACTTTGACAAAATCTCCCACAAAGCCCTTCTGTGCAGAGTTTGCATGTTCTCCCCGTGTCAGCGTGGGTGTTCTCGGGGTACTCCGGCTTCCTCCCACAATCCAAAGACATGCAGGTTAATTGGTGATTCTAAATTGCCCATAAGTGTGAATGATTGTCTGTCTCTATGTGTCAGCCCTTTGATAGTCTGGCGATGCCCAATGTTAGCTGGGATAGGCTCCAGCGACCCCCAACAGGATAAGCGGTTACAGAAAATGAATGAATGAATGAATGAATGCTTGGTGCTGAAATTATCTCTCATAACTACTTTTGATTCCCTTAAACTCATTGTAAGTAATTGGGAACCAATTTTCTCCACTAAAGGTCACAGGGAGTTTATATTGAGCCCACAACAATATCACATTACAGTGTGATTCTTAGTATAACCTAGAGAATTGAATCAGATGATAATTTAGCGAAACCTTAAACAAGACAGTAGTTAAAGAGGGAAAGATTCTTAATGCCGATTTGTCTTTCTCTGTTTCATTGTAGTCTATATCTTACACCGACTGGATGAACAGTGTGGTGACTGCAGACAGCCTTGGTGAGGTGATCCTCTCGCTGTTACCTCAGATATGCAGCAGTCCTCAGTACATCAAACGCACGTTAGAGAGACGATTTGTAAGTTCTCTATTCTTTGTTGTTATTTGATGTCATGTTGCTGCCCAGGCATACGTTTTAAAAGTTAAACAGTGGAATGAATAAAGAATTGTCGGAGAAGTTGCAATATTGTCTCTACAATTACATTAACGTGTTCTTATCACCCTGTGTTTTCAGCCTGTTTACTTAACATCTCTGGTGCTTCACGATACTACTGAAGAACTAAATCAAGAGATGGGAGGAGTGGAGGAGGAGGGATGTGATGTTGAAGAGCAGGAGGGAGGAGAGGCAGAAGGAGCGGATGCTGGATCTGAAGGAGGGAATGAGGACGATAATGAAAATGGAAGCGATGGAGGAAGAGATAGAAAGAATCAATGTCCCCCTCTGCGGTTCCACACGTACAAAGAGGCTGTGAAGAAATACCTCCTCCAACATATGGACAGCGATATGGTGGGTAGATTCAGAAACCAAGTCACAAAGTGCTATACACAAGGAAGCAAATTAAAATGTTGTTACAATCAAGAAAATCAAAGTGAGGAAAACCTTATCGGTAAATGAAAGACCAAATTGAAAGTAAAAGAAAATAAGCCATTTTTTGTAGGGCTGGGTGACAAACCTACAAACTTTTTGGTTCTGGCAGAACATTCCTGTTGCAATGAGTAGTTCACTTAATCTTTGATGAACATTTGTTAAATCATTATTTTTCTAATTCAGAATGTATTTTAGCCAACATTTAGAGAGGAACAAAAGTGAAAAGTTTCAAGTCTGTTTCACCTCTGACCACACCCAGCGTTAGTGATAGGTTGCCAAATGGGAAAACGAGATTTCAAATCATACTCAGCCCTTGGTTTAGGAAATACTTATTTCTTTATTTTATGCCATATATTCTGAATATATACATATATATATATCTATATATATATATATATATAGATAGATATATATAGATATAGATATATCTATATATATCTATCTATATCTATATATATATCTATATATATATACATATAGAATATATATATATATACATATAGAATATATACTATGTTTTATTTTGTTATGTCAGGATTTAATTTTTATCCAGGTGAAAAGGCTGTTGAAATTGCTTTTAGACTGTCCCAAGAGATCAAATATGCATAAAAAGACCATCAAGACTTAGTGTAAGCTGAGTTCGGAGTAAGAACTTGCTTCAGACACCAGTGTAGTACTACATAGTATGTGCCAAATGTAGGCTGAGTCTGACTTGCAGTTTTTTGCTGCATGTCCCCAACCCTCCTCCCCTCTTTCATTCTGTCCATCCTATCGAATAAAGGCCAAAAAATCTTTAAAAGATAAATGCATCATTATTCAGAATTTATTTATTTGTCAACTCTGGCATTATTGTCCCCATGAGGAAATTTGTCTGGCAGCCATGTGATTAATTGAACACCCACCTACATGTAGCCATCATCATCCAACTGAATCATTAATTATGTATTGTAACAAATAAATTGATGATTGTATTAACTGTATCATATGTATTAAAGTATAATGACATGGAAACCTAATTAGTGGTTTCATTAAACGGTTAAATGACTATCACAGTAATCAAATCGATTCATAAATAAAGTGTGTAATACTCTTTATTCCACTGGGTTAGCAATGTTGGAAGAGACTTCAGATATTTCTAAGGATTAATTCACCAGTTGTGAGTGATTATTAAAACAAGTCGCAGTATTTTTCAAACATATTCGTTCTCCAAATGTAACAATGTAATAATCATCTCCTTTGACTTCCAGCGGACCTTTGCAGGAGGCGAGAAGCAAACCTTGTGGAAACGCATGAAGGACACGGAGGTGAAGAGAAAGCTGAACTTGGATGAGAAGCCGTTGGGCGCACTACACAAGGTATTTACACACACAGCGCAAGTATCATCAGACTCCTGCTGCAACACAACATGACGAAGAAGGGAAGAGAAAGATAAACACTAGACTAAAAAAGAAAGCAGGTGAGAGATGAAAGTAGAGCCCCTTCCTCCTCTTTCTCCTCCTCTGATGGGCAGCTATAAAGACGGGCTGAATGTAATGATGTGTAAAATGAGAAAAATGTCACCCTCGGTGGAAGGAGGGAGGGGGAGATGGAAAGCAGCCATTTGAGGATTTGATGTGTTTAATTTTAAGAGGGGCAGAGTGGAGGGTGTCGCTGTGCCCTCTGGGATGAGATGATGGACGGGCACTTCATGGGACAATCTCAAAAACAAAACGCCACTGAGTTTGTGACTGGCTTTTCGTCTGAAGGGGAGAAATGGATTAGAAGGAGGAAGAAACTGACTGGACAAGAGGAAGAGAAAAAAATAAAAGCAGAGGCACACCAGGAGGATTTATAGTGATGAAGAGAGGGATAGATGAGCATCAGTAAAAAAAAAAAGGAAGGAGGTGGCAGTAATATTGACTCACTGAGAGCTACAGCTGAGTCATTCGCAGGAGGGAAGAGTGGACAAATAGCTACTTGATTAAAAATGTTGTAAGTTTATAGTAACACTAACTCAAGATGAAGTAAAATTTGTCATCACATTAAATAATTATACAGTAGTTAGTTCCAGTCAAAACATTTGTTTGGATAAAAGTCATTCTAAGAGTGCTGACAAAGAGTACATCATCATCACTGGGACATATGACCACACATGTATCCCTCTGCTTTACAGGTGTTCTAACCCGTTAATCAGCCTACAATAACAGTTGTCATTAAAAACACTGCACAGCAAAAGTTAATATATTTCCACAAATAATATATGAGTTAAATTCTGAATGGTCATCAGAAGAGGACGAAGGAAAGGAAAGAAGCCCAGATACTTCACTGCAAACCTCCAGGTCAGCGCCGCCTCTACGTGCATGGGGCATGAAGTGCTGAAGGGGGCACCAAAACAGCTAATGATCATCAATCACAATCATAATGATGAACTATTTAAATTTAAGGCGAAGCACAACTACAATAGGCACCATTAGACCATTCTAGGTAATATGATATATGTAATTACTCAAAATAATAAAATGAACCATGCATCAGGGTCATTAAGTAAAAAAAAAATATGAAAAGCACAGAGTAATTACACTTAGGGGCACCTAGGTGGATAGCAGCAGCCCTGCTCCAGGTGTGCTTATGACATTAGCCAATGTCACAACGTACTATCACATCAAGCTGTTAACTCATTGGAATCATACGTGCCTTTAAAGCAACGGTCAACACACTCTTATTTTGTGTTGGCAGAGCCAAAAAAAAAAGATTAAATAAACAAACAAATCATAATCTGTTCTCGCTTATTACTGCTAAATTTATATACAATGCAGGATTGTTGATTACTGTTTGTAAGCACACTCGCCAACGAATGTAAAACTAAAAGCCAAACCCCAGATTCACTCTGGTTTGGTGATACATTTGCAGGGTTTTTTTTTTTGGTGCTGAGTCTCTTTGGTGCCTTCTGCTTACGGTCTGGCACCTGGTAGCTGCTTTTTTATAAAGCCCCAACCTTATCTAAGCGCTGTGGGGACTCAAGCCCATAAACGTCAGAAAGATAAGTAGAAAATAAGAAAATACAGACAGTGGGCAGAGTCTCAGAAGAAAAATACACCGCCACACATTTCTAGTGAGTCATAAGTGAAAGTTGCAGGGAAATGCTTCTGTTTGACTACATACATTGTTTTTATACCTCCGCACTAGTGATAGCCATAGCCAGAGGCATTATGTTTCGGGTTGTCTGATTGTCCCATTCTTGTGAACGCAATATCTCAAGAATGCCAATAGTGAATTTCTTCAGATTTTGCACAAATGTCCACCTGGACTCAAGGATCAACTGATAAGTTTTTGGTGGTCAAGGGTCAGAGGTCAAGGTCATCATGATCTTGTATTCATCTTATTCTCAGGAATGCAGTATCTAAAATTTACCTTCAGGAAACTCTTTGCACAGACATCCACTTTGAATCAAGGATGAACTGATGAGAATTTGGTGGTCAAAGGTCAAGGTCAGTGTGACCTTACATCCATCACAGTCTCATGAACGCAATATCTCAAAAAACATCTACATAAATAATTGTCTAGCAAGGCTGGCATTATGTGTGGAGTCCCTCAGGGATCACCACTTGGTCCATTACTGTTCAGCTTTTACACGTTGGCTCAGTGCGACAAACACATTATGCTGATGACACAGATTTATACCTGTTCTTTTCCTTGAGACTAATCTCAATAGTACTGTTAATTCCATATCAGTGATATTTCTTTAAGAATTAAGATTTTTGTTTTTGTCTGACTGGATAAGCCATGAAAACTGCA
Organism: Epinephelus fuscoguttatus; assembly: GCF_011397635.1. Classification (NCBI taxonomy): domain Eukaryota; kingdom Metazoa; phylum Chordata; class Actinopteri; order Perciformes; family Serranidae; genus Epinephelus; species Epinephelus fuscoguttatus. Next base: position 29,644,832 of record NC_064762.1, on the reverse strand, counting down.
TTTAGTGTGGTGACTGTGAGAGATTAACACACTGAAGCTTGAGGAAAAATGCAGGCATTTTTTAGCCTTTGTTTTATTTCACTGTAAAACTGTGTCCATTTTGACTATTGATAGTGCTAGCTAAGCACTTTTCCTCCTCCATAATATAGATTCAGGAAATGTTACTCACTTAAAGCAGCATTTGTTGGAGCAAGCAGAGCTACTTACAGGCAAGGTTTTGTATTTCTTAATGTCAAATTGAATTTTATTCACTCTGATTGCCCTAATCGACTTAACGTTTTCTTCCAGAATCTCTCTTTTTTTAAGATACTTTTGGGGCTTTTTGCCTTTATTTGTTAGGACAGATACAGTATGAAATAGGGAGAGATGGGGGATGACATGCAGCAAAGGGCCATAGGTTGGAATTGAACCCACGGCCGCTGCAGCAAGGACACAGCCTTTGTACACGGGGCGCCTGCTCTACCAGGTGAGCTATTGGGTGCCCATGAATCTCTATGAATTTAGCCTGATAATGACAGTAAGAAACAGGTTGAAAAACATTGGAAATTCCTTTGAAGTCACTGGTTGAGCCCATCAGAGACATAGACAAATAGATTTTTCCACAACTTCCTTCAGCTTGACAATGACAAATCCAAAATTTGAAAGCTGGTTTGTACTTGTTCATTCATTGTTTGTTTTTTAGGTTTGTCATTTCCCAGCTATGAAACATTTAAGTACCTTCCTCCTCTCCTCAGGTACGTTTCAACCCAAACATGTGCTGCCATAACTGGATAGCAACCGGGGGCCAGACAGGGCTGGTCAGACTAATCTGTCTGAGGTCTATGATAAGCCCCCATGCCAAGAAGATGATAAGAGAAAACCAGGCCCAGTTCAACGCACTGTTCTCACAAAAAGACCAGGAGGAGGCCGTCCAAACAGCTACAGACAAGCTATAGCAGGAGCTGAGCTTTACTGTGGGATCAAAAGATGGACCACAAAAACACTAACCTGCAAAACAGTTTTTTAAAAACGATAAAAACAACAGTAATCAGCTGTTGTTGTTCCAACTTGGTTTATCCTGTTATGTGGGCAGCTCAAAAATACTCTTTCATGAACTCTAAACCTGTTCTTAAAATCCTGCCTGAAAGTGTTCCAGGTTAATGGAGAACTACAGGTAAGAGTTTGCACCTGTGACCTCCGCACCTCCACACTCCGAAACTTGTGTTCCTCAGACTGAACACCATTTTACTTCCACCAGATGTCTCATAGACATAATTTTTACACTTTTCCTACACTAGATGAATATGAAAAGTGACAGTTCATTTGCTTCCAAGAAGTTTGAGCAGCTGGCACTTAAGTGCCTTGCTTAACACGCACCACATTAGCGTTTTCCACCTAATGATTATTGATTCCAAGTAGGTCAAGAAGGGTTTTCGGTTGCTCCAGTTTCTCTAATTTAGCATACAAATTGGAAACGTGGCAGTGAATCCATTGTTGACAGCAGTCCAAAGGAAACAGAAATGTAAACATCAACTACTCTCAGGAAAAGTAATCAATGCCTGCTTCTTTTTTATTGATGATAACAACAGCTAAAAACCTTGCTATTGCTGGCGTCCAGTGGTTAAAATTTCCTACAGTGATGTAAACGTGTACTTTAGGGTGTGTTGGTACACTGTGACATCACTGTAGGGTGTGGTTACAGATGCAACATACTTAAACCTTTTGTTTGTTATTCTGAAACAAGTAAATACATTCAAAATACCAATAAAATGAATCCTGTTTTTCTACTTCTGTCAGTATAATGCAAAGCAGACAGGACACATCTTGTCATTAGTTGGTGCAAAAATTCAAACTGAAGTGTTTCTGCTTACAAAATGTTAGATGTTAAGGATGGAGTCGCCAAAATGTGAGAAACTGGAAAAACTTAAAACCATTCAGGCTAATTTATCATACATTATTTTGCAAAGTTTTGATTGTGTAATCGGTAAAACATTCCACTGCAGTTTTTGTTGATTTGTATCTTCAGATTTGTTCATACTAGCAAGAGCTTGCAGCAACAAGGATAGCGGTGTTGTTGTTCTTTTAACTTGTTCATCACATTTGCACATTGTCTTTAAAGCCTGTGCTCGTATTGGTTCCACACTCATAGTTTTAAGAGTTTCTTGACAACATGGTATTTAATTTTTTTCACAGTGCCTTAAAGATGCACTTTATCATTTTTCAACTCGCTGTTGATGTTCTTAAACTGTGAACGTGCAGAGTTTAAAAACATCAATAGCAAGTTGGAAACGTGTATCTTTAAGCTCATTCTTGCTGCTGTATTTTTGTAATTGCTGCTTTTTCTCTTTTTATCATGTCAAAAACAACTCAGGCTATAACTGAGGGGAAATACTTGAAATTTTTTATTGTAACTCTGCTGGATGTAATGTTTATAATGACATATTTTAGGTCTTTTTCTTCCTTGTTTCTGTCTTTACTCTTTCTATTCCTGCTGTTCTTCTGATGATTGAAAGGTTTTGATTCATTTTTTAATATCCAGTGTGTAGGATATAGGGGCATCTATTGGCAGAAATGGTATGTAATATTCATAACTATGTTTTCTTAAGTTAAATAATTGTCTGAAAATAAGAATTGTTGTGTTTTTGTCCACCATTTTATTTCTACAGTAGCCCAGAACAGACAAACCAAACACCGGCTCTAGACAGGGCCAGTTGCATTGTTTGCTTTGAGCAAATTGCTGTTCCTACACACTTAAAACAGTAGAACAGGAGAAGTTTCAGTTTTGCGACCTCACCACTAGATGTCACTGAGTCCTACGCACTGGACCTTTAAATTAAAACGGCTGCTGTATTGTGACATGACCTAATTTATTTTTCAGTGTCTACAAAACAATTGTTATTGTTTACAGATGCAGCTGTCTCTTTTTTAGAGGTTATCTACAACATATTTTCCTCTAAGTTAAATTAGGGGTTTGGGAATGTGCTTATCAGTTGTGTTTTGTTTTTCCACATTACTTACAAATGTCATTGACAGTTTCAGAATGACGTTCAGTGAACACCATGATAATGTTGTCAGTCATGAAACAGTTCATCACTGACAATGTTGTCATGAACTTGTAAATCATAAAAGCATCACAATGTACAGCAATTGTTCTTTTGTTGTTATTTTTTTAAAATGTTACATATAATAAATGATTTTATAATTAAGAAAATATTTGAGTAAATATTAAATAAAGTCGAGAGTGAAAGTTCACTCTACAGGGCTTTCGAGTTATTATTTTATCAGAAACAAAACATAAAATAGGGATTGTTTCCAAAATTAATGTAGCCTAGTTGACCTACATTATCTCTAAAATAATCCAGCCTCTTTCCATCGTCTGCAATCTTTTATTTCACTTTACAAAAAACTTTTGCCACACGTAAAAATGAAATATCAAACATCACAGATGTGACATGTGGATTTATGCAATATCACCATAACACTTAGACAAATAGGACCGATTGTACAAGGGAGATAAATGTATTTACACATGTATACACAAAATCATACACAGAAAATACACAATATTTGACATATTTACAGCAGTCACACAGAGAATAATTGTCACGGACAGCAACGGCACAATACAGAGCATTCTCAAACATTAGACTTTCATAGTGAACAGACAGGAACTGTGTTTTCTGGAATTAAATTAACCGTACTGACAAACTTTGGCTCCAGTTTAACACCTGTAGGGGAGAACTTCAGTATGGATGCATGTATATCAAAACTAGTACAGTAAAATGCATTGGTCGTCATTACATTCACTTTGTTTAAACTTAGCTGTTGGGTCCATATATATTCTCATTTTTTCATTATTTCAAAAGGAAAAAAAATGTCTTTAAATATACAGGATCTCCTTAAAAACTGGTGAAAATATAGAATTTTTCAAGAAGATATCTTTTCTTTGATTTATCCTCCGCATGGCATATCGATGTATTTTGATTGGCAGTTGAACAAGAAACTTCTTACTGTACATGATATTGAATAACAGCTAACAACCATGCAAGTATTTGGATCAGAATGGGTGTCAACTAGGCGTTTACAATGTACAATTGTCCTGTCTTTAGCGACTAACAACATCAACGCTTTTATAGGAGCTGCGAAACATTACAGGCATGACAACTGGCTTGTTGGCTTTACTTATGACTAATAAAATGTATACTCTTCACTCAAGTTCAAAGTATTAACCATTACAGACCAAAACTGGCTGATGTTTGTGGTCCCTGGAAATTCTAATGATGTTAATGATAACATGATCGTGCCCCCTAGCACCACCATCAGCCCCAAATGTAATTGAAATCAAATCTTAAGGGCAGACCACTATTTACTTTGCACAATTCAGCTTCCCAGGGGATGAACTATTTTTTGTTCATAACATAAGCTTTCCTCTAATGCCTCCTTCCGGACGTTTGCTCAGTTTTGCCAACAACAAAGCTCACTAGAGAATGTAATGTCTAAAGGAACTGCATAATTGTTGGCTGCTGAAAAGCCGATGCTGAGCTTCAGTGATGCATGGAGCTAAGCTGCACCGTTTGAAAGGCTGGAAGCTGAGCTCTGATGCTTCATGTATTGCCGGGAGCTAAATAACATTGATTGATAAATGGCTGGAAGCTACACTGCATTGCTGGCTTTGTATGAAGGGGTATGAAGAGTTGCAATGATAGAGAAGAAATAAAGGTGGGAAAATATAGTGTAAGCAAAGTGTTAAAATGGGGATTATAATGTAAAAAATTTATATAAGATGAAGTTGAGGTGTCATTCCAGTACCTTAGTTTGAATAAAGGTAAACCATCAGCTGAGGTGTACACCCTATAAACACTGATGTGTACTAAAAATGGGTTGATATTTTTATTATGTCTCCACGCCGGCAACAGCCATGGCCTAAAGTATTATGTTTTTGGGTTGTTCGTCTGTCCTATTTTCGTGAACATGACATTTCAAAAACGCCTTGAGGAATTTTCTTCAAATTTGGCACAAACGTCCATTTGGACTCAAGAATGAACTGGTTAGATTTTGGAAGTCAGTCTCATCCATCCCATTCTCCGTGAATGTGATATCTCGTGAACACCTCAAAGGCATTCCTTCAAATTTGGCACAAATGTTCTCTTAGACTCAACAATGAACTGATAAGATTTTAGTGGTCAAAGGTCAAGGTCACTGCGACCTCGTCCATCTCATTCTCATGAACGTAATATCTCAAGAACACCTTAAGGAAATTTCCTCAAATTCGGCATAAACATCTGAGGGAATTTCTTCAAATTTGACACAAACGTCCATTTGGACTCAAGAATGAACTGATTAGATTTTGGTGATCAAAGGTCGAGGTCAGTGTGGCCTCATCCATCCCATTCTCGTGAGCACGATATCTCATGAACACCTTGAGGGAATTTCTTCAAATTTGGCACAAGTGTTCACTTAGACTCAACAATGAATTGAATAGATTTTGGTAGTCAAAGATCAAGATCACTGTGACCTTGTCCATCTCATTCTCATGAACGTAGTATCTCAAGAATACCTTGATGAAATTTCCTCAAATTTGGCACAAATGTCCACTCAGACTCAATGATGAACTGGTTAGATTTTGGTAGTCAAAGCTCAAGGTCACTGTGACCTCGCAAAACGTGTGTGTTTTTGGCCATAACTCAAGAATTCATACGCTTGTTGTGACAAATTTCACACCAGTGTCTAATAGGATAAAATGATGAAGTGTTAACATTTTATATCGAAAACGTCAAAGGTCAACTTCACTGCGACATCATAATATTATGCATAAAATACTTATCTGGACATTATTTGGTCTGATACTAAATTGGTGACACTAATCTTAGGTGTCCACCTTGAAACTGCTGACCGTATAAATCTTCTGTGCTGCAGGGTTGAAGATGTGTGTGAAGCTTTAGAATTTGTTTTAGAATTTGTAGCTTATTTACAGCATCATCTATATTTGCAAGCACTGTCAACTGTCATTGCAACATATGAGTCTAGACAGACATGGATGTAAACTATAACTACAACTTAAGTGGTTCGCAGAGGTATACAACTACAAGATGGTAATTCTAGTTTTGAAAGTGTTGAGCGCTCATGAAGTCTGCTGTAAGCTCCTGTTACCTTTTGGGACTTTGAATATCCAGTCTACTCCAGGGCCTCTGACTTGAATAACACAGATGGATGGATGGGCGGACAGCTAGACAGATGAAAGCTGGTGGAACAGAGAGAAGTGGAGTAGTAGATGGATGAGTAACGCTGAAGCTACAGCAGGAATGAGAGATAGATGAGATGGATGACGCCGGCGTGAAGCTGAAACTAATCGTCTAGCTGAAGAACTAAATCATTTTTGCCCTCAGACCTGAGTGTCTGCTCGGACTGAAAGTAGCTGAATGCTTTTTCAGTCTGACACTTATCAATACAGTGCCAACTCTTAGACAAACCCATCTCACAAAGATGCACGCTAAAGACAGAACTGAGGGTACTGACTCTGATCAAGTGAAACGGAAAATGGCTGCAACACAACAAAATTGCCAAAAGAACTACCACCAAAAATAGCCCTTGATGAGTTTAGGTTTGAGGCTATTGGTGTCTTAAGAAACATCTCAACCAGTCTTTATAGTTCCATTGAATTTTCCTGAAAAACATGCTCACTAATCTAAAAGAATTTACTTTTCCTTCCCCTCTGGCATAGAGACTCCTTATGATGTGATCAAATGAAGCAAAGTTCAATACAGTAGAGATGTTGGTGAAATCAACATTTAGCTGAAATTATTAGGTATAAGACAGGAGGGACACATGTAGCCAACATGGTATGATGAGGTACAGTGTAGTATAATGTTTAAAGGGAGTAGTAGAACAGTTTAGGTAAGGATACTGTGGCTTTTAGGACCGGTGTGAGGGATGCAGACCAGGACTCGCAGTGAAATAGGAAACTAACTACACTTCAATATCTTTTCTCTACCTTATAGGGACACTTTGGAATTTTTCAATCTGGGCCCTGTTTTTGTGTCTTAGTAACTAATGGAGACAACATTTTTTGAAACTGGTCCAGTACTGAGAGGAACAGTCTCTCTTTACATCTGACAACATAATGGAGAAGACCCTAGAGAGTACATAAACATATATCTTTCTTTCGCTGCTCTGATTATTATTGTGACAAAGTTTCACTCAGGGATAAGCCTTGCTCTGAAATCTCAGAAGAGGTGACTTGTTGCAGGAAAAACAACAGTGGAAATGTTACCGAGAGCTGGGGAGAGGGAGAGAGGCGGGACAGTTCATTCTGTTGGAGTACTGAAAGCACAGCTTTATATTATTTAGGGTGCTTTCACACCTGCCCTTTTTGGTTCGGTTCAGTCGAACTCAATCTCCTTTGCCCCTTAAGTGCAGTTTGTTTGGACAGGTATGAACACAGCAATTGCACTCACATGCGCACCAAAACAACCTGACCGAGACTTTCTTAAAGAGCTGGTCTCTGTCTTTCTGGAAGAGGTGGTCAAGGTGGTGAGAACGTGTTACAACCTTGATCCGAACCAACTTCAGTGGCATTACGCATTGTTTGGGTTAAAGAAGCATTAGCCTGTCCCAGAGGATTATTAATGTGCACCTCCTCCCATGCTGCCATAATAATCGGCGTTTCTAATGCATCAAATCATTGTTTTCTAGTTGGAGCCGCGCCTCGTTTACAAACTGTATGGTTTGCCCAAAATGAACAATGACAGCAATAAAGTCCACGATGACCAGTGCCAAAATCAACCCATGTACTTATCCTTCCATTATAACATTAGAAAGTGTCACATTTATCTTGCAGGTGTACTCTTCCTCAAAGTTTTGTTTACTTCCTGGATTTTTCCTGCATGGAAATTCTGACTAATCAAGAGCAGCTTTCTCAAAGCAATTATGCAACTGAAAGCATGCTTGAAAGATTTTCGATGTCATGGCTGAATATGTAGGAAAAGCCCACCAGATTTCAGAACAAGACTTCTCTTTGAGAGAAACTTGGTTACACACACAACAAAAACCAGACCGGATCAGCAAAGGGTAAGGAAAAATGTTTCTTAACTCTGTAGGGTCTCTTCCATAAAATTGTCAGATAGTTATAATAATCTGTCAGTGGCAAACATAAGCACTTTAAGTGGACATACATTCAAGGTATACAATTGCCCATAGGGATTACGTTGCAGCAGTGATCATTCTCAACAGTGGACCAATTTCAAAAATGGTGTCTCTTAGACACAAAAAAAAGGTCCAGGTTAAAAATTAGAGTCGGCCATTAATGGACAAAACGCTTTACAATTTGCCTCCAAATTAAAATGTTTGCATGTCCATAACATGATGAATATCTTGGCTTGGTGGGAGGCGGGGTACACCCTGGACAGGTCGCCACATTATCACAGAGCTGACTCATAGAGACAGACAACCATTCACACTCACATTCACACCTACGGCCGATTTAGAGTCACCAGTTTACCTGACCTGCATGTCTGGACTGTGGGAGGAAGCTGGAGTACCTGGAGAAAATCCACGCGGACACAGAGAACACAAGAACCCCGCACAGAAGGGTTCCCCCAACCCGGGTTTGAACCCCCCACCCTGGGTTTGAACCAGAAACCCCTTGTCAGTTTCACTTGGAAGCAAAAATAGCACTGTTCATGGATTAAAAGGTGACTTTAGATGGTTAATCATCCTATACTTCACCCTCACCATAATTTCCTTATCAAGACATTGACCAATCCTCAGATTTAAGTTCTTACACCCTCAGTCTGTGATTTTGCTAAGGCATCAACCAACAGTATGTTCAAAATTAATATTTTTAGAGAGGTATTATTAATGCTTTCTTAAAAGACAAATTGACAAATAACCATGAAGTCTTCGATCAGTTATGTCAAGAAATAAAGTTTTTGGCAAAAAAAAACCTTGAAAAATGTCAATCGTGACCAGCTAGCAGCACTCATACATGTCTGACCTTAAGTGAAAAGCAGATTAATGGAACAAAGATGGCAGTGAGCTGTAGAGTGAGTGTCCGGTAGACGGGCTGTTTGGTAACGTTAGACGTTAAAGTCATCCATGTGTCTCTGGTAGAACAAGACTTAAGGTGCTCCATGCTAACAGCCAGCACTGATTGTATGCTCCATGCTAATATATTAGGATTTTGCATTATTATTGTGTATAAGTAACATCTTCAGGGAGGTTTTGGTTTTGTTACAGTAGAAAATAAGTAGTAAAGTTCTTGTATAGCCCTGTGTCTGGCAGTTTTCTTTAATTTACGTGAAGTACTAAAAATCAGGCAGTGTTTTCAACCAGCAGCAGCTAATTTCATAAAGCATCACACACTGGGAGAGAGTGGAGAAGGAAAAACAGTTTTCTCCTCAAATAGTTGCATAAATATAAACTGTGCTGCTTTTCTTAAATAGACTTTTAATATTTCAATTTTTAAAGGTTAGACATCAAATAGACAATCTTGAATAACTAATACTGTGTGCTAGTGTTCATGGCCTACAATCGTCCAAGAGTCCTTGCGTCCCATGCTAACTCGTATTCCTACTTTTGTCAAGATGGATCCCTGCTGCTCGTACAGGTCATGTTCATATTAATGTAAACTTTATGACAGCTTATTGCCTAGAACGTCTTTCACAGCCAAACTTGAACACATTCAAGCACAATGAAAATGCTTTTTCTCAGTTGACTTTGTAAAAAGGTTCGTAACTTATTTGCAACTACCGTAAACTAGCAATGAGCTAGCAAGTCTGGTGAACAAATTCTGCTGTTATAGATTATTTTTCCATCAATAAGCAGTAATTGTGCTGTCATACAATCTTGTGGAGGAGGTTTTATGGTTCTGTTGCATATTTTTTAGGACAAACTGTCTTCGTCAGGGCTTTCTTTCATTCTTGTGAAATTGTCCTTGTATTTTGTTAAAGCTCCATGCAAACTTGAGGACTGGAGTACCCTACAGCCCCCCTATTTTTTAATGAAGGTCTTTATGGGAGGACTTAGTTCCATGTTAGCATGGAGCTCCAGCATCAGCACTCTACTACCAACACATGGATGATTTCGCTGTCTTGTGACTTAATGGCGAACACAACAAATCTACCAAAAACTCTTTCTACTCCTTTAACAGGAAGCTGCATCGGTGAATGCAGCTGTCACTGTTCCAGCTCACCCACAGAGAATGAAAAATAATGCCTGAGCCGTTCCATGTTCCTGTTGGGTTCCAGTCTATCAGTATCAGTCACTGGGATCTTGGCAGTGGGAGCAGTGGCTCATGTCCTCAGAGTAGAGCTCCACCTGGATGGTGATGCTGTGGAAACCAAACTTGGTGTGGAGCAGATCAGTGGCTTCCTGCAGCACAGACTGAGCATCAGCACCCTCCTCTGCCGTGAAGTAAGAAAGAAGAAAGCAACACAGTGAGTCTGTTTTACTAGATGCCGTTTCTTCTAATTTCTTCATTCTTCTCTTCCTCTTGTAAAAGTACTTATGTCAAACTGACTCAGCAGCAACAACAGGTCAAAAAGACAAAGATAGTTAGAAGCTAAAGCCGAACTATAGGCTACAGATCACAGTGTAAAAGTGAACCACCACATCACTGCTGATCGCCACACAAGACAATGAATATAAAGGGCAACTTTGCCGATATTAAACCAGCTGTGTGGCACCACAGTGTGTGCAGATGAACGGTGTTTGGCTTCGCCCTGGTGCTGCTGCCAGCACCCGGACTTCTGCCACTGGACAGGCAGGGATCTCTGGGGGAAGTCAAACAACCTTCATCTGCACACAATGCGATGACACACAGCTGGTTGAATATCAGCGAAGTTTCCCTGCTTCCCTTCACTGGTTCCTATACAGCAGGGTCGGTCTTTATTCACTGTTATGATCATTAAAAAGCAAAAGCAGCATGTGTATACATTCAGTAGGCTATATCTTCAGTAGCTAGCTGGCTAACCCTACACTTTTCAGGGTCTGATTTTGGTTTTGGAACAGGGATTCATTTTTAGTCAATCCGCTTATCAATTTATCGAGTAGTTACTTCAGCTGTACTTATAGAAACTATTGGGTAGTCATTGGGTCATTGATAACAAAACATCATTTTATATAACCCTTTCATATGTTTTGTGTGCAAAAATCTTAATATGTAAAGTAACTAGGGGGGTGAAAAGTACATTTCCCTTCGAGATGTAGTGGAGTAGAAATAGACAGTGGCCTGAAAAGAAAAGGCTCAAATAAAGTGCAGATACCTCAAATTTTATGCTTAAGTACAGTACTTGGGTAAATGTACTTAGTTTGTTCTATTTCACACCTGAGCTTCACACATATTTTAGAGCATGAGAACAACATAGGCCAGTGAAGATTGTATTTTAAATGCAGAATCTGTGTTAAAATTACGCTCAGACTAGATTAAGTTTAGAATGAACACTGATACAGCTGATATATAATAACACATTTTGTGGTGCACTCACATTTTATGTGCTGCCTTGTCCTTTCCATAGATTACAGGGTAATTGAAACTGAATCTCTCGTTTTTTATACATGTTTTAGAGTGTGGTGAGTCTGTGCTCGTTCTGTTGATCAGCTTTGTCAGGTCGCATCTGTTCAGTTAACAGTGCCAGTGTGGTCCAATATAATCTCTTCTGTATATGATATATTTGCATCCATTTTAACATGTAGAACAAAATTATAAATGTGCTTTTACAATCTTTACAACAACCTTTACAATGTACAAAACCTCCTATCTTTAGACCCTCAATTGCCTGAATACTTTCAATAGTAATATCAGTTCACTCAAGTCAGTGTAGGTAAGTCATGTATGTTACATTACCTATGGCCAGGTGAACGGAGACCAGTGCCTGGCCCAGAGTCAGAGCCCAGAGATGCAGACTGTGCATAGACTTCACAGCCTTCACAGACATCAGCACCTCCTTCACCGAGTTAAACTCTATTCCTTTAGGAGAGCCTGAAAAACAACAGGCCACAAATTAATACACAGTGGCTCCCCATTTCTGCCCGGCATGGTTCTAGACAGGAGACACTGACGTCACATATCTGAGGATAATAAAAGCCTGGTTATCATGTTTTATTTGTATGTTAATGTACACAAAAAGCTTACTTAGCTAGCTTAGTTTGTAGCACCAGATGGCTTTTTCATTACTTTTCAGGTGACGTGTAGCCGAATGTATTTTATCATACTGATCAAGGGGGCATTTGGGAGGGGAGAAGGGTTTAGTGATGTGCAAAGACAATGTTTAAAATGTCCCAAGAATCTTGTGACGTCCTCAGGATGTCACCATCTGTGTCCTTGTTCTTTGTTCTGCATAAACTTTAAAGTCAAAACAGCCAGCTGAGCATTTAGAAAAGCACAGAGGTCTGTGTACTTGTTTAGCACAATTCTGGTGCTAGTTTCAATCCATGTCCACACATATGGAGCCAGTGTATGTAATTTGTCATGAGCCCCACTATCTTTTTTTGGTTTTCTCCTGTATATGCACAGAACATGTCAGCATCGTGTGATGTTGACCTCGTCAGATGAGGTCAAAACTTGACAGCTTGATCACAGCTGCAGGTGAGAACAACCCTGCACTGGTCATAAATAACCCTTCAGCTCATGAGCCACCGTACAGGAGTAGTAAGAACATAGATAAGAACATCGACGCTACTCTCTTGTGTGTCTGTGAAAGGTTCTATATGCGACATTTAGGGCATTAATATAGCAGCAAACCATTATTGTCTTTGTAAGGATATTGTGGAGTAATGGTGTCCTGAGCAGAGAATGAGGTCATGCTCTGTGTGTGTGTGTTGTATTTCGAGTTTCTGTTTGTACCTACAGTGGATGGCCCAGCCACTTGTGCCTATTAGTGTACGTGAGTCCCCACGGGTCCATGTCATTGGTCCGACAGCCCATTGGTCCGACTGTCCGCAGTGCTGAGCAGCTCCTGGCAGGCGTATTTCTACCTTGACGGTGCGCCGCGGCCAGCTCTGGGTCAGCTGGGAAAGGCTTGGGGCGAAGCAGGCTCACGGCTTATGTGTTTGCCACTTTCTTTTTCATTTTAACCCACACCATGATCTTTTCCTGACCCTAACCAAGTGGTTTTTGTGCATAAACCTAACCAGACCTTAACCACAGGGCATCATGATGATTTCGAAACAATGGGACTTCGGAACAATGGGTTTAATATGGTCAGAACAATGGGATGTCGGACCAATGGGCAGTTCCCGTCCCCACTGCGCTTATACAGCGGTTATGCTGATATCAGGACAACATTGTTGCAAAAGTGTAGCGCCCACACTCCGGTTTCCCCCCCAGGTTAACGCTGTTAGCTCTGTCAGCACTGGTGCTGTTATTAGCACTGTTTGTTGAGTTAGCACTGGTAGCTGCTAGCCACCAGCTCAGCCACCTCCATGCAGACGATGCCACCCCAGATTCTGAATAGAGATATTCTCTGAATGTTGCGTAGGGCTCCTTTGAATATGAAGCTACAGTCAGTAGTTGGTTACCTTACCTTAGCTTAGCTTAGCTTAGCTTAGTTTAGCTTAGCTTAGCATAAAGACTGGAAACGGGTGAACAGCTAGCCTGGCTCTGTCCAAAGTTTAAAAAATTCACCTACTAGCACCACTGTAACTGACCAGCCTAATTAACTTGTCATATCAATCCTTACTAATAATTTGTTTATATACTGGACTTGCTAACACAGATGTTTCCAGGCAATCTCCATGAACAATTGACGTTTTTACATTTCAGTTTTGTACAGATTAAACTAACTAGATATAACGTGTTCATAGTTTTTGGGGACTGTTTCCAGTCTTTATACTAAGCAGAAATTACCAGCTGTAAGATATAGCCTCATATTTAGGGTACCGAACGGTGGTATCGTTCTTCTCATCTAACTCTCAGCGAATCAGTGTATTTCCCACATGTCTAACTATTCGTTTAAGAACGGAGCAGGAGACAAAGATGTCTTCAGATTCAACAAACGAGATACATCGTGTCAGTTCATGAGCTTTAGAGATGTTAGCAGGATAGCTGTTCATAGTCTTTATGCTAACTTAAACTAAACCCGTCCTGGATTCAACGTTATACAAGATAGTACCCGAGTTATGGCAATTTGCTTTATTTTTCTTGTGTATTCAGTGCTGAGAGTTTATATTAACATATGATTTCCAAGTAAATAAGTAGTTTTGTTGTGGTGGTGAAATGGCAGCTATGGTTTTTGAAATTTTAATCATTGCACCTCAATCATTATTTGTGTCAGAAACCTAACATTTTCATCATTCTTCTCTCTCAACCTATACATTTTTAAAGTATAACAGAGGAAAAAATGTTATATAATAACAATCTCAAAATGAAGTACCTTCCATGAGTATCCTAAAGACATCTCTAAGGATGGTGACCGTGGTACAGAGGACGAAAACAGAGAACAGGAACGTACAGATGGGATCTGCAACTTTATACTCAGGCTGAAAGAGAAAAAAAGAGGTTACAGAGACTTAAAGAGTGAGTAAAGAGACATCAGATGCTGTTTTCCCCAGTCAGCAGCCATTAAAGTGCCCAGGGCAAAAAGAGAAGGGAACATCTTGCATGATGACAGAAATATTTAACCCGTTCATAATAAACAAGACTCAGAATAAAGAGAAGCATTCATGCTTTCATCTCCTCATCTGTACACATTAATACATAGGCCTACCTTTAAATAACATTTGATGCTTGAGTAAGAGGTTTTAGTGTTGGGTATTATAGGATGTATTATACAGAGAATATTCAGTTAAAATACAAAAAGACTGTCTTGATCCTGAACATTTAAAAAAGAATTAAATGCAACAATATTTAGGCCATAAATTCATCAAAATTCTGTTGAAAACCTGAATTATTTAAGTTAAAGGGCATCATCAGAGACGATTGGATCATTTTGGATTTTTATTTAAAATGCCAGTATCAGCAAACTGGCATTTCAGTCTCACCCTAACATAAATGTGATCTATATCTGACCCGAAAATAGATGATGGTCGCAGCCACCATGACGCCGACGCTCTGCAGCAGGTCTCCGAGCACGTGGATGAAGGCTGCGCGGACACTCGTGTTGCCATGGCCACCGAGGAGCGTGTGGGAGTGGCCATGAGCGATGGGACTCTGGCCACCCTCGTCAATCTGGTGATAACCGCTGCCGTGGGCGTGGAAGGTGGTGGAGTGATGGAGGATGTAGGCCATGCTACAGAACGACAGACGTACTTGAATTACTGACTCTGTTTTGCCTGAGAGGAAAACAGTTTATAAAGATGCAGGTTTTAGCTTCAAACACAAATTTCCCCGCTAAGAAAGAAAAACAAAAATCGAAACATAAAGTAGTTTGACACTGAAATTGAACAGTGGGATGTAAAAAGTGTCACCCACAAAAAGTAAATATCCATTCTTGCCAAAGGATTTTAAAACGTGATCACAAAATGACATATTCTGGTTTTAACTACTGTGACTACATTTTTTCCTATTCCTGACAACAGATATTTTTTGAGGGACGTTTATGTAGGAGTGACATTATGAGACAATGGGCCCCTGAGCACAGATATAGAAATTTGCTGATGTTTTTTGCATCTGTTTGTAGTCAGTTTTCTCATTTGTACGGTAATTTTGTGACTTTTTTGGTCATTTCACGTCTCTTCATGCTTGTTTTACCCCTTTTTATACTGATTTTGTGTCTTTTTGCAGTTTCAATGAATGTCTTTGTGGTCCTTTTTGTCTCTCCTGAGTTGGTACATGTTAATTTAAGTGACATTTTGAAAGTGAAGGCCAGGGGACCCCTGACACTTTGGGCCCCTGTACCTGTAGCCAGTGGGCCTTTTTAGTAATCCCTCCATGATGACTGAAGGTTTTCAGAGACCTAAAAACTACTGATGACAAAAAGTATATCACTTTTTTTCCAGGTTTGATGTGATAAAAAAAAAAGTATTGGGATCTTTTACTGAAGCAAAAGTAGCAATACTACAGTGTAAAAATACTCAAAGTACAACAGTATTTCCATCAAAATATTCTTTAAGTACCAAAAGTACTGATATATCAATATCAAGTAAAAGTAATCATTATGCAGAGTGGGTCATTTCAGAATCATGTATATGATATTGTTTATAATTTGATTATATTGATTATAATTCATGATGCATTAATGTGTTTATCATTTTATTGATGCAGCTGGTAAAGGTGGAGCTAAATTAATTAACTTTATACACTGCTGGGTAACATAACCTATAAAATTAAAGTTTATTAGTTTATTTATATCTTGAATTAATTATCTTATTCTGCAAATGTACTGCTGTAAGAAGTACAATATTTCAAAATGTGGTGAAGTACAAACATGCATAAGATGGAAATACTCAAATAAAACTCAAATTTGTACTTGAGTAAATGTACTTAGTTACATTCCACCAGTGGATTTAAACGCAGTCCTGATGATAATATCGTCATAAAATACTCTTTATCCTATTTTCCTGATATTTTTTTTCAAATATGTTGAATTGTATAACATGTATTTTAAGTAGTATAGCAATTATACTATCTTTCAGGTGGTAGAAACACATCACTGCCAATACAAAATAATTCATACTCAGCTTAAAGCATCATACTGTATTATTTTGATTTTCTTCTGAGACCGAGAGCATTATTGATCTTTGACATTAGCTTGTTTTGTTTTGTTTATCTTCTGCACCTGTTGGATGGAGGCCCAGATGTCTGATTAACCTTCTAGTTTAACAGCCTGCATTTTTGTTTATAGACTTTGCACTCAGCTCAGTTCATACTCATTCTAGTAGCCTGTCATTTTAGCATGAACATTAGCACTGGGGGAAAAAAATGCTGCGGCGTAAAAGTTGATCCAGTTCATACAAGTCCTATTTAGATAGATTTACTATTGCTAAGAATTCCTGAGCTATATCAGGATCCTATGTCCCAGTAAGAAATATTTACCAGTTGTAGCTGAGGTGAACATAGTTTTCAAGCTGAGATTTTAGTGTTATCATGAAGCTTTTAAATGTAGTGTTTGCCTTTATTACAATGACATAATGTACTATGTTAACACCCATTATGCTGAGAACCACTCACACTATATTGACGATGACGGCACACCCGGAGGTGACTAACATTACATGGCCATCAATCTCATAGTCGTTGCGTACGATCCTCTCAATGGCTAAATAGACCAGAGCTCCCGTAACGATCCAGATGGAAATGACTGAGATGAATGCCCCGAGGATCTCTGTGGAGAGAAGAAAGGAGAGGCAGGAATCTTAATCACTTCATATTGTAATACAGTTCATCACACTGAGTGCACACCTCTATCTGAGCACCACAGTTGGACATGAAGTTAAATAACACACCACATCCCTCAGAGGCAGAGCTTCAACATTAAAGTAATCTCACACATACAAGACAGTCAGGCTCACAGTAGGGACGCAGATGTTATGCTGTGTTAACCCTCAAGCTCATAGCTTTAATGCAGCTTATTTTTATGAGCGACTCATTACTGTACAGATACTTTGGAAATGCAGTAAGTTCACAAAATTTGCTACAAGTGCAGATTCTTGGAGTGGAGGGCTCTCTAACACTTGTTTCTTTACTGGAGTACAACAACAAAATGTACCTCCACAAAAATGACTCATTTGTCTACTCTCGATATTGTTTTTAACCAGGTGAGATTGAAGTGACATTTGGGTGTTGGTGTGCTGCTGTAACACAAGATAAAGTGCCCTCTAATGAGCATCAACTGCTATGTAAAAATATAGTGGAAAATTGGCAAGAGAATTAAGTCATGCTTCCTCTCTCTTTTTTGGTAATCTGAGCTTTTCTGCTTGTTATGGTGATAGAGAGTCTAGCCAAGCATGTATGCTAGTAGCACCCCACAAGTGGCAACCTTCAGGGGCTGAAAAATGAAGCCAAAACAAAAGTGCCAAAATACTACAGTTCTTTGAACGGCCACTTGAGGCTGGCTCCAGAAGCCAGTTGATCCCCACAGACACTCATGCTAAAATGTCCATCTTTACAGCCTTGTACAAAAAATGGTTTGGGCCTCTATAGCTAATTTTCCCGTTCACGACAACTCACCCATTTACATTTTATTAAGACTTAAAGTTACGCATGGTTAAGTGTCAGGCTGTCTGCTGAAAGTGGCGATGGCACTGTCACCGAAGTGTAATACCCACCCTCTAGTTTTCCCACCCCAGTTAGCTCTGTCTGCACTGTCACTGGTGTTAGCACTACTGGCGCTGTTAGCACTGATAGCTGTTAGCCCCCAGTTCAGCTGCCTATCTGTTGAGAACCACGTGCTGACAATCCCGGCGCAGACTGTGAATTAGATATGCTCTGAATGTTCTATACTGCTAATTGAAATGGAGAAAACATGATACAGCGCCCTCTTGGGTGCATAAAAAAGTGCTTGACTCTCAGCCTGGGGGTCCTGACCCCCATGATGGGTTGCCTAAGCTACACAGGGGTTGTGAGGCCTTCTTGATTTTGAGGGGTGTAAAAAAAAAATACATGAGGCCTATATTTCAGCAATTTATTCAATTCTGTGAAAAAAAGAGATATCCATTTTTATTTAGATTATTATTTAAGATCTATGCCACAGGATAAGGCCACAGTGAAGACGGAATTTATTCACAGAGCCTTCACGCTCTGCTAAACAGCCTCATCCTGCATTAGAGAAGTAAGCAGTTGAAACAACCTAAACGATGGCCAAGCATCAGAGAGGAAAAAACTCTCAATATATCTTTTTTTTTAAAGTAGCCTATCAAGTATGTATGATTGTTAAAAAAATCATAATTCAGACAAAAATTGTCTAAAAAAGATCCTAAAAAATACCGGGAAAACTTGTCTCCAGTGCAATATTCCCAGGGCATAATCTGTCCAAATTGTATCCAGATAGCTTGTTTTACACAAACCTCTTGCAGTTATTGCTTTCACTGTATCATACAGTTTATCAGTTGTTCTGTACTGTTATTGTTAAGCACTGAATATGATATGAAATATCAATAAAAGTTTCACTTAATCAGGGGCTGACTCAAACATAAAAAATGGGTTTGTTTTTTTTTGCCCCTGCCCCTCAGACAGCCTGAGTCCGCCACTGGTTGGACAAATTGTACATTTAGATGCAACTTGCTGAATGTGAAATATGAAAATAAAAACTAATTTTTATGGACAGATGTCAAGGCCTTAATAGAGACTGAAATGATTACTCTAAAACATAAAACTGCTGGAAAATCAGTAGAAAAAAAAATATTCAGATATGTCAGATAAAGCAAGTAATAGATACTTCACCACCGTCCTTCTATTATCCAAGGATTCTTAAACATATATAGCAACAAATAAATGTACTAAATCGTTCCATCCATTCATCTTCGCCTCTCCTCACTCCATCCATCCACTCAAAGGTGTCTGATCTCTCGTCCTGACCTGATCTGTGCCAACCAAAGTTCATGGTTTTAGTGGGCGGTCTGGAGGAGATCCACAGCGAGAACAGGCTCACCATCATGCTGCCAAAATCTGTCAGGAGGTGAGCTGCATCAGTCATGATGGCCAGACTGTGGGCCAGGTAACCTCCTGTAAGACACAGGGAAACACCATTATTACTGTTAGCCAAGAAAATCCCTCTGAAGCACACTTTACATCTGCAAACTAATGTCTAAACAATTGTACTTTAAGCTAAATCTTTGAATGACAGTTCATAACTTTACTGGTATAAAAATATAATACAAAAAAAAGATACTGTATGAAGTTGCCTCCACACTTTGGGTAAATCATCCAACAATCTCCAGTTAGACCCAATTAATGACCAGAAAACTAACTTTAAAAACTTGCTGACAAGGAGTGTGTCACCAACTGTGAGAACACCCTCAGCCTTTAATTACATCTCTCCGAGTCATTTAAAGGTTTATAAAATCTGTAATTTAATGCAGCTACAAACCGTGATATGTATTAATACTTGGGTCCTCTTAAATGCCTCGGGTAAAAGAGATGTGATATTCTTTTATATCATCATAAACATCTGGGCAAACAGCCAGTCAGTGTGAGCCACCATTATATACTCTAAGTGATAAAGAAAGTTTTTGTTCTTTGTAGTTTCTTTGTGTTTAAGAGAAATGTGCAGCCATTGCAGTGTTTTCATTATGATTATATAGCTGTCTGTTTAAAATGGCTTTCTTTCCCTTCAGTAATTTTGTCCATAACAGCAGCTTGATGTGAAAGTTTTCTCTGTTGTATTGTATCTTTTAAAACAAATGTATTATGCCTACATAAAATGAAGTATGACAATCTCCTCCTAATTTGTGCCTTAGATATATATATTCAGAATTAAAGCATCATCCTCAACTCTAATCAAATTTAAATCTAGATTTTTTTTTTTAATGATTCTCGTAAATCATGATTAAAAGAACAATGAAGAGTAAAATAAATGTGAATTTCCACCTCATTCAGTAAACCGTGTATCCTCTGTATCCTCCAGTGTCAGTGTCAGTATACCACATCTAATCTGTGCACAGCGAGATCTCAAATTATACGATAGTTGTTTGTCGTGAGGTTTAAAACATTTGTCTAAAGCTGTTCTGGAGGATTTTCAGACAGTACATGCTAACCATTTTTGGCTGACATAACTCAATGCAACACACCAAAACCTGGTTGTTAGGGTCATAATGTCAACAAGTGACTACACAATGTTATTCAGAAGCAAGTGGCAGCTTCCATTGCTGAGAAATGAAGCCAAAAACTGCAGTTCATTTCATGGCCACATGAGGCTGGCTCCAGAATAGTGTCAATCCCCACAGACTCCCATGTTAAAATGCCCAACTTTACAGCAGAAATAAACACATTGACAGCCTGGTACAAAAGACAGTATTGGTCTCTACAGCTCATGACAACTGTACAAGGGATGAATTTTTATATAACTCACCCAGTTACATTTAATTAGGGCCTAAAGTTACATACAGTACAGGCCAAAAGTTTGGACACACCTTCTCATTCAATGCGTTTTCTTTATTTTCATGACTATTTACATTGTAGATTCTCACTGAAGGCATCAAAACTATGAATGAACACATGTGGAGTTATGTACTTAACAAAAAAGGTGAAATAACTGAAAACATGTTTTATATTCTAGTTTCTTCAAAATAGCCACCCTTTGCTCTGATTACTGCTTTGCACACTCTTGGCATTCTCTCCATGAGCTTCAAGAGGTAGTCACCTGAAATGGTTTCCACTTCACAGGTGTGCCTTATCAGGGTTAATTAGTGGAATTTCTTGCTTTATCAATGGGGTTGGGACCATCAATTGTGTTGTGCAGAAGTCAGGTTAATACACAGCCGACAACCCTATTGGACAACTGTTAAAATTCATATTATGACAAGAACCAATCAGCTAACTAAAGAAAAACGACTGACCTTCATTACTTTAAGAAATGAAGGTCAGTCAGTCCGGAAAATTGCAAAAACTTTAAATGTGTCCCCAAGTGGAGTCGCAAAAACCATCAAGCGCTACAACGAAACTGGCACACATGAGGACCAACCCAGGAAAGGAAGACCAAGAGTCACCTCTGCTTCTGAGGATAAGTTCATCTGAGTCACCAGCCTCAGAAATCGCAAGTTAACAGCAGCTCAGATCAGAGACCAGATGAATGCCACACAGAGTTCTAGCAGCAGACCCATCTCTAGAACAACTGTTAAGAG
This sequence comes from Epinephelus fuscoguttatus, assembly GCF_011397635.1. Taxonomy (NCBI): domain Eukaryota; kingdom Metazoa; phylum Chordata; class Actinopteri; order Perciformes; family Serranidae; genus Epinephelus; species Epinephelus fuscoguttatus. The sequence continues at coordinate 29,623,139 of NC_064762.1, read as the reverse complement.
GAGACTGTGCGAATCAGGCCTTCATGGTCAAATAGCTGCTAGGAAACCACTGCTAAGGAGAGGCAACAAGCAGAAGAGATTTGCTTGGGCCAAGAAACACAAGGAATGGACATTAGACCAGTGGAAATCTGTGCTTTGGTCTGATGAGTCCAAATTTGAGATCTTTTGTTCCAACCGCCGTGTCTTTGTGAGACGCAGAAAAGGTGAACGGATGGATTCCACATGCCTGGTTCCCACTGTGAAGCATGGAGGAGGAGGTGTGATGGTGTGGGGGTGTTTTGCTGGTGACACTGTTGGGGATTTATTCAAAATTGAAGGCACACTGAACCAGCATGGCTACCATAGCATCCTGCAGCGACATGCCATCCCATCCGGTTTGCGTTTAGTTGGACGATCATTTACTTTTCAACAGGACAATGACCCCAAACACACCTCCAGGCTGTGTAAGGGCTATTTGACCAAGAAGGAGAGTGATGGAGTGCTGCGGCAGATGACCTGGCCTCCACAGTCACCGGACCTGAACCCAATGGAGATGGTTTGGGGTGAGCTGGACCACAGAGTGAAGGCAAAGGGGCCAGCAAGTGCTAAACACCTCTGGGAACTCCTTAAAGACTGTTGGAAAACCATTTCAGGTGACTACCTCTTGAAGCTCATGGAGAGAATGCCAAGAGTGTGCAAAGCAGTAATCAGAGCAAAGGGTGGCTATTTTGAAGAAACTAGAATATAAAACATATTTTCAGTTATTTCACCTTTTTTTGTTAAGTACATAACTCCACATGTGTTCATTCATAGTTTTGATGCCTTCAGTGAGAATCTACAATGTAAATAGTCATGAAAATAAAGAAAACGCATTGAATGAGAAGGTGTGTCCAAACTTTTGGCCTGTACTGTATATTTAAGGTCGGGCCACTTGTGTGACAGGCTGGCTGTGAGGCATCACCACAGTCTATGAGTCAGATTCACCCCTTGCTCCTCCACAGCTCCACCTTCTCATCCAAATATGGCCACTTTGCCTCCAAAAAATCAAGATAGTGATGGCTTAAATGCTGAACTCGAGACTTAAAGCAACTCTTACCTTTCTTGCATTTCACACAGCAAAATTTGAACATCAACAACTCCCGCGTCCCTCCAAAGTCCCACCCCCCCTCCTCCTGCAACTCCAAGAGGAGAGCGAGTGTAACGTTAAAACCAAGACAGTCAAACGCAACCCTGGAGTTTTAAAACTCAGCTGGAGTTAGTGATGATGTTACGAGAGCGGTTACGTCTGTCGGAGGCCTCCACATGGGGAAGACAGACAGGACGCTCGGCCAATCATTGCATTCGGTCCAAATGCAATGATTGGTCGGGGTATTCTCAGAGCCATATGTGAATGGTACAATTAGGAGTTTGTATCTCTGGTGGAATTCACTTACATTTTAGTGTGCCATCAGCTTATTAATAGCATTTTAACCTAAACAAAGAAAAGCGTAAAATTCCCAGAAAGGTAAGTGTCGCTTTAAAGATGACTCCACAAACCAGTGGGTGATTTCAAGGTAGCTACGTCCATTATTTCATACAGTATATGCAATGAAGGGGGGACCCTTTAAAAATAAAGATAGTGAATGTAGGAAGCTTTACAGTTTGTTCAAATCTTGTCACACAATTCTTTCTTGTGTCCTCAAAACATCTGCTATTCTCAGAATCCTGTCCTTTTTTTGTTTCCAGAAGTTGTTTTGCTCAAATAAACTCTTAAGTGTGACATACATGCTGCTAAGTGTTAATTATTACTGTCTGCTTGCTCAATACTTTGGTCATTAATGAACTTCCATAACATATCGGCCATTTTCTACACAACTTGTGAGGCCTGATTCTAAACTGGAGCAAATCCAAACACACTAAACATCTATTACTTATGTGCCAGCGGCAAAGACTCCTCTGAGGATCCCAAAGCCTCCTCTGACAACCAAGTGATTGTCCACATTGCCAGCTATTACTTTATCTCGTGTCCATGGAGGGGGAAGGCTGTCAGCACCACTAAACATTTTCTGGGAAAAAGAAGTCTGCTGTAGCTACAACGCTTGAATCAGTAGCAACTGTCATCCAGAAAATCACAAGTTTTTCCTTCTGACAAACAAGTGTTCATAACACCAGTTGTTTTTTATGTTAGTTCATGGGAAAGGAAATAATTGTATATCATCATTTTTTAATCAAATGTTGTTTTTTAACACGTCTCTATGATTAGAATTTGTTCAACACTGCATTTATATGTTACATTACATCGCAAAAAAAGAAAGATTTATTGCACACATCATTAGTCGTGCCAATTAGATAGAAAACAGCTCCTTTGACCCTCTGTAGTTCCCCCCAAATACATATATTTCCTCTTACTTGTAGTTCTATTTATAATTGTAGTTACCAAGTGTTGGAGGTATCAACTGTGAAGATGTCTGCCTTCTTTCCATTATAATAATAATAATTATAATAATAATTTTAAATAAAAAGTTGAAAACTCAACAGCAATGTCTCTTTCCTGAAATCATGACCTGGTCACTCAAGATAATCAATAAGAACTTATTTCATTCTACCAAACTACACCTGCCAACTGTATCACCATGCAGAGGGAAGAGTGCATCTACTCATGGACAAGAGGCTCGTGCTTGTGACAGCAAGTGATGTTGAACATTAATGGCGTCCTTTTCGACATAGCTTTAACATTAGCTAGCTCCAGGGTGCTAGGTGAGCTAGCAGTATAGATGAACACTTCCTTCTGTGCCGTGATACGATTGTTGGGTGTACAGGTAAGAGGTAAAATATGTATTTTTTGATTTTGGGTTGAACTGTCTCTTAAAAAAAATTACATTGCTGAGATTTTGATTATGCATCAGAAAATGTCCTGACATCTGACCCTCTGTTCTCTGTCACTCCTGAGGTTTGAGCTCCTAAACTTTTACCTATGACCTCGCCAATCATGAAGACGAGGCAGACGGCCGAAGCAATGTAGAGTTTCTTCTTGGCCAGCAGCTTGTCCCCGCTCTCCTCACACGTCGCGGCTTTGGCACCGTGGCAGTGGGCACCGACGGGTCGCTTCAACTCGATGGCACCGGCCATGCCTCCATTCTTAAAGGGGAAGTCGGGATATTGCTCTTTGGAATCTGGAAAGGAGCTGCAGGGATACAGAAGGTATGTGTTTATGAAGACAGACATAGTCCATCCCCTACATTCAAACAGTTTTTAAAGCCCCTGTGTGTATGGGCTTGTTCCAGGGATTGTCTTTTTTATCAGCAAGACCTAATGCCATCAGAAAATATGAAAGATGTTAAAAATCTACACAAAGTGGGCTTTTAAAATTAAGTCAGTTTTAGAGGCAAGATGGACTAGTTTCTGCCTAAGTATGACTGCAAACTGTTTGAGAGTCCATTTATTAACTGTACAGTCTGTGGCATATTGTTGCTTAATGGAAAAGATCTCTAATTTTTGATCTACCTGTATTTGAACTCGTCTGATAATTGGATAAAAACGTGTTAAGACATCAATATTATAACAAAATTCATATAGCCAAAAGAAAGCTGAGATGGTAGCTGTTCCTTTTGCTGATTGCAGATCTAAAGTACTTAGGTACAAATTTCAGGAGCTAGTACTTTTTACTTTTTACAATGGTAGAGGAACACTTTGAGAACTTTGGGGAATCCTTTGGCCGACATGACTGTCAGTACTCAGTGATATCAGCTGGAGTTTCCTCATGTCAGCCCAGAGTCACCTTCTGGCGTGCTTTACTGACACTAGAGTGTATGTTCACCCTGTAACAGCCTCAGTTTCTACAGTATATATAAGGCATTGAGTGGATTGATTTTTTGCAGTAAATGTTGCTGCAGAGCACAGTATCGTTTGGAAGTGCTACATTTAGTGGAAACAGATCGTCTCCTGACAAAGTGAATCACGATCAATGTTCACTAAAGTGGAAGAATGACGAGACGCGCTCATCCACTAAAGAAGAAACGGGTCAGATTGATTAATGCTGAGGTGGGGTGGGGTGAGTGGATGAAAACAGACTCCTCTTCAATTAAGTTCCACAACACATACCTGTTACATTTTGCCCATTACACCAAAAATTAGTTTTAGTGTGTTTTCTGTTATCCAGTAAACACACATTTGGTTAGGTCAAAAAACAAGTACGTTTTTAGACATCAAGGTCACAGTTAGTTAATTCAATATAATTTAATTACTGTATTTTAGTGTCAAAGAGGCCTTAATTAATCATTAAAACAGTGGTTCCCAACAGGTCCGGTCCCTGGGTCCAGATTTCTCCTTAGTCATTAGTTCAAGGTCCACACAATAGCGTCATACTTGTGTTTGGCAATGTTGCTGAACTAGTTTGCTGTCTTTGTCAAGTAGCTGTCCATTCGTCACTCTACAGGAGGAAACGTCACTTCAAAATCAAAGGTCTGTGCTGGAAATTCACTGTAGTGTTAAGTGTGTTTTTCACACACTTAACACATTTGCGAGTCACTTGACCTGCTTTTGGACCGCGACACACCAGTAGGGAACCACTGCATTAAAATATAGTCATACAAATGCTGCTGAAAGAACAGATAACATCTTGTATATCTGCACTCTTCCCACTCTTTGTATTGCATCTGCTGCAGTTTTATTCAGGATAAATAAAGGTTCATCTAACATAGGGCTGTCAGCGTTAATGCATTAATCGCACGTTATGTTTTTTTAATCGTCTGCTGCTGTTTGGTTCCCTTGATGCAGCCTTACTTGAAGTCAAGGCGCCTCAGCGGCTTCCTGCTTCCTGCTGCTGCAGTGATGGAAAATAATGACACCGCTGCACTTTTGAATGTCTCATTTCACTTTAAAAATCTCCGAAATGGCTCAGTTGACAAGCGGAAAGTAATATGCATATATCACCGAAGTACATAAGTAAGTTTGAGCTACCACCTACATGCTAAGCAAACAGTTGCAGCTTATCAGACTAATGTTAGCAGGCAACCGCATCGCCAAAGCTGGCAAAGCCTAGCCATGCTAGCTTCTCTGAAGCTGTATAAATGTATAAACATCAGCTTGCCAACATGTGCATTTTCTCTCTGTCCTAGTTTAGATCAGTCAGTTTCTCAGGTCATGTAGCCGCTACTAACGTTTTTTTTTTTTGCAACAGTTATGTTCAAAAAAAAGAAGAGGAAGAAATCATATCATTTTCAGGAGAGGATATTTTCATTATGAAACAAGCAACAATAAATACAGCATTTATTTTTGTTGATTTGATAAGTAATGGTGAAAATTTTGGTTCAAAATAAAATTTGGTCATCATTGTTAACATTTAGGGCTTTACACAAATTTCAGTCGAAGTTTCAGGGCATATTATTACTTTTGCAAGTATTTCGTCATAAACCAAGGGCTAGACAAATTATAATCTGGATTTGATGATGGCACTAGATAAAAATCCAGGGGCTCACCAAAATCAGCAAGACATATCTGTACAGAATTTCATTATGATCCATCCTGTCACTGAAATATTCCAGTCTGGACTGAAGTTGCTAAAAACGCAAACGGCGTGAAATTTCAGTTTCCTTTTTGGTTCATGAGTCGTCTCTGCACTCACTGTTGCTACTACTGATGCTGCTTCTACTACAACTACTGACAGTAATGACAATGTTCAGATTGAAGTCCACAGTTCATTACACACTGCATTATTGATCGATTCTTCTGTAATGCTCTCAATCAGAACATCCCATCCCACTATTAGAGGATGTGTTTGGGATGGATGGTTAAACTGTTTAGTGTTCAACCTCAGAATCACACATGCAGATATACTTCACGTCTAACACAGACATCGAGCTGGATTTTAGCATGAGAGCAAAAACAAAAAGGGCTGACCTCTGCATTTTCCTCACACACACACACACACACACACACACACACACACACACACACACAGAGGCAAACACACACATCTCCAGGTTGCTGTTCTTGCCATGTGCAGTGGGGGGGAGCTGCGATGATGTGGCTAATGAGGTGGAAAAAAACTAATTTGGGCTGTCTTGAGATAACCACACACACACACACACACACACACACACACACACACACTTAATATCACACACTTCACACGGGAGATTGCCAGTGTTTCATGATCAGCCTTTATCACACGCACACGCACGCGCACACACACACACACACACACACACACACACACACACACATACACACACACGTCTTAGGGGATGTCCACGCTGAAAAGACTCAGTCGAGTGGAAAACAGATTCTGTTCAATTACACCACTGGGACATCAGAGCAAGCACACACAACCTACATACATATAACACATATATACACTTGAGTGCTCTGAAGCCTTAAGGCAACGTTTGTTCAAATGCGAGCATGTTGTGATTTTGCAGACCAAACAGTCTTTTGTACAGAATATCCAAATGCAACCACAAACACACACACGCACACACACACACACACACACACACACACACACACACACACTTAACATGGCCAGAATGTAGAGGCTTTGTTGTAGTACAACAAATGTATTTACCACATAAGATTTATATCTTTAAAATTTAAATATTTACCGAAATATCTTCTACAGCACTGGATAGTCAAATGTAATCACCTATTTTTTAGAAGATATACTTTTTCTTTTTCACAAATATATTTTTAACAAATATTAAAAAATGATTCTTTTGATAGCTTGTAACAGCAGTTTCTCTGCATGCACGTGCGATAAATTCATATGTAGTCAGATGTGATTTTCTGGCATTTTACATCCAATATAGAGTTTTATGTCTGCCTATCGATTGTAAATAAATGAATCCAAAAGACCAGGCTCATCATGAGGTGATTGCTTTGCTGTTTAGACCTTTGGCATGCTGCCTTTTTTTCCTGGCTTGTTCTTGGGAAACCATAGACTGTATGAAAGAAGTTGGCACAGCCACTGTAATGTCACCCATTGGTTTGTGGACTACTGTTTTGAAGCATCAAGCTTGGCGTTTTGGCCATTGCCATCTTGTTTTATTTTAGTGGCCATACTTTGACAAGAGAGCGGATCTGACTGAGGACACTGCACACGCCTGTCAATCATAAAGTAGCCGCCCCCCTAAAGCACACCCTATTTCATCATCTATTATACACTGAATGGGACCACATTTTACTTAATGAACATCATGCTGTATTGAGTAAGACTTCAAGGTAGCAATTGATTGATAAACTTATTGAGAAAATATTTACTGGGGTTTTTAGACCTAGAGGCTAAATCCACTCCTTTTATACAGTCTATGTTGAAAACAGACATACCGCATTGATTTTCACATTTGAATGCCTGAATTTTACATTAGCACTTTTTTTATCTTAGTTTTGTGTGTCTGATGTGACATTTTTGTCTCTCAGTGTCCTGTCAGCCTTTATAGCCTCTCTATGACTAGGTATAATTCAAATAGAGCTAAGCTACTTTGTGGAGTACCTCAGGGCTCCATCCTTGGACCCCTCTCATTTTTAATTTACAGGAATGACCTACAGAGGGTCTGCAAAAATTTTACTGCCTCTTCTACTTGCTGATGACATGTCTGTTAGCTTCATTTGAAAATGAAACACTGACTTGAGAAACAAATGAAGAGCTATCATCTATAATCAAATTAGTTTCAGATGAACAAACTCTAAATATTAACTATAATCTAGTTTTATGATATTTTGTAACAGAAATAAAAAATATATGAAAGCAAAAGTCAAAATAACTGAAGTTCCTCACACTAAATTCCTAGGTGTCATAGTCAATGAAAAACTAACATGGAAATACCATACTGAACTTGTCTGCAAAAGAATATGAAATCAGTTGGGTTTTAAGTAGGGTATGTCCATTGGTTAATCATTCCTGTATTTTCACTTTTTAATACAGTCTCTTTTTGCAACACATTCTCACTCTGACCTCATCACATATTGATGCTAGGTCATGGACGTCAACATATGACGTGCAAGGTACCCTGGGTGCGTTGGTTTTGATGTTCTGGGACGCCATGTCAATATCAGTCTGTTACATGCATTGTCTGTTTTCAAAATACACTTCCATTTTCACAGGAAATGTGCAGTTTGCATACAGTCTCTTTCAAAATAAATGTACTATGTAAGTACAACACAGAGAATTGACATTTTTTCCCTCAACAACAAACACACGTTGTAATGTTAAGCCAACACACACACATGGTTGGGTTTAGTCTCTTTGGAAGGAACGGGGTTGACCTTTGTGTTTTGTAATACCTACAGTCATAATTTGGGAGCTGTGAACAACTGCTTGTGACACCAAAATTGTTCTTAAAAACAAGAAAATGCTATTGTTTGACTGTAAACTAAGTAATAAGAATTTCTGCTTTGCATTTGGTGCATCATGTATTATCTCTGTTGAAATACAACCTACACAACTGTTGAATAAAACTCCCTCATGAGCAGTACAAATGTAATAAAGAGTTTCGCAGTTGTTTGTTATTCCTTTACGATACATATTTGATCTCAAATGTCTAACAAAGTAATAGGTGGTTTGAACGTATCTGCAGTAATCATCCTGTTCCGTTAAATTGGTATCAACTGCTGTATTAAGTGCTTGGTTGGCAAAACAACAACACTGTGTATATGCTGGAAATATTAAAGTTCATCTGTTAGTCAATACACCGCAGGGCAGGTGTTGACGTTTGTTGACACTCAGCATCAGCAGTGCAGGGACCTGAGGGGAATATTTAGTCATCTGTGAAATGATTTGACATGAAGATACCTCAGAAGAGCTGTCCACTGAAACAGTAACCATCCAGCATTTAATTACAGCTGCATTCTGCTGTATGAGAGGCCCGTGCTATATTTTATGTAGCTGACATAACAATAACTGTGGGGAGGAAAGGGGGGGTGCTGCAGTGAGGTAAGTGTTGGTTCAGTTGTTTTAACAGACAAGTCAAAGTGATGATGACAACAATAATCATTGTATTATTACTGTTGATATTTTAGCCCTGATTTGATGTGCGTAACTATCCCACCTCTGTGACTGTCAATTGATACGGTCTTAAAAATATGCTGATTTCAGAGTTGTTCCTGTAAATCCTGTTTGTTCAGTATATCTCTTTTTACATTGACTTTTGTTTCTCTTATATTCTCTCTTATAGGTCATTATTTTGGAAAACACCTTAATTCGCTTTCTTGCTCAGAGTTAGATCAGAAGGTTTAAGGTTTACACCACCATTTGTACACTTAATGTGAAGCTACAGTTAGCTTAGCTTAGCACAGAAACTGAAAACAGGGAAACAACAAGACTGGCTCTCAACATATCCTCATACAACAGTCGGTATGATATCTTACAAGTTAGTGCTCCTACCGCTTAGGTTTAGGAAAAGAATCCTGGTTGGACGTCATCACATTAGGTACTTAACGTTAAGTTACATACTTAATGTGAAGTTACGCAGGTAAGGTTTAGGAAAAGAATCATTGTTTGGCATCGTCATGTTACGTATGTAATATAAAGTTACGTACTTAACATAAAATTAAGTTAAAGGTTAAGTTTAGGAAAGTAAATTTATGTAGGATAGGTTGAAGAAAAGAAACATGGTTGAGCATCGTAATGTTACGTACTTAATGTAATGTTACGTACTTAACATAAAGTTATATGCTAAACATAAAGTTACATAGGTTAAGTTAAGAAAAGTGAAGTTACTTAGGTTAGGTTTAGGAAAAAAAATATGGTTGAGTGATGTCACATTAAGTGCTTAGTAGTCTCGCCACCAGACAATCAGAGATCTCCGCCTTCTGATAGTCTGGGGACACTCCTTTCTAAAGTGTGTTTAACACACCGGCGAAAACGGCCGGCAACAAAGCAACGCCTCTTGCATTTTTGAAAAGGACACGCCCTCCCTGAAATGTGCACTCCCCCTTTTCTCGTCCGCAAGGAAACAAACGGGACACAAACACCTCTCCTGGGGGAAAGCCCTGTGTTTCTTTATGCAGAGATTTGCTCTTTTAACAACTTCCTTCTTTACTTCCATCTGCGCATTTGTCACATGATCGCAGCCATCATGATTACAGGACTTGAATACAATTTATTGGCTCATGATTACGAGGATTATGTATGAATTCTGGTGCATTACTTTTTGTACTGTAGATATAGGCTACATATGAACAATGCATGAGAACAGCTTGCATAACCTGCTTACCGTGACTTTTAAAGGTATACAGGATTGTCAGTTACTGTTTATCAACTGAGTGTGAAAGTAAAAGCTAATCCCAGTTTCACCCTGCTGTATTTGCTTTAATTCAGTACTGTGTTTATTGGATGCCTGCTGCTTACAGTCTGGCACCTGGTCGCTACCTTTGTATAAAACCCCACCCTCACCTGAGCGATGTGCGGGGACACGCCTGTCAACGTCTCAAACACAGGAAACAAAAAGATAATAACTAAAAACAGGCAGAGAGCAGAGTCTCTGCAGAGAAATACGCTGTGTTCTCTAGTGGGTCATAGATGATGATTGGGTGGGATTACTACTGTATAAATCTACACATTGTTTATTGGTAAAATCCTGCATGGTATACCTTTAAAGCTCAATAATTAACTAATTAAATCTTTGTTTCTTAATTTGTTTCTTAATATAAAAAACAATAAGTGTAAATATGACAATATTTGGTTTTCTGGAGTGTCAGGGGCAGTAACTTCCTGGAGTCCAGTGGTCTGGCAGCAATTCAAAGGTCTGGAGCCAGGTTCATGTTTTTAGTAACTCAAGTGGCATAATCCACCACTTTGGTCGAAATTGAAATTCCTGTATTGCATGGATTAGCATGAAATTTTGTACAGATATTCATGGTTCCCAGAGGATGAATCCTAATGACTTTGGTGATCCATTGACTTTTCCTGTAGCACCATCATCTGGTCAGATTTTCGGGTTGTCTAATATTTGGGTTTACGGTAATACCTGCAAAACGAATGACATTCCCATCAGCCTCAGCTGTACTTTGTGTATGGTGCTAATTGGCAAATGTTAGCATGCTAACAATTCAATTTCCCCTCAGGGGGATTAATAAAGTATATAAAATGAAATAAAATAAAAAAAAATAAATAGATAAACTAAGATGATGAACATGGTTAAAATGCTATTAGCATGTGTTTAGCAAAAAGGTGTATCTTGGTACAGCCTCACAGAGTTGTGAGAATGGTTGTAGATGTTTAGTCTTGTCGGAACATAAAAACATATTTGAAATGCAGAGTCAGAATTTTCCAGTAAGTGTTATCCATAATAATTATTAATGAGTATTAATACATATTGTCTCTGGAGAGCTTTAATTGAGCAGGATAACATTTGAAGTATGATTTATTCTGAGAAGATTCCAAATTAAGCCATTGTTTTATTTAATCTTTTTGGGAATAATCAGGAGGAACATTAAGTTACACCTATCTTAAGTATATTAGGGTACAAGTAAATGAGCTACCAGAGACCAGGCTGGTGACCAAAGTCCATGACAGGCCTGACTGGGTTCACTGGTTTATTATCAGGGGTATTTTCTGGAAGCGGCCGCTGCAGTGACAGAGCCAGCATCTCCTGCCAGACTCTCATTAACCCTCAGCCAATTGGACTGCCAGAAATATCGGAATTACCAGTGAGCAAATGATCCAACAAATAGGTTTTAGTAAACACAGCTGGGTAACATCATAAAGACACAGGAATGAATTAGGAAGTTTGGAACATGAATTTGTTGATTTACTGTATTTAATACCAGCGACCCTTTAGTTTTAGTTGAGTCACCATGTTTTCATGTAACTGTAGTTTTCTATTTAAAAACCTACCATTAAAAGTGGCAGCTTTACTTGAGTTATGCATTTTTAAGTAACTTATACAAAAATGCTGCCACATCTATTATTTGAAATTTAGTTGGGGGTTAAGTGTGGTGGTAAGAATTGGTTCAAGTTTTTGGTCATGTTTTTGTATATTCATGAATTCCTTACAGAATCTGGCCAAATTGATGTTTCCCCAAACAGGAAAAAAACACACATCAGTACACAAAAATTCTGGTTTGACCACAGCACGCTTACTTCACAGACTGTTCTAGATAACGTGCTTGTTGTAAAGGCACATTTTACAAAGAGCTTATGAGGTCTAACTAATGGATTTTTTGATGGTTAATAAACCATTCACTAATTATATATTACCTAAAAGCCATTAATAAGAACAGATTTCAGATGGCCAGGTTAGCATGACACTTGGGTTTGTTTTCAATCATTTAAGTAATTTTTCATTCAAAAAAAAAACTTAAACCTCTCTGTCTCCAGCTTTGTAAACTGAATATCTTTAGGTTCTGGACAAAACAAGACATTGGTTGCCTTGGTCTCTGGGGGCTTATCATGGGTATTTTTTTAATAGTGCTAACATTTTATAGATAAACGATTAATTGTTTAATCAAGAAAATAATAAGTAGATGTGAAATTATTAACATTTTTACAAATGCAGGCTTGGTGGATTTATTAGACCCCTTTAATAATGACTTCTTAACATTTATAACTATGACTTGACAATGATAAACAAACTCCTTTATTACTGACAGTATTTGATTAGTAATTCACAATTATTTTCAGTATTGATTCATCTACAAAATATTTTTTGATTAATGGATTCATCATTTTTTCCTTTAAAATGTTTTTAAAAATAGTGAAAAATGTCCCTCAGAGCAACAAATCCTCACAGCTGTAAAAATACTTTTTTTTTTTTTTACTTAAAAGGTGACTGCAACAATGACTGCCAATTAATTTTCTGTAATTAATCAATAATAATTTTAGCTGCATGCACTAGTCTGAATGGCCCTGAAGCCATAGAGGCTTTGCCACAACGTATTAACCATTAATAAAGCCAATAGATACATGTTATAAACCTTTAATACATGTCTTGTACCATATGATTCTGAAAAACTTTGATACAGATTATCCTCATATATGTTTTGGGCCAAACTGTGAAGAAGTGATGTCACTTCCTTATGAGCCACTTTGCCGCCAGCTGGGAAAAAATGCTGAAGATGACACAGTAAACACACACACACACACACACACACACACACACACACACACACACACACACACACACGGTGCAAATGGTGCATGAAATCCCAAATGTGATGCCATATGCACATCTCTCTCTCTCTCTCTCTCTGTCTCTCTGTCTCTCACTCACACACACACACACACACACACACACACACACACACATCGCCTACACAAACACGCACGCGGTCATAAACACACATGTGCACACCACCTTTCTCTAAACCTTCATCATAATGTCTTTAATTCCTAGAAATTCATTTCTATCCTCATGATCGGGATTTTTCAGAGGCCTAAATATCTGCAACACCGACCTGATGATAATATAAATGATTATATTTGTCCCTTTCGTCGCTCTCGTGCTTGTAAAGCGTAAAAATCTTCTGTCGGATCACATCTTTGTTACGTGGTGAATTGGCCCCGAAACGTGAGAAACAGCTGATAGAGTTCATCAGAGGGATCAATTCGCAGATTAGAACAGTTATTGATCCGATGGACGAGGCCTACTGATGACAGGCCTGATATAAAATATGAAGATTGAGAAATAATTCCCCTCGATTAGATTTTAATTTCCCCAATATATATAGGCCGATATTTCCAGTGTGATCAATCAGGATGCTGAAAACCAGCAGGTGTGATTCTGCAGCAACTGGTTTCATGTTGAACAAACACAGCTGAGGGGAAAACAGTACGGGGATTTTTTCAGTATCTTTTTTTATATATATTTTTTTTATGTTCATATTTACCATATTTGGTGACGAAAAACCCGCCCAAGATCATACAATTAATTTTTCTATTATTTTTTTTTTTAATTTTTGTGAGATTTTTATTTTAAATTCAAAATTAGTGGCAGATGTTCTTTTTACATATTTAAAATTATAGCTCAAAAATTCACACTTTTAATTTGTATAAATTCTTATAACTATTAAACTGTAAGATGTATATCTATCCGACTCATTTCAATCGTTTTCACAGAAGAAAAAACGTGACGCTTGCTGCTTTAATACTATTTTAATCAATATTTTTAGCCTTTTAATTTATAGTATTATAGGCCAATAGATATTTTCTTTTCCAGAATGATTTTTTCTAGATGTCTTTGCCAAATATTTTCCTCACATAAATACAGATTTCATTCATTCATAGATAATAAAGCGCTTTGGATTTATCCGCGCTGCCTTCACGTGCAGGTACACACACCTCCATGTATTTAATCTCGTTGCTCTCCTGCCTCTTTCCGTCCCCATGCAGTCTGGACGTGCAGGGAGCTGCTTCTTGCCTCCCCTAATGACAGATGATGAGTTTTTAGCATTGCTCAGTGAACTGGCCCCGGGGCCATTTGTCACAGGCTGTCCAGAATCAAGCCAAGCATGGAAATGAATTTGTTCATTCACATAAAACAGCCCGCAAGAGCGGCAGCCTGCTTAACATGCACCACGGTAACAACTGCTGCCACCGTTACACACAAGCGTTACAACATATGACAACACGGGCTCGTTCCTGCGTGCAGAGCTCGGGGATGTGCTGACTGCTGAATAATCACTTTGGATTTTTACGCGCAAAAATCACAGAAATATTAGTCACTTTCTTTAAACGTGACATTTAAAAAATAGTTGTTAGATTGTCTGTTTGTAGATTTTTTTAAATGACATGTCAGATGAAACACAGGTAACTTATCAGGGTGATGACACATGCAGCATTATTCCTCATGCAGCTGCAATCACATGAAACATGTTCCCACCTTTGGAGTTTGAGAGAATACATTTTCGCACTCTTCTCGTGTATCAGCTGAGATTTCTCCGAATTTGCAGCGTTATTATCCATTTACCCAGCCTGCAGTCAGCCGCTGTCCCGTCTGAGATTTACAAAAAAAAAATCAATAAAAAAGAGTTAAGGTGATGTTGTTTTTAAGGAGGACGCTGCAGGAGTTGCCGCTGAGACTCGACAGGTCCGGATCCCTGGTCTTCACTCAACGCGGGGAAAAAGTCAGCCGAGTCCACATTTTCTGTGAGCAGAGAGACTTCAGAACAATCGGATAAATTCCTTCATTGCGGTGGTGGAGAGGGCAGGAGGAGTTTTCTGAGGGAGGTTTTTAATTAGGCTGGAGTTGTAGCCTTGAATGTGGAGCTGCAGCAGCATCAGCAGCAGCAGCAGCAGCAGCAGTCATAAGGCACGCAGCGCTCTCTACACTGCAGCTGCTGTGAGTGGACAGGACAGACAGGCTGGGTACCTACACAGGAGCCTGACTGATCACCCGGTGTGCAAGCAGGACCTCCGGTTGGTGAATCCTAATGGGTCAAAGCAAAATCAATTCATTCACAGAAACACAAAAAGGAGTCTTTACGCACAGAAATTACAAACAAGAATTTTAACAATTTGTTCTTGTGAGTAAAGATATTTAACACACTATTATTGCCTATAGGATTCACTTGCACCATGTATTTTAAAAATCAAATACACTTTATGAGTTATATTTCATAAGTGTGATGATTTGTCGCAGTTAAATCAGTGCAAACCTCTGTTATTTTTTCCACCAACCTGCCTTCCTCCATGCCACTGTGCATTATTTTATTAGGAGTAAGCAGATTTATGCCATGCTGTAAAGATATAAACCTCTTTCTGTCTTTTTCCGAAATAGATTTCAAGCATCAAATAATCCTCAAACTGACCAATTGGGACTATGTCATTAGGTTGCTTTATTGCATATATAGCCTATCTATAGATGTGTAAAGTAAAAAAGATAAATTAAAAAAATCTAAACAGATTTATGACTCTCAAAAATATTAAAATACAATCACATTCATGTAGACAGCAGTGTTTAAAAACAGGGCAAGATTCATACAAAAAAATGAATTAAAAAAAATCTATATTTAAGATACCATATGGCCCATTATTTTCAAACAGATGCTGCACACGAAATTATGTCATGTTACAAATTCATATGTTGGTGCAGGTCTATTAAGAATATTTTAAAAACACAGCTTAATTTAAGTCTATGGATAACATGTAACATGTAAAACCTTTTCAGTCCTTCAGTATGCCTTGTTCTATTTTGAATTATGGCGTTAACTGGCCACAGACTAAGATGTGAACAAGTCCACAGCTGGTCGTTGACTAAATTTATATCATGATGTATCATAAGGTATAAAAAGACAATCCTTGGTTAGTGTGGATTTGCGGCTCTGGGTGTCTCCGGTCATCATTCATGACTACCGCACTAATGGTGCATTCCAGTACAGTGGGACAAACGGACATTAGGTCAGGCTTCATCAACTTTCTTGGTTTACTGAGGTTTTCTTTGAGAGGTATAAGTTGCTTGTCATTTGGCGGGAATGTATTTTCAACCACGTTTAGAAAACACTGACTACTTGGCACGTGCTGACTTTGCAATGATAATAATAATAATATTTTTTTAATAAACAAGAGACAGTAATGGAATGAAACTGTAACGTAACTGTCCTGAACAAAACTGAACATATTTTGAGCCATTTTAGCTGGATAATAGAGACAAAACAATAAACTCAGAGATCAGTGAAAATGACAGTTTATGTCAGCATTCACTATTCCCTACAGAGCATTTCAAACATTCTGTGGATAAAAAATAAACATGTAAGATAAATCACATTTGTGTTTTTGTTAAAAATGAGAAGGTAAACAAAATGAATGAACATAAAAAGGAAAGAACGAAAGTCGACACAAACTAGGATATATCTTCACAAGCTATTCTTAGACTGTTTTCCCTGCAGCCCTAGTTTTACGTTGCATAAATTACATTTGGAGGTCAGTTTACAAGGACCATTCATAGGGTTTGGACGTATTGGACAAATACTGTATTTACTGTAACTGTTTTAGGGTTAGTATTGCTGCAAATAGGCCTCTCTTCAGTGTCTACATGTTTAAGTGAACATAATATGTACCTAAACTAATATCTACAAAGCAGAAGTTGGTTCAGAGCCATGGCATCACAATGAAGGTGGCCCCCCAAACCAAATCTTGCTCAGGGCCCCCAAAAGTCTAGGGCTGGCCTTGCCTACATGTCATGTAAAACTTTCAGAGCAGATTTTTTTTGATAGAATTCATTAGCTGGAAGAAACTCCTGTTATTATATGGCATCATTTAGATCTATTTTAATGTGTCTGCCATTTTTTAATATAGCCTAACACAATGAATTAGTGAAGCTGAATTTCCCCGCAGGCCTACTTGTGGCCGAACATAGTGAATAAAATGGTCAATGCACAAATAAACACCACGACCACGAAGCACTGCGCATTTTCTGATAGAAATACCTCGATTGTTGTGTGACAGATCTGATGTTGTTTCAAGTTTATTGTGATATTTTTTTTAATTTAACACAATATACAGGCTGCATGTGAATAAGCAACGACTGAAGATCTATTTTCCGATTACCATCAACACAGCATCAGTTTACGCCTCCAGACGTCATGACGCTCCAGTGTTTGGTTTCCGCGCCGCGCCGAGTCGACATGGAAACAACAAGCAGCGATGATAAACCCCACGAACAGCAGACAGATGAGGGGATGGAGGCGGACAGGTCCATGTCAAGGTCTGACAGGTAAAACATGAAATAAAGGCTGAGTGTCTGCGGTGGAAGAGAGAGCCGGAACACTGAGGGAGAGCAGCGCAGCGGTTCATGCTAGCTAGCTAGCTACTGCGGCTAGCTGGCTAGCTTCCACAAGCATACCCACGCTTTGTGTTGGCGTGGCTGCAGCGAACAAAAGACAAGCAAACGAGAGAAATACAGATAGTAATTAAACACAAAAAAACACCCTAGACGTTATGGACAAACCATATCATAGTTGTCAGAGGTGCATATGCAGTGTTATACCTAGCTACAGCTAATGTTAACACAAACTACCGTCCTCTGGTTTCGCTCGCGCTTAAAACGGTCCTTTTTGTGTTATGACGCCCATTAAATCAGACTTCTCTGAAAATGTGACGTATTATGCTCATTATTTTGTTGGCAAACGTTTATAAATTGCCATAACAGTATTTTCCAGCGTTACAATATGGCCTTGTTAAGTCGTCATCACTAATAACTGTCCGCCTCTAATCTGATTTCTGTGACTATTGATATAATAAAGAGAAATTATCAATAAAAGCGACACATGTAAATGGCTCTGGTGGAAAATTTAGTGTTGCACTGCCCGTCTTAACGCAAAGTAAAGCTACTTCGTGGCTAACACTCGCTTATTCGTACCACGTAGCACTGAGGATGTGGAGGGGGATCAGGTGTCTGTCCCAGCAGCCATGCTAACCTGGCCGTGTGAATGAGGATATCCTGTAGCTGGGTGAGCCTACATATGTCTTTTCATTTGATCACTGATTGTTAGAGCAGGAGGCTACATTTCCCACAATGATTATGCAGAACTGGGGCCAAACCCAGCTGGTTATTTGAGTGGGACTAGCTTTGATTTGTATAGGCTGCTGTTGTCATATGCACAAAGGACCATTTCTTCACTAATGGAAAATGGAGAGTGTAGAAGCATTAAAGGGGCATTGTGTATGATTAAGTGGCATCTAGGTGAGAGCATTGTAGATTACACCTTTACCACCTGAAACTTCTGTGTGCCAAGAGTGAATTCCCTGTAAGGATTCCTTCAGTGTTCAGTCTTCAGGAGGGTTTTATAGTGTGCTGAATTATCCACAGAGGTCTCTTCGCTTTCAAAACAAATGGACCAGGTGCTGAAAACTAGTAAAAACACTGAATACAATTGTTTCATGTTGCAAATCAGTGGTTCTCCAATGCTGTTCGGCCCGTCTGCCCACCTCCTGCTAATGTGTATTCAGCTCTGAAAGTGTGTACCAACCTTAATTGCCCCCTAAGTGCGGTTCGTTTGGGCAGGTGTGAACACAGCAGTTGCACTCGGGTGCGCACCAAAACAGCTGGACTGAGACCTTCTTGAAGAGGTGGTCTCGTTTCGGTTACAAACGAACTCTTGTGTGGTTCCTTTGTGGTGAGAACGTGTCCGACCTCGATCCGAACCAACTGCAGTCACGTGACACATTGTTTGGGTTGTTAATGTGCACCTCCTCCTGTACTGCCTTAATATGCACATTCAGCACATCCAGTGCATCAAAACATTGTTTTCTAGTTGGAGCCGCACCTCGTTTTCAAACTGTATGGTTTGACTAAAATGAAGAATGACAGCAATGTAGTCCACGATGACCAGCGCTAAAATCAACCTGCGTAGTTGTGCCTCCATTGTGACATTAGAAAGTGTCACATTTATCTTGCAAGTATACTCTTCTTCAACGTTTTGTTTACTTCCTGGATTTTCCTGGCATGGAAATTCTGACCAATCAAGAGCAGCTTTCTTGCGTACGGCATTTTACTTGGTCCACTTGTAAATGCTGCCGTGAGAACACGAACCAACGTCCCTGATTCAGACCAAAGCAAGACAACTATAGGTGTGAAAGCACCCTAAGGTAACAGACATTTTCAGGTGGTTATACACATACTGCAAAACATCAAGTAATAGCCCGGGCTGTTGTTTGCTTAACTCACTGAAATCAGCAGGCCTTTACTTGGGACAGGCCTTTAATTGTTTTCACACAAAGCTGTTGCTCAGCAAAGATCAGGAAATACAATCAAGTCATTTATTTAAACTACTATGAATATTAGGCTTCAGATAATGTATCAGTTATGAATCATTCATTTGATCTAACTTCAAAGGCAGTACATGAGAGAGAGAGTTACGCTACTGGAGGATTGTGGCACCCGGCATACCGGGTTGTCAAAATGTGTAGCCACATCGTGCAAGTAAAAGGGACTAGGCTTTTAATTGAAGTTTTACGGTACTTATTATATTATATTACATTTCTGCTAACATACCCCCCTAAATCACACCGGACCTTTAACGCATACGAATAGCTGTTCATTTGCTGCTTTTTATATTGTCAGATTTTGGTCACAACTGTGGTATCATGTTTAAGTTTGAGTAAAACTTACATTCATCTGGCAGACACTTTAATCTAACTCGACTAACATTAACACACAACAGCAGCTTTTTTTTTGTGGCATTCAGTGTCTTGTACAAGGATTTTGTAGTGTCCACACTACAAAGCTAAGCAAAGACTGGGCAGGAGGAAGTATTTTAAACTGTTTCTAAAAGTTTTACTCATTTTGAAATGAAGTGTTGCTCACTGAAGCACATCTTTACCTGCAGACCTTTTACAATTTGTGCATTTAAGGTGCTCTTATTGATGAATAAGCAGGGCAAGATTCAACCACCAGATTTAATTTAACCTCATATTTTCAGAGTGTACAAGAGTACGAGACACAGCGAGATATTACTATATACATACGAAATGTCCCAGCCAAGTGATGACAGCCTTACTCATGTGAAAAGTGGCCCCACCCTGTGTCATGCTGTGTCCTGGGCAGCGGTGTGATTTCCTGGGGAGGGTTGGCAAGTTCTCCCTTCCTCCCCCTCAACCACACCGACAGCAGAGAACCTCACTGTGGAGAGAACAGCTCAGAGAGACGCCAGAGTACATAGGCTTTCTCTCATCTCTCTACAGGACAGTAGAGTATCTGTAGCTCCACAACAGTCTAAGGATAACGTTAAGGCATTTTTTTTTAAATGTTAGAGATCTTTGTAAAGTAATTTTTTTTTCTACCAGTTTATAGCTATACATTGATTAGCTATGTCTGAGCAGAAAAGAGTTACTTATTGACTTTAAGGCCTGTCTTATAGTTAGCTTTGTGGAGCCTGCAGATATTGCAGAGCAACTTTGCCTGTATTGGAGCAGCAGCATGGGGCCAAGTATGAGCTTAAAAGGCATCTCTGATGGCAACCAGCATATACAGAACATTTAACCAATGAGCGCATGTGTATACAATGAGTCACAGGGACCAGAAGCTGCTGTAATGGGGTATTTTTTCTTGAGAAATTTCTGTAATTAATTAGACTCTTTTATTTGATTCATAATTGAAGTACAGTAACTAGAGACCAGTGACTTGGCAAGAGTCTAGAAAAGAGTAAATCTCCTGATCTTGGCATCTGCTGTCCTCCTGTCTTTGACTCCAGTGGAAGTGGAGATGATTCCCTTGATGGCCTCTCAAACCATGTCCCTCGGTGCCCTTTGACCCCGTCTTTATCGCCACGAAAACGCACCACGAGCCAGTCCAAGACAGAGCCACCACTGCTGAGGACGAACAAACGGACCATCTACACTGCTGGCAGACCACC
Source organism: Epinephelus fuscoguttatus (assembly GCF_011397635.1). Classification (NCBI taxonomy): domain Eukaryota; kingdom Metazoa; phylum Chordata; class Actinopteri; order Perciformes; family Serranidae; genus Epinephelus; species Epinephelus fuscoguttatus. The sequence goes on along the minus strand of NC_064762.1, from coordinate 29,601,893 downwards.
TTGGTACAATGTCACAGGGACCACCTTCAAAGAGGCCTTTGTTATTGGTGAGAGATCAGGCAACTGCCCTCGACTTCTGTACTTCTTTTTTTACTGTATGTCTTATTGGTTAGCTGTCATCAGTGAGATTATAGGTCTACTCCCACTGGGGGGCCCCCGAGTTCAACACTGAATTTGAAAATTTGCCATATATTGTATACTAAGAAACAGCAATGTCTGAAATCATAAAGTAAACCAGTTCTTTAGCAATTTTTATTTTATTTTTTATTTTTTTTTAAGATTTTTTTTTTTTTGTGGCCATTTTGCTTTTAATGGACAGGACAGGTAAGCGTGAGGGGGAGAGAGAGAGAGAGAGGGGGGGGATGACATGCAGCAAAGGGCCACAGGCCGGACCCAAACCCGGGCCTCTACGGCAACAGCCTTGTACATGGGGCGCCCGCTCCACCACTAAGCCACTGACGCCCCAGTTCTTTAGCAATTTAAGGGACAGTTCATCCCAAAATCAAATAAACATATTTTTCCTCTTACTTGTAGTGCTGTTTGCCAATTTGATTTCTTTTGGTGTGAGTTGCTGAGTGTTAAGATATCGGCTGTGGTGATGTCTGCCCTCTCTTGAATATAGTGGAACAAGATGGCACCCGGCTTGTGGTGCTTAAAGCATCAAAAAATAAATCCGAAAAACTCAACAGCAATGTCTCTTCCCATAAATAATGACCTGGTTACTCAAGATAATCCACAGACTGAGCAGTGTGAGCAGTTTCACGACTGAACTACACCTGCCAACTGTATCACCGCGCAGAAGAAAGCGTGCATCTACTGCTAGCTCACCTAACACCACTGAGCTAGCTAATATTACAGCTCAGTCGAGGAGGACACCATTAATGTTACATCTCGCACTGTAATGAGCACGAGCCTCTCATCCATGAGTAGATGTAGTCATACAGTTGGTGGGTGTAGTTCAGTAGAAAGAAAATAGTTCCTACATGAAACTGGATCATCTTGAGCAACCAGGTAATGATTTCCGGAAAGAGACATCGCTGTTGAGTTTTTCAAATGTGTGTTTTGTGGGCTTTGAGCGCCACAAGCCGAGTACCATCTAGTTCCATTATATCGAAGAGAAGGCAGACATCTCTATGGCCGATATCGCCAACACTCGGCAATTTAAACCAAAACAATCCAGACTGATAAACAGCACTACAGGGAAGAGGTTGAACATGTATTTTTGATTTTGCGACACTGTATCTTTAAGGCTTTAATTACAGATAAAAATACCTATATTTATGTCTCAGCCATTGTTTAAACTCTGTAATAAAATTGATCTAACTGCAGCATTAGCCTCAGTAATTGCTGGCTGTGTTAAGGTATGGTCAGATCAGCCTTTCATTCTATGAAAACAAAATCTTTAAAGGATGCCTTTTTAATGTGGGTAGTAAACAAATATTGAGCAGTGATACCAAACTATAAATAGTCTGTGAGAATGACACTGCACTTTGCAGTACTAAACAGGGTGGGGTAACAGGCTGATATAATGACATCTGTATTTCCAAACCGAGTTTATCTTTCAAGCAGGCTGCAATTACAGTGAATGTAGACAGAATTAAGTATTTGTAGGCTGGAAACTTAATGTGACCGAGCCTTTACTCCACCTGCTGTATCGAAGAGGCACAGGTACTGGCATTGGAAGTAATCCAGCAACTCACAGGCCAAAATTAACCACATAGTTGTTAACTGGCAGGACACACATTCAGAAACACTTCTACAGCTCATGGTAATGATAATTGAAAATTACCTAGTGCCAAAGGAAAGGTGGGTTCAGATTGCTGTCCAGAACACTAGTTTACAATGCTATAAACTAGATAAGAAAACAAACATGACTCACAGTTGAGAAGTCCAAGCCAGTAAATGTTCAGAAATGTGTTGATTAATGACTTAAATTGTCAACTAATTAATCACTTCATCAGTTGGTGCTTAACATTTTTGGGTAAAACCCAGCCAGCTTACGTGACAGTTATGTTGATGATGCTGTGGCTTCCGTGTGGGCGTTTTTTTTTTTTTTTTTTTTTTTTAACAGTCACCGTCTTGCTGATCAGCACACTGAAAAATCTGCCTCAGGACGAGATGAAGCGACAGTAAAATGAACCGTGATGAAAAGACTACGTGTGTGTACACAGCTGCATGCGTGTGTGTGTGTGTGTTTGACATTTGCGTAGCCAACGTTCCGTGGTTAAACACATCAGACTGGCATGAGTAGGAATACGTGGAGGGAGAGGTGGACATCGTCTTTAGTAGGCAATCTATTATTGTCAATGGGCCACAGTGACTTGTTACAATTTCACACTCTGCTGTGCTGTGGTCGATGTGGCTCTGGTTAGAAGGACCAGGCTGTATAACTGCAGGGAGCTTGACAGAGCATGGCCTGAGAGGGAAAAAACAACTAGCTTTAAAGGTCAGTGTGAGATAGAGAGGGTAAAAAAAAAGAGGCTTGAGGGGGGATATAAGATGCAGGGATAGCAAGACGAATGGACGGATGAATGAGCAGAGAGAGGAGGGATGAAGAGGGGAGGTGAGGACAGAAAAACAGTGAAGCATCATAGATACCAGAGGTTGTTTTCTATCTCCTCAGTCTGATTTTATTGCTAATAGAAAAGGCAGTTTTATCTGCTGTAACCGGCCAGGCTTCACTGCTGGGTGACAAAATTTGTCACTTATGCTGAATCCATAGAAACACAGTAAATCGGATTTTTTTTCCTTTTTATTACATCATTTTGCAAGTCAGAAGCGGTATTTCTATAACCTCTCTGAAGCTGTAATCATACATAGAAATGAGGAGCCACTGCAGCGATTTTTCCTCAGCCTCCCAGTCAGCAGTTTTGACCTTGATGGGTCTTATCTGGGCAAAAAACCCATTCCAACACTACAGTAAGAGTTGTTTATACGGCAGAAGTTAGCTCCGTAGGCTATTTCTGTTCCCGCGCACACACATAGGTGCACAAATCGACAAACACACAACCGCTTGGCAGCGAATGCATCCAGTTTTTCACCTTACTTGCCAGACAGCATGTAGTTCTGGCCCAGATCCCAGGATTGTTGTCCTGAAAGATGGCTGCTTTGGTCTTTAACCCAGGAGGTCGAGTGAGATAAAACGGGGCTCCACAGTGGTGGTACTGATGCTTTCTAACTCCAGCACAAAAGAGATTTACACTGCCTTTTTCTGACAGTAATACTTGCCATTTCGCTACAATAAGGGCTGAGTATCGTTTAAAACATTTTGAGTATTTCACTGCTGGAAAGATGGTCTTTTCATAAAAGTGGTCTGTCTATGCAGTAGAAAATACTTTTGATATTAGTGCCACATGATCAAAGAAAACAGAGGAAAAGGGCTGTGGTATTTGTTTTTTCTCAAGAGGTAGAAAACCTATAACCTCTGGAATGCACTGTACCGGACCAATAACGCTCCCGCTGGTGGGTGACATCGTGTTGCTCATTTGAAAAACAATATGGTGGCCAGCTGGTAACAAACAATCCTGTGTAACAGTTAAAAGGTAAGCGAGAATACATTTTTGGAAACATTTGAGGTGAGAAATAGGCAACGCAGTGTCAGAATCTTGGTTTATATTTGATCGTCACTGCCTAGTTTTACAGTTTGATCTGAGTCCGAGAGAAATAGTCTTTGTAGCTGTGGTGCAGAAGTACAATCTCTAGTTCAGCAATGGCCCTAGAACCAACAAAAATCTGCCGGATGACACATTTCAAGCCTGGGTGCTGGCAAGAGGGAATTTGCCATGGTTCATTTACACATACTATTCATAAAGTATCCATACTGATGCCAATAGAACACTTCATTTGATATCTTTTTTAACCAGATGCCACTGGCATGTAGTAAAGCCATTCTTTCCAGTGTTTTGATGGTATCTCTGCATGCTGAACTGTCAAATCCATCAAATTCATGTTGCTCGACTCCACCACACCACAGACTATATGGGTTGTAGCTGCTGGGATAGTGGGCCAATCATACCAGTACTGTATAAAATGACTGTATAAAGCAAGAACCAGTGCTACATACCACCCTAAGTTAGTTTACAATTCTTGATACCCAGATCTAGATGGGTTTTTATACAAATACACATAACCCAACTAGAACATACATATGACACAGCGCAAAACACAGTCAAGTTGCTATAAAATGAAATGATGAGCACCAGATTATTCATGACATCATGACTGATCTCTTTTTAAAGGAACAGTGTGTAGGATTTAGGGTTATTTAGTGATATCTAGCAGTGAGGATTGAAGGTTGGAACCAGGTGAAACTTTGCCTGGCTGGGATTCCTTCAGTGTTCATAGTTCAGGAGGTTTTTACCAGGAGCCAAAGTATCCGCAGAGATCTCTTCCTCTCCAAAACAAATGGACCAGGTAATAAAAAGCAAAAGAACACTGAATAAAACCGATTTAGGTCACAAATCAGTCTTTCTTCGATGCTGATAACTGTGGTGGCCAACATGAAAATGTAAATGACCCTGTCTAGAGCTAGTGTTTGGTTTGTCCAATCTGGGCTACTGTAGGAACATGGTGGAGCAAGATGGTGATACACTGTCCCCCGAAAACTTACACACTATTCTTTAAAAGCTGTTAGAATGATTCCATGCAAGGAGAGTTTATTTAGAGGAGAAACATGAAAAATTAGTCAGCCTTTACACAGTCAGTCCACAGCTGACTGACTGTGTGTGTGTGTGTGTGTGCGCATGTGTGTGTGTGTACAGAACTGAAGTGACTTCACTTCACGAGCGACTGCAGTGCTGCAGCAGAAATGACAAGACTGACAGCTGCAGGTATACAGCGCTTATGTAGAAGCACTTTGTGCTGTGAGAGCAGTTAGTCGGGTACTGTGGGTACCTGAGCTCTACGCTGGCTCTGTCACTATCAGCCTGCAGCTCGTAATCTGTACTGTCTAACCAAATTTCTGTGAATGCTGGCAGTGTGGGGAAAGAGAACAAACTCACCAACTCACAGCAGAAACACTAAATGGTCAATGAGATCAGTGAGAGTGCAGTCACACTGTGTGATCAATTCACTCTGTATCTTGTAAAGGAGAATAGGATAACAGTTGGCAACCAGATCATACTTTTCCATATATCACCTTAAAGCATACACTGTATATGTGTATCAACATATATATCAAGTGATAAAAGGCCACACCTAGATCAGTTTACCGGTCATGTTTAGTTCTACTTAGCCTGTGAAAATAGTTGTAAAGTGTATTCTGTTGCTCTGGAGGAGCTTTTTAAAGACTGAGACAATAACCTCTCACTGTAAGATGTGGGTAGGCAGAAAGGGTCTCCATCAAGTAGGGCTGCAGCAAACATTTTCATTTTCATTTATTGATTAATCTGCAAATTTTATTGTCATTTAATCAACTCACCCTTTGGTCCACACACCAGTGCCTATCACAGTTTCCTGAAGCCCAAGGTGATGTTGTCAGATAACACATATTGTCCGACAAACGGTCAAATATATTCGGTTTACTATCACATAAGACAAATAAAGAGAAGGCAGAAAAAAAACGCAAATATAGTAAGGTGATACGCTAAACAAGAATGAATCTGGCAGTAATGTACTTTGCAGTAATTTAAATATGTCAGCCAGTCTTTATTGGTAACCGTGTTGTGGTTCTTTGTGTTTTCCTCCTGTAGGTCTGTGCGGAGGAAGTGCTTCAGGTAAAACCACAGTAGCCAATAAGATAATTGAAGCGCTGGACGTTCCCTGGGTGGTTCTGCTCTCCATGGACTCCTTCTACAAGGTATGAAATCCAGTTAACAGCAGTGTGATTTAAAATATAAATAAGAACTTTGATTAATAGTGTTTTAGCGGTCATTTCAGCTAATTTGCTCAGCATGTTAGGCCCAGTGTTTACACAATAATTAATTAGCTTTTAAATGCAAAACAATAACCCCTTAGTGTAGATGAAATATTAAATTGATGTAAATTCAAACAGCCTCTCTTTCCTAACCCAAAGGCATTACTGCTGATTTCAGCATAAGTAAAAGCTCCTGAGTGATAACCAACTGACCGCAATAGTTTATATCAATTACACCCCCTCTCCTCTGAGACCAGAGGTCGATTGTTTGCTTTACTCAAACAGTCCTACAGTCCATTATGTCTGCATGTCTCTATTAACTGGCTCTAGCTCTTGCAGTCTTTGTCAGTTTAACATTAGTGAATAAAATAAGTGGGAGTGGTTTATTTTAAAGGAAAACTCCACTCTGATGCTTTACCGTGAGGATTAGGTCCATTTCTGATGTCATATATTTAAAAATGGCTGCTTACAGAATTGTTGCTTACACTTAAAAGATGGAGACCTTTATACAGAATGTGGTGTCTTGAATTGTGGTTTACTGATCCTTTCATGGAATTTGCACCATTGATTCATGAGAGTAAAAGGCAACAAGACAAATACAAAGAGAAGGAGAGTTGATATCCAATGCAACAGAATGTCTGTGGCTGGATTTGCAGCATCTTAGCAGATATAAACTTTTGCAGCCCACTGACCAGCAACCTTATAATATTGAATATCACTAGAAAGAGATTAAATGAAAAGATCAATATCCTCAGTGCTGCTGAACTTTGTGTTTTGATCTGTTGTTGTGTTTGTGTGTCAGGTTTTAAATAAAGAAGAGCAGGAGCTGGCAGCCAAAAATGAGTATAACTTTGACCATCCCGATGCCTTCGACTTTGAGCTGCTGGTCACTGTCCTCAGGAAGCTGAAGAAAGGAAAAAGCATTAAAGTCCCGGTGTACGACTTCACATCTCACTGCAGACGCAAAGAATGGGTAAGAAACTGTTGGTCTTTGCAACTTACAGTTTTACTAAAAAAAATTTAGTTGGGATTTGTCATATTAATTGACACTGTTTACACTAAGGTTGCAACTGGGTATACGTGACACTTATTAGCTGATTGTCATTATGGTTTGGACGAAGAGTCCTGACGCAACATGCCGGCAGTCGGCCAGTGTTGGGCTGTCTCCCTAGTTTTTACAGTGTGTCCCGCACTGTTGGTAAAAGTTGGCTTTTTTCAGCCAATTTAGCATGTTTAATCAGTGTTGGAGACGGTGGAGTCTGAGATAAACATCACATATTTTTAAGTATTTTTTGATGTCTTGTTTGCATCCTGGTAACAGTCACTGTCGGTCGTTCCCTTAAAAGGAGATTGTAAACATTTGGATTTTTAAGACTGAAATTACAACCGTAAGTGTAAGCTGTGACCAAGAGAAATACTTATAAAAACAATGTTATCTCACCTTTATTAATGTCCCTCACCTCTTACTCTTTCAGCAGTCAACATAGTGTGTTTCCCTTGTTTCCCCTGCAAACTGCAGCATGAGCACTTCTTAGTTTCTTATTGATGAATTTTCTTTTCTGCTTTAGTAGTCACACATAAGAATTTCTTCAGGAAGCCTAACTCTAGTTGTACACTACCTATGTGGTCTGCTATTTTTACTTTGTTTGTAAATGTTATAAAAATCACTGTGTTTGTGGTAAGAAGTCTAAATTAAAATGTCTAAATTTAACAATCATAAGGATGACGAATTACAGTACCCTTCTGCTGAGAAATGTATTCTTGGATGTTTGACCTTCACTGGGCAGAATGATGTATATGCAGAGTTTGACAATGGAAAGGCTGTTTCGACATTCAGCTGCTGAAGTGGGAAAGTTAGTCTGTTCTCACTTTAAATCACTGAGTTTGACACTTCTACATACGAGCGTGATTTGTGACATTAAAATGATACTTTTGAAGCCAATCATGGTCTGAAATGCAACTTGCACAAGTGTAATGTGGAAACTTTAAGTCTCTAGTGCGTGTGTGGCCAACAGTTCAACTTTAGAATTAAAGAAAATGTGCATAGTTAAAAGCCGTTTTTACACCAACATCACACTATAGGGCTGCTACGAAGTCCCTTTTCTATACAGCCTTTGCATATATACACAGAACCAAACAATGGCAGCATCACTCTACTCTAGTGTCTGATTTTACACAGCCAGCGTTGCGGAAGCAAAAGAAGTGTGATGGGCGTGACGTGTAACACAATAGCGTCAGCCTCTTGTGTGACATATGACATAAGTGTTTGCCACACTTTCTAAACAATAACAATGGCATTAACATGGCAATAATAATTATTTACTGTCCCTGTTACATGGTGGCTGAGCTTCCAGACCTCATTGTTTACCCAGTTTGTGGACATTTTCAGCTGCTGTTCCTCTTCTGAGTTAGCTGCTAACGGCTATCAGACCTCCATAATGTGGAACATATTAGTTTATGGCGTGATCCCTGTCAGCCATCAGCTAGATCATCTTTGAAAATGTCCTGGAAAACGATCTCTAGAAAAGAATGGGAACCCTGTAAAACAGGTCTAGAGGGCATCATTAATCATGTATAAAGTAATTATTAGCTGATTCTTTATCAATTGGAGCAGAATTGATCATCTAATCTGAATTGTTGTGATATCACCAGTGCTGCCGTCGTGGTGAAAGAACTGGGACCTCCCACTTCACTTGAGTTTGTAGAGGATAATCTCTCTTCACCAAAATAAAAGCATTAGAGTTTTTCTTTTTCTGTTTTTTGTAATTTACAGGATAAATTACCATTGTAGTTACAAATCACTGAACACCCCAAGGGATGTATTAGCCATTTGAGCTGATGCCAATTGAGATCCCTGCTAATTAGCTAATTATTAAGGATTTAGTGTACAGGACATTAACCCAAGCAAAGAGCACGAATCCCCTCCCGAAAGCATTGTAAAGAATCAATCTGGCAGTGTAGCACTCTGACATCTCCTCTCTATTTCTTTGCAATGTAATTTCATGGCTGAAAGGCACAACACCACATGGGAAAATCGCCTATCACGACTCGTGAGTCTGAAATCATTTTATGTACCTTTTGTACCGGGGTGAATGTAATTAAGCCTCAGATCCCGAGGGTGCAGAGGACTGCAGGGGCTGGCCAGCTCCAGGCTGTATACGGTGTGTGTTTTCCTATCACTTAGATGGATGAAGGAGAGGTCACAGCTGAGTTTCCTTGCTTCTTCTTCTTCGCTGGTAAAACTGGAGGTCACCTTTTTCTTTCTCTCTCTTTTTCTTAGGCACACACACTTAAACATGTTAAAGACCCAGTAAATCATCTCTTAGCAAAGAACAGGGAAATGAACAAATCGATAAACACTCGTCTGTTTCTTTAGAATTCACATTCTGCTGTTCACACACAAACTCGCCTGGACTCTCTCTCTCTCTTTGTTTCTTCTCTCTGGTTCTCTTGCTCTTTCTTTCTAAAGAAATCAATAGCAGAGTGTCCAGTCCATTGACTTTAGCATGAAGCTGGTCAGAGGAAGGTAATAGGATTGTGACATACTCAGCACCATTTTGTCTTTGATTGAGAGAGTGATTAATCTCTCTTGCGCTCTCTCACTCGCACGCACACACACACATACACACACACACACACACACACACACATACATGTTTTCCTTGGTAGTAAAGCAGCTTCACAATGAGGTTTATCCTATAACAGTGAAGAACGTGAACATGTGTTGAGATTGTGTTTGTGTGTCAGTGAAAGGATGGCAGACGAAATACCTGCACACCAATACAACTGGGCTGGACAGCCACAAAAAAAGGTACACAGGCTGAGATCGATGCCAAAAAAGTCAACTTATTCAGAACATTGGTGCACAAAAAGAAGAGTGCTCAAAGTGCAAAAAATAATAACCATAGCCAAAGGTCCAGCCACCAGATGCTCGCTTCGGGGACAGGAGACATGATTACAGCAGCCATTAACAATTTCAACATACTGTACCTATGCGCATGTGTGTGAAAATGTGCATCCTTTTATTTGTTCCTCTTGACAGAAAACAGTGTACGGGGCCAATGTTGTCATCTTTGAGGGCATTCTGGCGTTTGCAAACAAGGAGCTGCTCAAGGTAAGAACAACCTCTCTCATATTACAAGGGAAGTTGTCACTCATTGTTTGTTCTTGTCATATTGTTTTTAACTCATACACGCCCAAACTCTTTCACACCTCCAGTGCCTCATTATTAAAAACATACAGTAGCAGCACTGATCAACAGACGGCTGACCCTCAAGTCTGACATTTTTTTAAGACACCTTTAAGCCATTAATGCACAACACAAGCAGACTTCTCAAATAAGTTCCAACACTGGTTTTATTGGATGCTGTGCTACCAAAACATTTTGGATATTTTCTTGTCTTCTTCCCCCTCTGTTCTCAGTGCCAGACCTGATTAATGGATCTGTCAGTTGAGAGACGACCAGCAGGCTGATTAATAGTGAACTAAATCATCTGATTCTGAGTTGGGACATTAAATCAGCTAATTTATCGGAGTGGTGAAATATTTCATATGTGCAGTGGTGACACGGAGGATTGAGGCTGGTATTGGCTTTTTTATTAAATATCAAATACCAATCAGTCAGCTTTCCTCTCGAATCATGACTACAGAGATGTCCACATAAGATGACATTTTATTTGAGTATTGAAAATCCATTCAGTTTTTAGTTAATCACAATTTAATGCAAGGAGTTCTTTACTAGTATTAAATGAGTAATAACATTTTATAGTTCTGTGGGTATTATGTATTGTGGGTTTTTATGTATTATTTATTTTATTTTTACACTATTGGTATTAACAGCTATACTAAAAAGCAAAATATTCAGCTGGGATTTACATCCATGTCTGTGTGCGTGTGAAGAGGAGACCTGGTTTATGAGGAGGAAATTAATTGTGTGTGTGTGAGCTGGAGCGTGGTGATAAGGTACGCAGCCTCCCTTGAGACCAGGCTGTGTAGTTGATTACCCTCTGATTCAGTTAATAACAGCCGTTGTCCACAGTGATTAATCGTCTTTTGTGTCCGTTCTTGTAATTGAAGTCAATTATAGCTGCAAATCTGATATGCTAATGTAGAGGTTTGGTTTGAGAAACTGAGAAGCTGTGCACAGACACACATGCTGCTTGGATTGGGTGATGTGACGATATATGTATATAATATATGAACTAATAGAAGATAAGAAATTTGTTATCCAGTGCAGATTTTATAACACTATTAATACCAAAATGGCCCATCCCTTTAATATTTTCTGTTGTTATCACGCTATTGCAGGCAGTCCATCTATTTCATGCAAGTAGTCCCACTTCAGGCAAAATTGGATTTACAGGATTTTTGCATCAGTGTCTTGAAGTAGATTGATTTATGTACAAGCATTTAAAGGGGTATTCTGAAGAATTACTATTGTACTGTGTAAAAAAAAAAAAGGTCAGTCAGAGTCAGCAGAGGCCAGCATATCCTGACTTTCAGAGCCTGATATTGGTCAAGCTTCTAAAACACTGGATCCTACATTTCCCATAATGCAGTCCAGCCAATAGTACATATGTATATGTAAAGAAAAACAAATAGGCAGTACTGTTTTGGATTAAGAAACAAGGTGTTGGTTTAAAAAAAATTAGGTGCTCCTCAAAGATAAGGCAAGTAGTTTAATAACAGTAACAACAGTGAGTGCCCAACTAACTTGATGTAGAATGTACAATGTTTAAGTCAAAACACGGTCATTTATTTAGCTTATTAGTAAAGGTTTTTTACCGACAGAGTGCTTCGGATGCTTTTCAGACTGCCAACCTATACCACAGACTTCTGCATTAAGTCAGATGGGCAGTTGCTGAGTTTCCCCGTAGAGCCAAAAAGATGGTATTTCTGTCTGTTATCTGATATCGCTTGTATAAATGTTCTCTTATTTAAAGTAACAATCTGGTATTTTACATATCACGCACTCCAGCATACTACAAACATGAATAACATTTGTTTGGATCTCTTTTTTGGTTTAATGTAAGCCATGCACACAGACATAAAGATGTATTTTGGTAACAACATCACTGTAAAAGTCTATTAAAATGACTTCTTCCCAAAGCTGCATCCTCATTTCTGAAGATAGCCAGCAAAGCCTCGTCTCATTTATTAAAAAATGCAGGTAAAATGCCTCTCTAAATTAATCTAGATGAAACACTTAGCGTCTCCCAATCTAATTCACAACACGGTCTGTTAATGGTGTGTTTAGGTGATTCTGATTAATTCATACTGTTTGGAAATGTTATGTAATATAATCATATCATATTTACCAGGTATGTGTGCACAGGCAGTGGGTAAAAATTAAAGTAGTAGTGATAGTTTCCTGGAAGAAACTTATTTGACACTAGTGTAAATGGGCTGTTCTTCAAAAGAACAGCTCACTTTAAACCTGTTGACAAAATTCACATTTGATATTTAGGTTACCTGCAATCTATATTTGCTTTATAATAAGTAACACATAATTTTACAGGAAACTTTCAAGGAAATGATTTGGAAATGATGTACAAGTACAGTAAACTATTGCCATTAACTCAAAGACTTTTTTTTTTTTTTTTCAGACAGGAAACAGATGGGGCTAAAGCTTTTGTAAGGTTGTCTTTATTGCCGGTATCAACAAACACAGGGACCCACTGGTATATTTGAAAACGTTTGTTGTATTCTTTGATAACTAGATTGCTTAAAAATTCTTGTCAAATAAAGAAACAGATGAAAAATGTTTGTATAAAAAGAGCTTCACCTGTAACTTTAATGAAAGCTATGTCTTCAGTTTCACCGTTGCAGCATAAAGAAACAGATTGCCTTCCTGTTGGAGCAGGTTAGAAAATGATCTACAGCCACAGCCATGCTCTCTAACCTTTGGGAACCATCCACTCGTCATTCCCCCTATAGGCTGACAGCCGTGCTTATCCAGCAACATGCCGTCTTTTGGTTGGTCAGTTTGTCAGATTTACAGCAGACAGAAGCCACCGGCTTGTTGTACAACTGAGTTATTCCTGGACCCCTACTGTCCTCCTCGTCTAAATCACTCACAAACTTCTTTTTATTTCAGTTGTCATCAATAGCTCTTCTGGTGAGCAAGGCTGTTGCCTTTTTTGTTGTTTCGCTTCTATTGTGATGCTGGCTCATTGATTTTTTCCTGGTTTTGCTGAGTTGAAGTTCGGTTTAATGGAGCTGACTTTCTCTTTAAAGTGACAGTGATAACTAATGTCCTCTCAGTTTTTTATGCTTTTGACTTCCTCGACATGTCCCGACCCGACGTCACATTTCAGCTATAAAAATGTCAAATCACAGGGGCAACTCAAAATTGTTTTTCCACTGTGACTTTCAGTGTGCAGCAAAGCAGGCTGTGGCATTTTGACAAAACTAAAAGATGAAGCTGGCACAGTTTTCAGTCTGCCACTTGTTCCTCCCTCCTTATACTGTTTGTACAAACCACATACTTTTTATACTCGGGTTCGGTGCTGAAACAGTTAGTGAGTTAATCAGCAGAAAATTAACTGCCAATACTTTTATAATCCTCTGGCTGAGCTTCTCAGTCTGAACATTGGCTGGTTTTCTACGGTTGTACATTTAATATCTTTGGGTTTTGGATAGTTGGTTGGCCAAAACAAAACTATTTAAACAAACTATTTAAATTAATGGACGAAGGTACGCTGATGTCACTCACTGGTTTGGACTAGTTTTGAAGCCTCAAGTTTGGTAATTCCTCCGTCGCCGTCTTGGATGTGGCCCCACCTTAATTACGCGTATTTCTAAAGGTGAAGTGTGTAAGATTTAGGAGGATTTGGTTGTGTCTAGCGGTGAATTGCAGATTGCAACAAGCTAAAACTTCTGGCAAGATTTACTTCAGTGTTCATTGTTCGGGAGGTTCTGCAGTTTCACTCTACGCCTGGTATTTTGGACACAGTTTGGCATGTCACTGCCAGTGTTTGTCCAACACATGCTGATGTGTGGTCACCTTTTTACTACAATAAGCTCCAGACGTTTAGAAGGTTTTCACTGAAAGCCGAAGTATCCACAAGGGTCTCTTCTTTTCCAAAACTAATAAAGGAGCCAATTTTTGGTTTGTCCATTCTGGGTTATTTCAGAAACAGCATGCAACATGGCGATCTCCATTAACGAAGACCCACTCCCTATGTAGAGATACAGTATGTCAAGTATTTAATTTGCCACCTCTGTGGTTGGTCATGGTTCAATTTCTAAAACTTTGGATTGAAAACAAAAGAGGGGAACATTGTAAAACATTGTAAAGATTTAGCATTATTTTAGATCCATTGTATTCCTTTATATTAGACTCTACATGTGTTTGCACCACTACAGTATATCCTTTATGCTGGCACTCAGTGCATTCTGGGAAACAGGAAAATCACAGTAATTCTGTTCAAGACATAGAAATGCAGTAGAAAAAATAAATCACATATTAATTAGGCTGATTTCTCTCCTTTCCCTTTTGATCTGCCAGCTGCTGGACATGAAGGTGTTTGTGGACACAGATTCTGACATCCGCCTGATACGGAGGCTGAAGAGGGACATCTCACAGCGTGGGCGGGACATCAGCGGCATCATCAAACAGTACAATAAGTTTGTAAAGCCAGCGTTCGAGCAGTACATTGAGCCCACTGTGCAGTCTGCTGACATTGTGGTACCCAGAGGTCAGTGGAAATTTGGTTTAATAATTACTTTTCAATATGTACAACCGTTACATGTTCCTTGATACTTGTGATACTTTATTTGGCAGGTTTGGTTAAACTTTAGCGTTAAATTCTTGTCCTTTGTGTCTTAAACTTATTTGCAGGTGGAGAAAACTTTGTAGCACTGGATTTGATTGTTCAGCATGTTCACAGCCAGCTGGAGAAGGTAAAGATTGCTCAACAGTTTCTTTTTGTTGTTTGTTGGGCCCTGAACAGAATTATACTGATTCAGCTGAACATTTGGGTTGTCTTGGTTATTTCCACCCTTATAGATTGAAAGTCTTTGTTCAGTCTGTGAGGGGGTTTTTTGTAGAAAAAGTGCTACCTCGACTGCATGCTGTGCTGATAGCCGTTATTACTGTGTCTTTTCTATAATCTGCAGTTGCAGCTGCTATGAGGGAAGAGCAGTTTAAACAGCCATTTCCTCAATAACACAGCTAATGGGCTTCAGAATGATCAAAATAATAACCGCTGCTACACATTTGGCTGCAGTTTTTTAGATGCCATAGATCAGAAGTGTCTTCTAAGGAGCTCAAGTTTCCAAAGGTTTAGAAAGCCCACCATCCGGCCTCAAAACAGCCACTTTAACTTAAGTAAGAAAGAACAATGGCTGTTTGAAGAGTGCGTGAAGCTGTGAGATAGTGTGAACATGGCCTGTGGTGCTTTGAGGGTCAGTCTGTTGGTTTGCTTGTCCTTCAAATTTATAACGAGTATAATAAACTACTCATTTCCTGATCACATCATACAAGTATAACTGACAAATTTCTAAATGTAAAAGAAAGTCTACTAGGGTTGGGCCAGAGTAAATGTTTTCAAACCAGTCTGATATTAAGCCAAACAATTTTACCGCAAGGTGTCACACTCAACTCAGCAGCTGCCCCCGGGTGGAACATAATAAGACCAATGGCTTCTTTATGTTCAACATTAGATATGTATACGGACACACACAGAGCCCTCTGTCCTTACTGTCCTTTTCTGAAGGCTCATGGAAATGACGTTTTACAAATGGCGCAACGAAACCAATCGGTGATATAGTGAAAAGAATTCTCTGTCCCCATGGTGTGATGTATTTTACTGGTCTACAATGCTGCCTTTGTTAAAAGGTATAAACCTCCTACACCTTCGCCTTGCTATTGTCAGAAAATTTTGACTCTGCCCTCTAGTGTGACAGTAACAGTGTTTGAAATGAACATATCTATTTTCATGTGTAAAGGGAGTTTAAATGAGCTTTAAGAGAGCCCATGAATGAGAGTGTAGCAACTCCAGTCCACTCGGTGGTGGTAATGCACATCTATTTTGCCATGACCTTTTTGCTGCAGTACTTACACGTTGCCTCATCTGTTTTTTGGGCTCACCTCTTTCGTCTGCTTCAAATCCAAAATGTTGCCACAATGACACAGTTTTAGTTTTCTTTGAGACTGCCACTGCTACGTCTCATGTGGTCACCCCAAAAAACACTTAAACTAACTTTCCAGTAAAAAAGCATAATGTGCACCATGCACATCTTCTCCCCTTCCACCTCTACTGAAATTTGATCTCCTTCATGTGGCCACCTTCAACTGGAAACTGTCAGCACAGTTTGCTGAGTTCAGTGTTGCCGCTATATTCATTTAGCAGCGGCGACACGCCGCTGCGAAATGTGTGGGCAAAATAAATCATTCAGCACGCTGTGTGAGTACAGATTTCAACCAGCAGCAGAAACTAAACGGCGAATCCCGCTGGTTGTGGGCTGAACAGGGGTCACAGACACAGACAGGAATACGTATTCCTGTCAAATTCGGCAGCGCATTATAACGGCTTACCGACGACGAAGTAGTCCGGCTCCAGGTTAATAACTTGTTGTCATGACTGCCCAAAAGTACCTGAACAGCTGAGCCATGGCGGCACACAGTATGTGGCGTATCAGAGGAGAAACAAGCAGTTCACATTTCTCTCTTTGTGTCCACAAACCTCACCGCACTTTAGGGACTGTTCTTTACTTATGAAGGGACTTGTCAGGGGAGGAGGGTGGCTGGTTGATTTTTATTTTATTTATTTATTTTATTTTGATCCCCCCTATGTTAATCACTTATTGATGCTGTTTTTGAAGTATGAATAAGTCAATAAGTAATTTATTCCATTGAAATATCACTGATGTATTATAGAAAAGTGATTTATCTTTTTATAAATGACAAAAGGCACCTCTGCCTCATTTTCGCTGTGGTATCCTGATACTACTCAGAACCATGATACTTCCACTGGTATCGTACCGTGGGTCCCAGTTGAGGGATGTCGAGGATAGAAATAGATATAGATAGAGATGAAGAGGATAGAAAAGGTTGTTTTACCCTTTTATGGTAGTATGCACAATCTTGATTGTTTTACCTCATGAGAAGAATGCAGCCTCAGATCTGGTCAAAGGAGTCTGAGCACTTGGTTAAACCTTATGTTGTCTCTGACCATTTCCCCCCTCTGCTGGTTGAGCAAGCTAAATGGTGGTCAGGCTTTCCTGCTGTTGTCTGCATGTGAAAATTAGAGTCAGCCATTTGGTTGAAGAAAACGACACTAAAGATTCAATTTTTCAGTCAACCTTGTCATTCAGAATTCATGTCAAGAGTTCTCGTCTTATTATCCCCTTTTATTCCCTGATCTGGCCCTGATACTAGATACTAATGACCGCATGAAGCCAGGAGAGCTGTCCTCCATCTTTCCTCAACTCACTGTAGTGTCAGCCATCCACTTCTGGACCAGTTCCAAACCATGATTTGTCCTTCCTTTGACATTTTCATTCATAGCCACAAGAAGAACTTTCACATCTTTCACACTTATTTACATTTACAACACCTGCAGGGTGAAACATGGGTAAGGTTCGCATGATACTGTCGTATTCTTAATAGAGTGCCATCCACAAAGATATTGTCTTAGATTTTGGATATCTTAATACTGTAAGAGTTGTCTTTTACTGGTTTTAAAGGCTGCATTACAGAGAAGTGATATAATTTTCTGAACTTACCAGACTGTTCTAGCTGTTCTGTTATTTGACTTTACCCACAATAGTTGTTCAAAAATATTTTGACCTTTGATTTTCTCCATGTCGCCCAGCCCTAGCACATTTTGTGCAGACATTCATGTCCACACTCAGACTGAATGGTAATTTCATCTGTGATCCCTTCATCTGTCAGCGACAGGTCAAAATTTTGACTGTTCCAATACTTTAGTTAATGACCAATTCCTCTTAAACTAATGACATTTCCATCAGCCTCAACTTAACTTTAACTAAGATGGTGAACAAAGTAAATATTACACCTGCTAACATCAGCATGTTAGCATTGTCTTGTGAGCTTGTTAGCATGCTGATGTTAGCACTTAGCTCACAGCTCAACATGCTTAATGTTTTGTAAGGAGGTCATTAGTACTACACTTTAACAAACATTTATTGTGCTTTAAATGTTTGGCTTTGGGGTTTATGTTGCTTATCTCTTTTTTTTCTTCTTGTGTCTCACTGTATGTACACACACGTGTGTGTCTCCTTGTGCGTGCACGACTTCCCTTGCCTGCCTGAATGCTGTGTAACCATTCCAGCGTGAGATCACTGTGAGGTATGACTGTTGCTTTTTTATTATTACATCCCCCCCCCCCCTTCCTGCTTTCATTGTATTTTCTATTTTCATTTGAAAACAAAGACAACATGAATAATTGTCTTGTTTTGTCTTTTTTTTTTCTTTTTTTTTCTGATGAGCAAATCAATCAGTCATTCTTTCTGGATAACTTTTGCAAGCGCATTGCTTTTTTTTGCCCAGAAAGCCTTTCATTCTGCAGATATTGATCATCTCTGTTTGTTCTTCGATGGATTCCTCCCTCTGTGATTGGTACATTACAGTGGAAGTACCGGATCTCATTGTGAAAATGCATTGTCTGTCTACCATTGGCCGTTTATTGATGAGACGAAAATATCATCCACATTAGCTCTGGGTTTTGATCCAGTTATGTTCATGATTCTATCTAGTGAGCCAGCCTGTATTTCCACCAGTTTTGAGAGGAACCATTTTAATCAGGGATGTTATCAACTGAGGGTGTTGCACACTGCACACAGGAAGTATACAGTAGTAGCAATATGGATTGCATTGATTACCTCTGCCTGCAAGCTTTTGTTCTGTTACTACAGATATCTAAATTAAATAGACAGATATTTTCCTAAGGAATTGGTGGAGACCAAAAGAGAGCTAAAATTTCGTGGCTGGCGACTAAAATAATGTAAGTTTGCTAGTGTCATCACCAAATCAACTTTCTGAGTTGACATGTCCGCTGCCTCCTAAGTAGCCAAAATAATTGGTTAAATCTACGTCTTCAAAAGCTCCACAGGGCATGTTCTCACGACCACACAACAAAGCTCATGCAAATTCACACGGGGGAAAGTGGGACTTTTTACATCCTGTTTTGCCCTTATTTCAAGAAGATATGATTTGATACAGGTACCGTTTGCCTTTTAAAAATTACAGCTGTAGTCCACCCTGTGTTAAAGCAGCACACCAAAGATCCACTAGTGCATTTTTCGACGCTCTATTGGGCAGAAAAGCATTTTAACACCTGAATGAAATGCTCACGGGTGTTGACGTTATTGGGTAAATGTACAATATGTTGAAAAAAACCTCACTGGTGCTCTGAAAAAGAAGCCAAGTGGTTTTAAAACACACTAATGGTTAAAAACCTGAGTTCACATAAAAGGATCAATGCTCAGGTCGGGTTGTTAATGTGCAGGAACAAAGGCTGCTCTCAGTAGTGTATCTACGTGCCCCGGTAATAAAGGGTGACTGATCTGTATTTTAGCCTTCTAAAGTAGCCTGCTTGGAGTGTGAATGAATTGAGTCACCTAAAATAAACCCGCTTATAAGACAAATTGAATCGCTGCTCCTCAGCCCAGAACTAGAAGGTATTTGTTCAGTGTTGCATAGCCGTGATGTAGTGGAGCTGTTTTCACTACTCTAACACTGTTCTTTCTTTTCTCTTCTCCTTTATATTTTTGTCTCTTCTTGTCCTTTTGTGTATTTTTCTTCGTGTGTTTTTTCTGTCTCTTCCCCCCGCCTCCACTTCTCATCTCTAAATCTTATCAAATGAATCTCTGTCACCTTCTTCAGAGGAAGCTCCGCTGGGATATGTGAGGCTCGCCTTGTGCATCCTCTTTTAGTGCCGTAGTTTTGAAAGCAGTTTTTATGCACTCGGGCCTTTTAACTTAAAATCAGCTGTGTATATTGAACTGAGCGAACGCCTTCACCATAGAAAAGCCAACATGCTTGTTTGTCCTCTTTGATGCCTTTCATGACACACTAAAGTTGTTTTGGCTGGAAAGCATTAAACTCATTGGCAATCCTGGGTGTCACAGCAGAAGCATCAGACGCATGCTGTATTTCTTTAGTACAGGGCATGCAGCTGTAGGTAGCAGCAGAAATAGATTTTTCGGCTTGCTTCTTCGCTTTTTAACTTTGTAAGCATGTGTGCTGAAAGTGTTTTTGCAGCATTTGCTTATTTTCAGGATTGCATTTCTTGTGTTGCATTCGTTGGCTTAACGTGATCGCACACACTGCAATAGCCTTGCTTCCAAAATCAATTACAGTACAAAAATAACCAGCTATCTTTCCAGCAATCTCTGAACTCATTGGCTATCGTGTGATGATGACAATAAAGCCTCTGGGGGCAACAACCAAAATTTGAGGAGATCTGGTGTGGCCAGTAGATGTTCAGGTCAAGACTTCCTTTTGTGAACATCGGTCATTGTGTATGGTTCAGTTCACAACTCAATACAGGTCCAGACAACATTTTGTGAATCTCTACATATGAAGACAGATAAATTAGAAAAAAACACACCACGTCATCCAGATCACACACAAAACAAACACCTACACACATTCATCTGCCTTTACTGTCTATGTTAGACCTCCTTTTTCCGTTTCTTTTGTTCAACTTTTGCTGTATTTGTTTTTATTGTTTGACTTGTTTCTATTTTATATAATCTCTTTTGGCTATCTATGTGTCCCTGTACCTGTCTCTTCTTGTTCTGTAACCACTTTATTGCAAAAATAATATAATATAATTGAATAGAAGAAAGCAAACAAACATCTAAACCATCATCAGACAATAGCCGATAGGTTCCGAGATTGCATTTTGGGAAATCGCAACATTTGCTCCCTAAACAGACAGTTTAGAGACTAGAATGCTTCCGAAACCAAAGTCTTGTATTGTTGCCTACAAATTCCACATACATATGCATGCAGATATGTTTATGGAGACTGAACATGTTGCTTTTAGATCATAGCAGCTTGTCTAAAACAGGAGGCCTGGTTGCACAACGATACCGTGCAGCTCGTTGGAGTGATCTACACACATAAACCAGTCTTACTTTTGCTCTTATGCTAGTTAGAAATAGAGACTGACTTAGTTGTATTCCCCAAAATTACATCTTTGTTTATATTATAACAGTTGGTGGCACAAAACACAAGAATACTTCAGGCAATTTATGTTTATGACAGTGTTGGAGAACAAGCAATGAGTCAGTTAGTGCTGATTAAGATGGTTAAAGCTTATGAAATTAAGTTAGTCTTTAATCTTTGTGAAACCAGGCCCTTTGCAGTTTAACAACATATTGTAAACATCTGCTATGTAGCCAGCATTTGTTTTGGTTTGGTCTTGGGCGCTGCACTGCAGCTGCCCACTGCTCCTAGTGTATAGGATGGGTTAAATATGAAGATAATCCTTAAAATTGAATGTCTTTCGTTAAACTAAAAGATAGATTTTTCTTTCTACCGGAGCCCAAAAAATGGTACTTGGGATGGCCCTTGTTCTAAATTAAAAAGCTTTCACTGAAAAGATAGAGCAGGATATTATCTGATTGAGAAAAGCTAAGGCTGGAGGGACGTCCTTGTCTGCTGCTGCAGTATGTTACTTTATCATTCTTACATGTCAGTTACACTGCCTCTGTTTGATTTAAACAGATCGGCTTTGGCCTCGGCTCACCAGGGTCAGCCCTTACCCAAAACCCTCAGTGTGATGGAGAGTACGCCACAGGTCCGCGGCATGCACACCATCATCAGGTCAGAATACACACTCACATCTCACAAGCAATGTCTTCTTCAAAACTGTTTAACCATCCATTGTACATAAAGTTGGGGGACTTGCAAGACAAGAATGGTTGAAATCAAAGCAGCAGTGGTCAAGATATCCCGACTTTCACTCCCTGTATGGGTCAAACTTTTACCATTTTCTTACAAATCTTTTTCATCCTCTTTGCTCCTGACCTCTGCCTGTTTATGTAGGAACAAGGAGACTAACCGAGACGAGTTTATCTTCTACTCCAAGAGATTAATGAGGCTTCTGATAGAGCATGCCCTCTCCTTCCTGCCCCTCAAGGTAAGTCTTTTGTTTTTGTGTGGAAATGTGAAGATTAACTGACCTGCTGCTTCCATTTTAAGGTTGAATGGTGTTGGAATATAAATATAGCAAAGTATCTATTCTCTGCTGTTAAAATTGCTCGAAGTTGGTTGCGCTGAATCTTGGTGTCACCTACAACTTAACTGGTGTAATTATTAAAGTGAAATGTGATTTTTTTTTTTTTTTTTCCAGACAAAATGGTTTTCATTTGTCCCTTTCCTTTTTGTTTCCTCTTCCTCGTTTTCCTCCCTCTCCAGCCAGTATCTGTGGAAACGCCTCAGGGAGGCATCTATAATGGCAAGAGGCTGAGCGGTAAAAGAGTGAGTCTGCTTTTATGCCTCTGTTCACTGTTGAATTATTGGTCACCAAGTCTGTGTTTAGTGTTTGGCCTCTCAGCACCTTTACCACGACCCAGACACACCAAAGCAACATCAAAAAACTAGTGGCGACTAAGGACGACTGTTGTGTCACTGTGTTTCAGCCAAAAATTTGCACTTGAACACACCACAAAGACTATAGTCAGTGGCCGACAAGCACATACGTTCTGTGCCTACATGGGAGGAAATAACTCTCCATAACCGGAAAATGACAGGATGGATTCGAGAAACTAGTTAGCTGCTCAGCACGTTAACACCACAGTCCGATGTTGAAATAACAAACTATATTTGCTGTGCGATAGCAAACAATACCACAAACAGTTACGAACGGTTTCTGCTAAAGAGCTCCATGGCTAAAACATAATCTTACCTTATATAACAAGTTTGTTTTGATTTCACTCCCTCTTGACTTTAGCAGTTTGTTTACTTTCCTCACTTCCGGTTCTTCGTTTGTACGCTGAACTGAACAGCCAATCAGAGTGATTTCTTTCACTGAAGGTCTCTGCAGTCTCCAACACGAATTCAACATGTTGGGTCAGATGAAAAACATTCAGCATGGGCCAACTAGTGCCAACGGTGCAGGACACACTGCAAAAACTTGGGCGACAGACACTCACTGACCACTACCGACCATGGTACTGGTGCACACTCACTGCACAATCAAAATGATGCAGTCAAAGTTAGAAGAAAATTTGGTAGGATCTATGAGAAACCAAATGTAGCATTTAGCAATGTATGTGAGGACACTGGTGGCCTTGAGCTGCCAGCAGAATGTTAGATGTATTTAGGCAGGTGGTGCTCATCATGCAGATATGTTGAGTCTTCAAAGGTCATCACTTTGTCCTGCTTCTCAGCTCCAGATAAGCTGCGCACCCAAGTTAACTTCCCCAGAACATTAAAATCTATGTTTCTTATAGATCACAGGCGTTTCCATCCTGAGAGCAGGAGAGACAATGGAGCAGGCTCTGATGGCTGTGTGCAAAGACATCAGGCTGGGAAAGATCCTCATCCAGACAAACCATGACACAGGTGAACCAGAGGTGTGTGAGTCTCAAACACTACAGCCTTTGTTTCTGTTATGTCTCAACAACAGTGTTGTGTTTGCCTCACAAAGTTTTAGCAGGTATTTGATAAGAATGGCGATGGCGTTGAAAGTGTCACAAAACTTCATCACTGAAAAATTACATAATGAATTCAGAGTTAAGTCGTTAAGTCACATCTTGATTGTTGTACACACACAGAAAGGAAAAGCCTTACCAAAGATACAAATGTGTTTGGCAGTGAGTAGCAAAGTTCAAGATGATCAGTCAGAAGTCCTGGTTTCAACTGCATCAAATAAGAATAGCAAACTTTATTTATATAGCACTTTTCAAATCAAAGTTACAAAGTGCTTTACATGGTTGACTGAGGATTAAACATTTCAGGACTTTGAATTCTGCAAATCAAATCTGACAATTAAAGTAATACAAAAACAAAATAAAAAACTATAACCATCAAAACACAATGAAATCCACAATTTTGTCAGTCATCAGCTTTGATGTGTTACTGTACGTTCACACCACAAGCTGCCAGAGCTGCAAAATAGCTGAATTCGCTCTAGCAGCGCCACTGGTAAAATGTTTGTGGCAGCAAAAACAGCTCAAGTCACTCATGATGTCAAATTCTGAACGCTCGATTATGCTTCTCAGTTTAAAGGAGCCACAAAGCAGGTTACTGGCTGGAGCACAGAAATGTGACTTTGTGCATTTGCCTGAGTACAGAAATTTTCACAATGGACAATGAAAACAGGATAAAAAGTCTAAATAGGTCTGTGATTAAACATTAAACACACACAGCCTGTGTTGTGTTCAGGCGTTGTCACGTAAATAACAAATTCCAGTGCTTGAATACACCGTAGCACAACACAGCAGCATGTCAAGGGGGCTGAACCCGAACTGAGTAACAATAACAAGCGTTCCAGAACACAAAGAAATTGTACAAGTATGTGCGCTTGTGTATCGATTCAACATGGAAGAAGATGCTCTTGTAATTTGTGCTGCCGTGTGGTACCTGCGTGGATGTAGCCACCGTCGGGTCTGGGTTCACGATATCCTCCAGTGTCGTGAACAGCACGAGGAATATCATCGGCTGGTGCGGGAGCTGCGGCTAGATGGGGAGAGGTTCCAGCGCTACTTCATTTGACAGCTTACTGCTTGTTAGTAGGAACCAATGTGTGGTAGGAACTAAAAGTTTCCGAGGATGTTCTCTGGGTTCCACACAAGCGATGGACATCTACTTTTCAATTGGTGCCTGGTCATTTGCAGCTCGAACGCATCATAGCTAATTTGCATAAAGTTAACCAGTCTTCAACTTTCATTTGCAGCTCAATTCGCCGAACGCTGCCGCTCATCGCTTTTGCAGCTCAAAACTCCTCTGGTCGTCACTGTCCATTGAAAATGAATTAGACCTGATGCGTTTGCAGCTCTGGCAGCTTTTTGTGTGAACATACAGTTTTGCTGAAATCCCACCAATCTGCAGCAAAGTGCAGCCTGCGATAAGCTGCCAGGCAATACCTATGGAAAGCTGCTGTGGCCGTTCGGTTGTGCATCAAAGTGTGACCAAACTAAAAATGGGGGTTATTTGATTTTTATTAGGGAACTGCCCAGAGAGTACCCGCAGCCAATCAGTAAAAAGAGTCATTTGACTCCTGGGACATGTTGATCTATGTTACAAAAAATTTCTTCCTGCCTGAAACACATGGAGCCTACTACTGGCTGCAGAAAAATGCAATTATTGCAGCTAACCGCATTTCACCACTGCTTTGTGTGTTTTCATCATAAAACCTTTTCTTGACATAATGCTTGTTTTATCTGGATTTTGGGGTTTAGGCTTCCAATATGGATTCTTTTGGATTACTTTTTTTCCGCCTAAACTTCATGATATAACTGACCAAATGTAGCAATTCATTTTCGAAATGTGTCTCTTTTTTTGGCAGGATTTAATGATACTAACAGATTGATACAGGTAGTAAATATCAGAATATCTGTCCATTTTTAATGTGATGTTATTTACTGTCTTGTTCTCTTCCTTGTAGCTTCACTACCTTCGTCTGCCCAAAGACATCAGTGAAGACTACGTCATCCTGATGGACAGCACAGTTTCCACCGGAGCTGCTGCTCTCATGGCTGTCAGAGTGCTGCTAGTAGGTCAACACAGCTCTATGGGTGTCATCCATCCATCCGTCTCTTCCACCAGCGATACTGAATGTATTCGATAGTCTTTAATGTGCATTTTCTGCCCCAAGGACCACGATGTAGCAGAAGATAAGATCTTCCTGTTGTCCCTGCTGATGGCAGAGATGGGTGTCCACTCAGTGGCCTACGCCTTCCCTAAAGTCCGCATCATCACCACTGCCGTGGACAAGGAGGTCAACGACCAGTTCCACATCATACCAGGCATCGGTGAGGTTTCTTTTTTCACTTTCACCTGAATTTTTAGCATGTACTGTAAGAAGCAGTTTCACACCGCTTTAAGTGGCACTTTTATAGTTACATACAAGAACACATACATAAAAACAAACACACACACATAAACAACCCTAGGAAATCTACTGATGTTGCAAACAGTGTAAGCTGTGTCTTAATGTGCTGCCTGAAGTGTTTAGCAGACTTGTCTGACATGTAAGGTGTTTCCAGAGGACAGTAAAGGCACCATCACCTCTGGTTTTATGTCTCAGAGTCCTTAATAAGAAGGCCGAACTGACCTTGCAGTGCTGTAAGAGCTCAGCGGCTCAGTTATGTAAGGCCGAGCCAGCCACTGCAAAGCTTTATGAATTATCTTTAACCTTTATTTGCAGGCAGTGAAAGACAGTAAGAAAAGGTGATTTATAGATCTATCAGATGGTGAGATATTAAATGCCAAATCAACGCTGAATCACATTGCTGTTCTCTGTGGGTTTGATGTGTTCAACATGCCGAACCTTCCAAAATCTAGTGATGCCACAGCAGGAACAAAACATCTGCTTTGACTTTAGTAATGAAAGTGTAGCCACAGGTTTAGAGTCTGATGTAATCTAATCTAGTGTTTGACATGTCACTGTCAGAAAAGCACTGATGCAAATAACAAAATGAATGATGGCTTAATTTCATTTAGCTGCTTCAGTTTCAAGGTCCTGCGATTGTTCATGTTGGCTCACTGTCACACTGCCACGACTTACTTGCACACTTGAATAGAACAGAGCCATCATAATGTTACCAGTAACACCTGTACTTGACAAGTTATAATACTCTACTGTGAAAAAAGGCCCATTAAGATGTTGATCAGTCACTTTCTGTACCACCTGAACTCTGTGACTAAGTCAGATAGCACTCCCAACACAAACCTTTGGGGGAAAAATAGAAACATTATTTTTGTTCCCAGCAAGTTGCATCTACAAAAGTATTTTCGTGATCTCATAAATGTCTAGAGTTTGCCCTGAAATGAAATGTGTGTCTGGGGTGAAACACGTCTCCACTTCCTCCCCGTGTACAAAAATGAAACCAAAACATTCCACACTCAGGCGCTGCCATCTTGCGTTGTTAATATCATTTGGAGTGAGAGTCTCCGAAAAAGTGATCAGGAAGTGGAGTTGCAGTATCAAGTTTTTGCCCATACACCTATCCAACTCAATTACGAGCAGCGCTATTGATCGCGAAAACACTGATTGACACACACAGCTGTCAATCATGACGTCAGACTCCCTTTTTATACTGTCATATAACTAATTACAAACAAATGTATTAGAAAAATGAACACTTAAACATACATCAGCATGATAAGAACTACCTCAAATAAAAGAAACCATCTTTGGGAAAAATGTATTTGACGTGTGCTTTGTCCATTCAGCTAACGTGGAGGGCGGGGTTTATGACCTATACTGCAGCCAGCCACCAGGGGAAGATCGAGATGTTTCGGCTTCACTTTTTGAGAGCTATCATACCATCCGTCTTTATATGCAGTCACTGGGGGGAATCCAAATCCAATATTTCTATCGACTGTAATAGGTATTCTAGTAACATTATAAATACAAATGCAGCTCTGCTCACCACACCTGTAGCAACAAAAGTGAAACTTATCAACATGAACTCTCAACATGGTGCAATAGATGGTAACTTGATCTGTGTCTGTGCCACCATGAGAAAACCTTAACGAAAAGTAGCCACATCGGGTTTGAAATCATACTCATTCATTATTCATTCATTCATTTTCTGTAACCACTTATTGTGTCGGGGGTCACTGGGGGCTGGAGCTGATCCCAGCTGACATTGGGCGAGAGGCGGAACTGGAAAGGGTCACCAGACTATCACAGGGCCAACACATGGTGACAGACAACCGTTTACGCTCACATTCACACCTACAGACAATTTAGAGTCACCAGTTAACCTGCATGTCATTGGACTGTGGGAGGAAGCCAGAGAACCCAGAGAAAACCCACGCTGACACAGGGAGAACATGCAAACTCGGAGATATTAAAATTAGAATAGAATAAAATGAATCAAAATATACATACAACTGTACACAAGTCTTACAGTAACTGTTCAGTCTAACATAGAGGAGATGAACAGTAGTTGGTTTAGTCAACAGACAGATGGTTCGGCAGAGGTTGTACCCCTGTCATGTCCCCTATCCTGGGTTTGTGTTCTGCAACCCGCCTGAGTTTTCAGGCCTGAATCATGTATAGTTTGCTGAAGTAGCCTAAAGGAGAGGACTCATTACAGAGGGGAAAGAAATCCTGTCTTTTTCCTCATTTTTCTCTTCTTTTTTCTGTTTCCAAAGGTAATTTTGGAGATCGTTACTTTGGCACCGACGCTCCATCAGACTGGTGCGAGAGTGATGAAGGGATGGACTTCTGAATAGAGAGCCTATCAGGGACGTGGAGCGTTGTTACAGAAGCACTTACAGCCATGAAAACCCTGAAGAGACTCTCCTTCATCCCTCGCCGCTCATCTGCTCCATCGACATCCTCCAGACCAGGGAGGTGATGCTTTAATAAACTGCTTCCTGTTCCGAACAGAGTTCACTGTTGGGTCAGCGCGATTACTGACGACGTCAGTGAGAGCTCAGCAGAGATTTCCATCTGTGCCATTCCCCATTCGAGTTTACAGCCAGTTTTAAAGGAGTCAAAGTGTTGGTCAGCTTTGGCACCTTCTCACCCAGTTGTATTAATTCCACTGCAATCTCAAAAGGAGTGTGCTGCAATGGCCACCAATTTAAGCTGCATGTTGCGAGAGAAAACTGCTCAATTATCATGTAAATATTGTTGAGTCATGTGTTTTTGTTGCTCAAGTGTTGAAGTTTGAATTCATGTACTGTCAGTTTACTGGAAGGGCCTTAAAATCTTCAAGTTTCTTTCAGGATTTTGCACAGTGAGTGTCTCTGCCTTTAAATATTGTAAATAAATCATTGGTAAAAGTTAGCTGGGAAGATTTGGCTAGAGCTCGGCTCAGTTTTAATCCTCAATTTTAACAGCAGTTACGAAAAAATGTACTTCATAGTGTCAAATCGATCCGTCGATACACTGCTACGTGTCTAATCGGTAATTATCTAATCATTTGTTTTGCACAAAGAAACGACAAACATGAAATTACATCTCAACCTTTATGTCTAGTCTCTATCACAAGTATTGGATGTTTAGGGGAGGAAATTTCCAGAGTTAGACGTAACTTAATTTGCCACGTAGCAGTGTTGTGTAATTTTAGCTTAAAGCTTTCAGTAAGAATTATTGGTGTATTGCAGCTTTGCTCGGTTGATGAAGTTCCAGCTGTCCGTACTGTATAATGGTATTACCTCAGGCGACTTTCACTGAAAGAAACAAGGAGTCATACTTGAACAAGAAGACTGACTGACGGATGATTAGAGGAAACAACCATATATTGTTGGTTATATTTGTTTTATCTGTTAGATTTTGTTTTTATCTCATTGTTTACCACAATAATAACACAGAGCCATTGTGTCCGTTCAAGTAAAACTTACAGTCATAGGAAGCAAATAAGAAGCAAATATTTAAATTTTAACAGCTACTGAATACCTAATATTGCAATTTAAACACCACTGAATTGAGAGCATTGAAATATTTTACCCTAAAAACCATTTATCTGAATTAATTTGTTCAAAATTAATTTGAACAAATTAAATTTTTTTTTTTTTAATTATAATGATATATATTTTTATTTTTTTAATTTCCCAATGTTTACAAATTCAGATCCAAAAATTCAAGTTCCATAATTTCAAAAAATAGAGTCAGGTTTTTTAAATTTGATGGATAAAATTTAGAACTAAAAATATTAAATAAAACATCAGTCAAATCCAATTGGTCAAAACATTCAGGCTCGATTGCCTATCCTGTGCTTGGTATCCGAGATGTTGCTATTTTATTTTTTTTTTAACTTGAATATTTAGATTTGAATTTCACCAGTTGACTTTGAGCATGCAGATTTTTTTTTATTCTTAAAATTAAAATGTTAAAAGAAAAAAAAAATCAACTTGAAAAAAAAATGTATTAATTTAGCAGTGTTTCAATTTCACCATAAAGTATTCAGCATCTGTTAAAGTTCAGTTACTTATGTCTCTTATTTGCTTCCATATATTTTCAACGTGCTCAGAAAAAGTGTCATTCCTTTAATTTCTTTTTATTTTCCATGAGTTGAAAAAAAAAACAAAAACGTCACATCACAAAACATTATATTACTTAGCTTTAGCTGCTAATTAAGTCATCGTATAGCTTTGTATTGCGTTGCTTGTCAGACTTTGTGTAGAAAGCGTAAGTGTAACAATATCGCTTTCAATAGCTTGTCAGCAATATCAGAAATGTTCACATATGGGCTGACAAAATTTTAACTGACCAGGAGACCAAATGACACCAAGTGTTACTGCTAGTGGTCTAATGTCATGATTTGTAAACAACTACAGCACTTGTGTTAGCATAAGTTAGGTATATTCAAATTAACTTAAAGTCCCAGATTTTTTGTTTTTTCCCCATATATAGAGAAACTGACTCATATGGGACACTTACATGTTGTGGTAATTTTGTTTGCCGCCCTTTTTTTTTTATGTTTTTATTTATTAATTATATTGTTTGCAGGGATTCTACATCTTCACATAATTGTTTTGCATTACTTTGCGGCCATTTATCCAAGTTACATAAACAATATTTTGTTGTCTTAATGTTTATAACACTGAAGTTCTGCAGACGCAGTCACTGTCCAGATCATATCAGGTTCACTTTGACAACAGGCCTTATGCTATTGACAATTTAGGACAAATTATGACTGCATTCTTTCCAGGTGCTCCAGTGCTACGTGCTAGTGTGTATGCTGTCTTTACTGACACACAGTGATCAAAGAAGTACCCAAATCTTTTGCTATGAGTAAAAAAATAGTAGTAGTGGTAGAAGTACTCCATCCTGCATCTAAAATATCTAAAATAACAAAAACATAAGCATTAAAATACATTTAAAGTACCGAAAGTAAAACGGATGATGATGCAGAATGGCCTGTGTCAGAATAATATAAATTACAGGATTATAATTAGTGATGCAACAATGTGTTCATCACTTTAATGTTGCAGCTGCCCAGTAGTTTAATCGTTATTAATACATCAGTTATTAGTGTGTAAATGTAGAGAAGTGGAAGCATAAAGTATCATAAAGAATTATTTAAGTAAAGGTCAAGTATCTCAAATTGCTGTTTAAGTGCAGTACTGAAGTAAATGTGCTTAGTTTTATCCCACCACTGCTGACACAGCTAGTTGGAACCAGTCAGTTATCAATGGTGTTAGTTACACCTTTGCTTTTGTCAAATGTCCACCAAGAGAAAGGTTTACGTCCAGCTGTATTTGAGAGCACATTACAATTACGATAACATTATCTACTGTCACTTTGATCTGTACTGTATGGCACAGTATATTTTTATGTGGAAGCTTGAAACCTCACATTAATTACTTACTGTACATGAAACTGTTTTAGTGTGCGACGGATGAATTGTTTGCACACTGGATATTTGTCATAGCAGGAAAAGCACAGGTGTAACTATTAACGCTAATAATGACTCAGTTCACTTTAGGCCCCAAAGTAAGCCATGCACCAGTACACCTGAATGGGATGCAGCCATGATTAATGTTACTAGTTACACCAGTGTGTTGGCACGTGAACATGTGCTTTGTGAGAAAGAGTTCTTAGTTTCCTTTAGTTTTGTTTTCACAATTTCCATTTCACTTGTACAGAATAAAAATATTAACTTGAAAGAACTTGTAGTTTTGTGTCTGTGATTTTATTTAGTGCTGGGGTTGCCCACAGGAGGGCAGCAGGCTTCGACCAGGCTTCGACTTGGCTTGTTTACAGAGGAAGTGACGCACACTGCAGTCTTAATGCTGCTTTCCAGGACTGTAGGAAATCATGGGTTCATTTTCTGTGCTTTCTAATGAACAGAAAGGGCGAGGTAGAAACAAGTTTGTGCACTCTTTTCAGACAGAGCAGCTACATGCACTCAAAATAAATAATTTTAAGAGTATGAAAAGAAGGGTACAACATTTGTTTAAAGGGTCAGATTGCATTCAAGATGTAGACTAACAATTTAACCCACTATCATATGGTTTTGTTGTTTTATTCACTGCTATGTGTAAAATAATTTTAAAAAATCTGTTAATGATGTTTCCTGATTTAGTAACATGATGTAGTATCTTGTACTTGGCAATTAATATGCAAGGAAATTAATTTGACATGGTTTATGTCTTTGGATAAAACTTGGAGTACTTTTTTTTAGTTTGTTTACTTATTAATTTCATTCATTTATTAAATTATAATAATATACATTAAATAATTATAATATAGGAGAAGAAGGAAAATAATGACAAATAAAAATCAAGGATTACTTCTATGTCAGACTTCATCAAACAAACATCTTTGAGTAAATATCTGCTGTTGTGGATTTCTTATTTGTCACAAATTTAGGAGACTCAAAATAGCGTTCAGTTTCAATACGAAAAACAACTTTAATAAGATTAAAATGCAACAATAGTACACACTTTGTCATCATCATTCATAACAAGTGATAACTTTTTTTTTTTTTAACCTTCAATAATAATAATAATAATAATAAGTGTTGTTTTGCACAGTACAGTAGATAATTAGTAAAGTCTTTGAAGTAATACTGTTTGATTGATTCTGGAGAAAATGTGACCTCATTAATATTTAAATTGCACCAGGACAAGGGTTCAACACAAAGCACTTCACGCTTTTTACTCGGATGGTTTTTAGAGGCCACAATTCGGAGCAGATGCGGGGACGTGAAGGCATCACCAGCAGCACTCAGTGAAGCCGGGCTCATTCACAGGCATGTACGCGTTTAAATCACATTTATTCATATTATACTAAGTATTAATTGACGTTGAAGTTGAGGTGCAAGCCGGGACAGTTGTGTTTGTGTGTAGGTAGCAGCTTGGATGTCTCGTACAGTTAAATAAACACTGTGAATAATACGGTTAAAAGTTACTTTGGTTTACAACTTGTTAACGTTACAGACGTAAAGCTAGCCGTTAGCTATAAACAACCGGCTGTAACGTCGTTAACGTTAATTAAGACGCAGCACTTAACTTGATGTAGGTTTAGCTCAGCTAGGCTCAGACAGAATCGCACTCAAAAACTTCACAGTTTAAAGTTTTCGTGATTGTTTGTCAATAAACTTATACATCAGAACCTCATTTTGAGTTTTACCTAAATTATTTGAAACCACTCTTTAATTCGGCTCTGACAGAACTCACAGAGAAGGACGTAATTTAACTAAAAATTAACTTTGAATCGTAATATTGTAATTGCGCAGTTTCATCCAGTGGGGGTGTTAGCCAGCAGCTTAAGTGGACAAGACGTTAAAGTATGTACTCAAAGTGTTGCTAAATGAACTCTCATTGCCAAAATGGTGAAAGAAAGCATGCTAGCTGTAAAAAGGTTAGTATATTATATGTTTAGTCAATGATAGCCACCTCTAAGAAGCAGACTACTTACTGAAACTAATTGACATGCCATAATTGGCAGTACAACGGCGCTTATTTGCCGGGTCGCTTGATTTGAATCACATTGCCTGCCGGTGGGCGGGGTGTGTTAGTGGGAAAATCCTGTTTTTGCAGTCTCTTTAATGAGATTGATCTGTTTTTGTCTTCCCAGGACGGAGAATGGCGGCCCTGTGGAGATCCTACCAAGTGCTGATGGCCAAATACCCCTGGACAGTGCAGATAGTGACTGCTGGTAGGTTTCACATGCACATGTCATTTCCATAACACAGCAGACAAATTTCCTAATTAAGTTATTAATCAATAAGCAACTTAATACGTGCAGAAATACAGCTGAAGTCACTCTTTGGGGAAAGATAAAGTGTAAATAACAGAAACAGGGGGTTAAAATGTTCAGCTGTTTGTCACATTATATGACCTTTGGACCAGTTTACAATGTACCTCAGTTTCAGAATCAACAAAAAAGACCTTTGAACCAAGTGACCACGGTCTGTCTTTTCATGTTTCCTAATCAATATCAGCTTTGAGATGGATGGAAGGTGACTATTAATAGAACAACTAATTTGAAAATAAAAGACCCTTGCTGATTACAGGACTTTCTCGTTTTTCTCAGACAAAATTCACACCTACAAGATGCCTGTTTTGGTCCTGGTGACCTTGTTAATAAAGTTGCCATGCAGATAATGTATTTTCTACAAACAAAAACCAGCATATGCAATCAGACTAACTTGAAAAGATGCTCCAATGACATAATTATACGCACTAGGTTTAGGTTTTTACATTTGAAGAG
This sequence comes from Epinephelus fuscoguttatus, assembly GCF_011397635.1. Lineage (NCBI taxonomy): Eukaryota > Metazoa > Chordata > Actinopteri > Perciformes > Serranidae > Epinephelus > Epinephelus fuscoguttatus. The sequence continues at coordinate 29,567,714 of NC_064762.1, read as the reverse complement.
TAAATCAATCATCCGTTAACAAGAATAACAAAAAATTTAAAATAAAAATCACTGTTAGCACTTGTAGAAACTGCAACAACAGCTCCAACAGTCTTTAATTTATTAGAAAGGAAATAAAGCCTGTAGTTCAAGCAGTTTCCCAGAGAGCCTTTGGAGAACACTTTCAGGAAATAAAACCCCCGACCTTTGACCCTTTTGTCCAAAAAAATGTGTAGAAATTTTTAAGGTCACTTCTCCTTCAAAGTCGGTGATATGTAGGACAACATGTTCAGGTTTTATGAATCTGACTTTATCTTTATATGCTACTTCTGCAATATATAACTCATCCCATGTCCAGAATTTCTGAGCAGTTGTTTAATGTGCAAGTGTTTGAAAAATGTACCTATAAGTGTAATAGCTGTTAGATCACCACTAGATGGAGACAGTGCTCATCAGTAAGATCATTCTTGAACAGTCCCACAGTGGGGAAATTTGTAGAGATACAGCAACAAAGGAGACAAATGCAATAACAAGAAGCATCAGCACGATATTATAAATAAATGAACAGTTAAAAAGCAAAGTATAATTCCAATTGACTGAACTGATGCACATCATTTGCCAGGATTGACAGAAGTTCTGTACTTGAGTACAATTTTGACATGCTTGTAATTTTCTTGAGTATTACTTTATACTTCTATTCCACCACATCTCAGAGGGAAATATTGTACTTTTTACTCCACTGCATTTATTTTATGCCGATGATTCTTTTTCCATAGTAAACATATGATATGCTGTTATGATATGATGCAGTGCTATACTGCTGATGTGCCTAGTAGAATACAAAGTACCTAAAATTGGCTCCACATTGACAAACTACAGCATTAAAATGCTCTTACTTGTATTCAATAGTGATAAAAACAAAATTCATTCAATTTCCATAACTACTTGTTGCGTGGGGAGTTGGAGCCTATCCCAGCTGACACTGGATGAGAGGCAGGGTGTAAGAGCCAAAACATGTCATTCCACTCAACAGACATTAATTGTATTTACTATGCATGTACACTGTGTGGCGCTGTATTGATGTTTGGAACATTAGTGTATAAAGGTAGGAACAACATTGTTGACGTCTGGTGTTTCATCCTGGAAGAGCAAAAGGTTTTTACCGCTGTGGTGCAGGACAGTGGGCGATGTGCTGTGTGTTCAGTTTGGATTAAAGATAAAGAAATGGACATTTATTCAACCTGTATTGGTGGTATGATTAAACATGTTGATTGTTTGGCAACTGGAACCTGCAGATTGTTGTCTTAACACAACCAGGGAAGCTGTGGCATCTATCGAGGCTTAGCTCCTACACGGGGTACACCCTGGACAGGTCACCAGACTAACACAGGGCTGGCACTTAGAGACACACAAGCATTCACGCTCCCATTCAGGCTTAAGGGCAATTTAGAGTCTGGCCACTCCTCTTGTCGGACTAATACAGACCTCTCATTGAGATTGACTGAGTGCAATAGGAAGCACAGTGACTGATGCGACCAACAAAACCAAACGACTTTTAACTTTATTACAACAAGGATGTTTGAGCGGTTTAATAGACATCGAAGTGCTGACGATACTGAGTGAAGCTCCTGAGCTCTCTTGGTGCTTCACTTCCCATCAGGGAGGCTTGAGTCAAAGTGACAAAGTATTTATTGCTCACAGGATGTACAATTGACATTTTTTGGTGAGTGCGTGTCCACCTTTGTCACCCTAACTAGCTTTATTAGTTCTCCCATGACATTTTAAGCAAAGGTTGGCTCCTGTTCAGCTGGGTCTGTGCTATGACACATGCCATTTAAACTGTGGCATGTGGGCTGCAGTGGGTGGCATTATGTTAGTGGGGTTTTCCACCTTTATTTAAGGGCAAAAGATCTTCACTGCAGCATAAATGGTTTGATTTACATTTAAGATCAGAGAATGCCTGCAGTCCATTTTGACTATCCTAACTGAATATTTAGTTTAAAATAACAGGATTTAACTTGTGTTGAAACAATTTTGGGGCATATAATATAGTATAATAGTATAATATCTGCAGTTTGAGATGTGTCTTCTTGTTTCCATAAATTTGAATTGAGCATTTTAGTTTAACACCGTGCATGCTACTCTTCACACAAACATCAGTCCCTTTGCTCTTGGTCTATAGTGTCCACTGTGTGTTTGTTGTTGCAGTTTATGTCTTTTTGAGCGTGAGAGTTTTAGCAGCTATCAGGTTATTGTGACGTCCTTAGATCGTAAACTGGCCCTTCCGTCAATCCTCCTTCCATTACGGTCATCCCTTTGAGATTTCACAGGCTTGTCTAGAGTTCAGTCAGTTAAATCCTGGGGCAATGAAATCCTGATCCTCGCACTACAGCACTAAATATCACTCTGAAAGGAGTTAAATTGACAGCTGTGGCTTTGTTTAGTGCACTTTAAGTTCCACTAATCAATACTTTGCTTTGCCAATGGATCAAATGGCTACGTGTTATATGAAAGGTGTCATTTGTAGTGACAAGCCCACAGAGAATTATCAGCTGTGTGCTACATGCCCCTACAGCAAAACATAAAATGTCTTCTTGGCTGCATTGCATTCTGGTCTGCTGATGCTGATGTTTTAAATGTCCTTTTGTTAACATGGGAACTTACAGCATTATTATCCCCGTTTATAGCACCATAGTCACACCAGAGAAATGGAAATGGTACCTAAAGTAGTTATATTCATCATGTTATGTGTTTGTTGTAGAGATGAAACTGTATGAAAATTTCATGTCACATTTGTAGTGACTGGGCCGCACAGTGTTGCAGTGGATAGCACTGTCACCTCACAGCAAGAGAGTTCCTGGTTTAAACCTGGGGTGGGGGAGCCCTTCTATGTGGAGTTTGCATGTTCTCCCCGTGTCAGTGTGGGTTTTCTCCGAGTACTCCAGCTTCCTCCCACAGTCCAAAGACATGCAGGTTAATTGGTGACTCTAAATTTTCCATAGGTGTGAATGTGAGCGTGAATGGTTGTCTGTCTCTATGTGTCAGCCCTGTGATAGTCTGGCGACCTGTCCAGGGTGTACCCTGCCTCTCGCCCGATGTCAGCTGGGATAGGCTCCAGCCCCCCGCAACCCCCAACAGGATAAGTGATTACGGAAAATGAATGAATTTATAGTGACCAAAAATTGCTGTTATCAGTATTATTACAATATTATTTAAATGTACCGTATAATTAAAATGTGATGAAAATGACAAAAAAGCATTGATACATACACTATCACAATATATATGAATATAACATCTACAGGAATAATATCACCTGTATAGTACCTGTTCAGTATCTGATTGTCCTCCAGGGTCTTTGGTGGGTGTCGGTGATGTCATATCCCAGCAGGTGATTGAGAGAAGAGGGTTGGCTCATCATGACGTGCCGCGGACGGCCAAGATGATGAGCATTGGTTTCTTCTTTGTGGTAAGAAGTGACCTCTTGACTAGATATAATGATAAGTAATGAGTTTGGCAAGTTTTGTGATTATCTAATTGATTCTATTCTGTCATAAACAAAATAAGTGACACACTTCTCTAAATATTCACAAAGTGAAAGAAAAAACTTTAAATGATTCAGCCATGATGAGTGAGTTCAAATGGTCTGTGCTTGCAGCTGTGATACCACATGAAAATGACATACATTTGACAAAGAGATAAATAATGAAACTTTGATTATTGACTCATTTACTGGCTGTCTAACACAAGCTCACAGACCTAGTCAGTTGATTTCAATAGGGCACTGAATACTGAAATGAAAGGTTGCAGCAGATACAGTATAATCTGGACACTATAGGTGTAAATAGGGCATTGATTTTTTTTTTTAAATAAAAATATGGGCTTTGAGGGTGTCTTTTGTAAAACATGAGAAAGAGAATGTGAAGCAAAATGAAGACATTAATGGAAAAAAGTTACATTGAAAGGCATCGAAAATGGAATTTGTAGATCTGTAAGTAACTTATCATCACATGCATTATGTGCGTACATGCTTACCCATGTTGCATAGAGTTGCTTTATGCCTTTGTGTGCACATTCACTCATTCAAGTCCTTTGACAGCTGCACAATTCATTTTGACATCACTGCAGCGTAAGCAAAGTTTATTTATATTTCCATAATCGTCTTACGTTCCGCCAATCAGCTGCCTTGTCGTTTTAAATTATAGAAAAAACAGCTCTTCAACCACACACACAGGAGTCATGTTACACTAAGACATGTTTGCTCATTCATCTAGGGAGGCACAACTGTCTCATAACTCATACATCATGTATCAGTCTTCCCCACATTAATAATGTATTCATTTTAGTGGCTTGAATTCAGTCGTCAAAGGAGTGAAGCTATGGACAGAAAACCTTTGAGGCTTCTTTAGTGATATGTAGTTAACTGGAATGTTTGTCAAACAACAACAACAACAACAACACATTAAAAATTCATATTTATGAGAGAAGAAGCTGTGTAATTCATAATTTCTGTGTTTTCTAACAAAGGGTCCAGTAATCGGCAGTTGGTACAAAGTTTTGGACAGACTGGTGGTCGGAGGAACTAAAAGTGCAGCCATGAAGAAAATGCTGGTGGACCAGGTGAGAAAAGCACTCCTCTCTTCTTCTACTACCTGTTGTTGCTGGGTAAAGGCAAACTAAAGCAACTACAGTGCATTCAGTAAACAAAGAAACAAAAAGGAAAGAAGCTCAGTGATAAATGATTCACACAAACTACTGTTAGGGCTCAGCTCATTAATTGTGCCCAACTGGGTGGATGATACAATTTCCCCATATGAGGCTGACAGATGACTCTTTGTTGTGCTGACGGGAGGAAACTCTGTCGAATTTTGTCAAGAGTTTGGGACGAAGCAGACTGTACAGTTTGACTGTTTCTCCTTTTATTTGCACTTCCTGTGATTCCCCCTTTCTTCCTCCCTATACAGCTGATGAGCTGTGAGTATGAAGGACCAACAGGAGTCTAACCCTTTTTACATAAATTTAATCATTGTACCTGTTGTACTTATTTTTTTTAATGGCATTCATATTATAAATGAGAGATGACCAGATGAAAATGAAATTATTACAGTACATTTCAAAGTAAAAAGAATGTAGAGCACAATAAATCAGGGCAGTGACATCAGTAACATCTTTTGCCCATCTCCAAAATCAGTCACATTACTCCCAAATTAGCTTCTTCAATACCAACAAATAAGGCACTACATTAAATGCAATTCAGAGTGAGAAAAGATCAAACGAGACACAACAGTTATTGAAAAGCATTTTATTATGGTAACAGAAAAACACTCACTCAGTAAAATCCATATTTCTCATTTCTGCTGATATTTAACAGCTGACACAGCATAAAATGCCCTCCATGTGAAAGAGAAATAGGAGTTAGAATTAAATGTATTATTGAGGATAGAAATGGGAAGTATATCTGTATGAGTAGCCACATTAACAGTCATTTATTGAAAGAATTTGATTGGAAAATAAACATTAGCTTTTTTTTTTATAAAGGTTTATGTGGGATGACTGGAGATCATTTCTAGGACTGTCCAGCACAGCAGGGATTTTGACAAGATATAAAACAGGAGACTGAAAAATCATTGAGAATTACCATCCCGATGGATTCTGTGTTGATTTTAATTGGAGTGCTATCCCAAAATGAAATGGGAAAAGACCAAAGATATAGGCTACATACTTCTGCTGATTGCTAGAGGAATGATAACTGAATTGGAGAGGAGCATTTTTCACCCACCCAAATTCATGGACTCATAGACTGAAACAAGTTTACACAAAGGAAAATTAAACCGCAAATGCAGATCAACATATTTCTGCAAAGATGGGCTCCAGTTATGTTGGACTTGGACTATGTTACAGTGAATCATTGCTGTGTTTTCATTGGCTTTTTAGCTCCAAATGTGGGACTTCTGTAGCCACCCGTCGGTGTGTTACTATTGGCTTTATTGACTCCAGATATGGGTGTTTTGTTGCAACCTGTCGGTGTGTTTCCATTGGCTTTATAGGCCCCAAATGTGGGTGTTTTGTAGCAACCAGTTGGTGTGTTTCCATCCACTTTATAGGCTCCAGATGTGGGTGTTTTATAGCGACCCGTTGCCGTGTTTCCATCAGCTTTAAAGGCTCCAGATGTGGGTGTTTTATAGGAACCCATCAGTGTGTTTCCATCAGCTTTATAGGTTTTAAATGTGGGTGTTTATAGCGCCCCATCTGTGTGTTTCCATCAGCTTTATAGGTTTTAAATATGGGTGTTTTATAGCGCCCCATCGGTGTGTTTCCATCAGCTTTATAGGTTTTAAATATGGGTGTTTATAGCGCCCCATCGGTGTGTTTCCATCAGCTTTATAGGCTCCAAATATGAGTGTTTTGTAGCAACCTGTCAGTGTGTTTCCATCAGCTTTATAGGCTCCGGATGTGGGTGCTTGTAGCAACTCGTAGATGGGAATGGTAATGTTTACATTACAGCATACATTTGCTACAATCTGTTATAGGTTTTATCATTAAATGCATGTACAGTAGATGCTAAAATTCGTCTAAATTCTTTGTCAGATAATGTAAAAAAGAGAGGAGGCTGGTGTCCCCTCTTTATTCTGCCCTCTGGTGTTTGATTCAATCAAAGTGCAGCAGGACAAATGTAGAACAAGACTTCAGAGCTTTCAACATCTCCCCTCTACTGAAATATTTACTGAAGCAAAGGGTCCACTCCTCCGCTTGAGTAGCTACATGGTCACACTGTACGCTGCTCTCCCTGCCTCTATCAACTGAAGTACCATTGAAAGATCTGAGGTGATGTGGCATCCATCTGCGTCAGACCTACTTCAGGCCATGAAATGCATAAAATCCACTGTACAGTAAATATGTTTTTTTTTTCCATCATTCTGCTTCAGTTCATGCATCTGATCTTTTCTTTAGCCTCTAAAAAAGCCTTCATGTACTGAGGACACAGCTGCAGAAATGGTTTCTTTTGTTTGAGCTGATCCACTGAAGACCTGTTTTGTTGTATTTATTTTGTTAAGATCACAATAAAAGTCTGAGTTTATGTAACCTGTCACACTTCCAGGTGACAGAGAAACAAATCTGTTGGCCAAGATTATTTTGTAGAAATGAAATAAACTTAAAATGCCCTAATTATATGGTGTAAAAAAAAAAGTGTAGCTTCACTTCACTATGTATAGCGAGTCCCTCTTTTCTTTAATTAAGAGAAACATCACAAAGAACCTTAAATGATCTAACTTAAAAACTAGACAGTTTCAATTATAATTTTAACAATTAAGAGTCTATTGCATTTACTGTAAACTGCACCCAATGAAAATGTATCATTCTCTTAATCTTAAATAGTAAGTGTTCAGATTACTCAGATAAACCCTGAGTTCTTGCAAAACGTCTTTCTAATATGTGTGAAATTGTGGGGGGGTTTTAAGCACACAATATGTTTAATTATTATGTATGAACTGTAGTTCGAACATTGAAATTCACTGTGTTTTTATGTGTCTTTGTAGTTGTGTTTTGCTCCGTGTTTCCTGGGAGCTTTCCTCGGTATCTCTGGTGTTCTGAACGGACTGACGGTGGAGGAGAATGTCACCAAGCTCAAGAGGGTGAGTTAGTGAGTTATTTCTATGTCACATCATTGTGTATACCTGACAATATGACTCCCCCTGTGTCACAGTATTTAGCCGTCAGCACTCTCAACTGATGGGTATGATCCTTTGTGCTTTCTTTTTTGAGGAGTTTGTATTTTACCTCATATGCTCTCCAGAGTTTCTGACGCAGTTAGGTGGACCGGACGCCCTTCATTAGATACAGTATGTGTTTGCCTGACTCCCTCCCATACACCAGTGCTTTATAGGAAAGGTTTCAGCCCCCAAACACCCAGAAACAAGCATTTATATTGTTATCCTTACATCATTAGGAGCATTCCTGTGTTGCGTTACTGAGATTTGAAAAAAATGCCGGGTGACGTTGGTTAGCTGAACCTGAAAAAACTCTCAGACTGTGGTTCAAAATACTCTCCACTTTAGGTTAAATTTCACTGTTTGACCTGATCTGTCCTCTCCTGATCTTTCCTCTATGAATGTTGTTTTAAAGGTGAAGAGGTGTGTACTCCTCTAGAGCCTGATGGATGTCGGTTTGGATAGTAAACGTCACTGAAAATAGGGCTGAGTATTAGTACTCGATACTTTTAAAGTATCAACCGAAATAACCTAGTACCAAATACCATCGAACTGTCAAATGATGGATCATTTTTACACCGGGGGTCTAATCCCAAACTGTCCCAGTTCCCCACCACATGACCAAACTTTCTGTAGCTGCTGTCTCTGGAGCTGCTCTCCTCTCGGCAACCAGTCAGTTCAACGCCTGCCCAGGTAATGTGAGCTAACACAGCAATGCTAACAACCAACACAGAGCTGTTAAACAGTCCCAAACGAACTCACAGTGACATGGAAACAACTCGACTCTGTCGTTAAACCTGTTAATAATCTTAGGGTAATGTTAGCTGTGTGATGCTAACAGTTAGCCGTGTCACTGTGTGTGCAGCGGGACAGACTCTCTGTACCCGGCGTGGAGCTCACACTCCTGCAACAGCAGCTGCAGCCCATTCAGTCTGTGGTTTGGTGAAGTAGAGTTCGGCCTGTTGACAGCATTGGAGGTTCAGTGTGCCGAGATGCTATGAAAATATTAAAGAAGTATAGTACACGCCACTCCATTCACATCATTGGTATTGAATGACTCTGTTGGTATCTTTATCATTTTAAGGGTTTTGGTATTGGTACTGGTATCGTAATTTTTAAAACATTACCAAGCCCTACTGATAAAGAAATCACTGTAAATTAAGATAGACGCATTTAAAACTTGAATTATGAGCAATAACATTGAAAAAATACATAGATTTTTTAAAAATTCCAGATAAAAAGTTGTAATTTTGCGTACAAGTAAACCATCTTTGCCTGTCACCTCTTTTCTTCTTTGTGGTTTCAGCTGCAATATTGACAAAACAAGTCATGAAAAACCCATTTTTGTATGTTAAGTCGGTACTGGATTCCCCTTTGTTATGATTTAACTTGATATATATTTTATATTGATACTTAAGACTTGACACAAACAGTATTTAGTCTGTATGAACACAGCCCAAGTAAATGAGAGTACACAGAGAGGAAGTTTAGTTTTCATCGTAGCTACAGTATCTGACCTCCAACACTCACCTCTCCTTATTATTAGAAACTATTTCCTGTGATGGAGGAAGAGGCGAGAGGGGAGGGGGGGCTGTGGAAATAGCTGGGGTGACTCATACCTTCATATGAATGTGTGTGTGCGGGTTTGTGTGTGTATTTGTATGCTAGGTCAGAGCTAACTGTCATTTTGTGCCAGCTGCTCAAACGTCCGTCACCGCCTTGCTTACCCAACGTGCCGCTGGTCACCATCAATTATTTACAAAAGGAGGCGCGTTGGACCCGAAAGGCCGACCTGGTAAATGTCAGAAAGGACAGAAAATAAATGACAAATGTGCTCATTACAACAAGGCCGCCTGGCATGGAGGGAATGTGAGATGAAAATTAATGGAGCCGCTCGCCGAACAGGTTGCTCTGATTGTTAAAGTCTAACACAGGTCCAATCAAGAACTACTTGTTTGCCTATTAACCCACCTGTTCTTCTTGTCTGTCTCCGGTTTTTAATCTGTGACAGAACAAAAACCTCCAATAGCTGACACTGTCTATACTGCATGCTAATAATAATCAAGTGTAATCAAGTGTGTGTGTGTGTGTGTGTGTGTGTGTGTTTTCGTATTTGCTACATAATGAGGACCACAACACATTTGTAACTTAAAGATCAAGGACATTTTGGACAATTGGGTCATTTTGGCCGTACCTCACTGCTTCCCAGGCCTATTTTAGGGCTAAGTTAAAATTAGGTTTGGGTAAGGGTAAGGTACTCTGTTGTGATAGTTCAGCTTAGGGTAAGGAAGGTAGAGAATACATTTTGTTAATGAGTGTTCTCAGGAAGATAGAAGTCCAGGGATGTGTGTATTCATACACACTGTCAAACTGATCGTATTACATGTATTTAAAGATGTCAGTATGATAGGTCTGGGCAATATGGAGAATATCAAATACCACAATACTTTTGATCAAAATACCTTGATATGGATATTGCGACAATATTGTAGGTTGACTTTTGGTGCTTGGTGACATTTTTGACAGATTGGTAAATTGTAATCCAGCCTGTAAAACCAAGAAAATACAACACTTTAATATGACGATATCCAAATTTAAGACAATATTTAGTCTCATATCTTAATATTGATAATATTGATATATTGCCCAGCCCACATGGGTACAAGATTTGCTTGATTGCAGAGTCTGGTGCAGATGGACTAGTTTCCTGTCTCCCAGGTCTGTACTACATGCCAATATTATGTATGTATTATAGTCACATCAATTTTATTTACATAGCCCACACTACCAGTGTACCTCAGATGGTTTTACAATCTGTAGAAATATCGATCCTTAGGCCCTCATTTCAAATATGATTAAAAAAAACAAGTCTACAGTCATGCTAGCAGTTCTGTGAAGCTGTACTTTAGGCACCTAAATGCTACCACCAACATGCTAACACACCCAGAGTCATGACAATGCTAACATGCTAATGTTTAGCATGTATAATGTTTACCATGTTCACAGTCTTAGTTGAGAATGTTACAACGTTTGCTTATTAGGATTAAACACAAAGTGCACTTGATGGAAGTGGTTTTGCAGGTATTTGCGTAGAAATCAAGGTAGTGGACAAATCAAAGGTTTGATATGATGATGGCGATAGGTGAAGAGTTAGTAGAACACCAAATTATTACTATTACTTTACCTTACCTTGTCCTAATATCTTGTGCAGCTCATCTTTGTGCATTGCATTGTGGGGAAATAGTGTACACCAACAGCACAGTCAGTCAAAAGTCAAGTATAGTATGTATACTGACATCTCTGAACATACTTTTTTCTGTCAGTTTTCCACTGAGATGACTTCCGAGAGCTTTAGTCAATTAATTGATTGAAAGAAAAAATCTCAGGCAATAAGATTTCCTGATTTCTTTGTCTTGTGTAATAATAAACTGTTTTCTTTTTTTTTTTTTTTTTTTTACGTTTGGACTTTTAGATGGAAAACTTTGATGACATTTTATTATCAAATTGTAATGGGAATTCAGTTCCACAGTTCAAGTTTGGGGATGACTCAGCATATGACTCATAGACTCAGCAATTAATCAGTTACTTTTGAAAATAAACAAAAATAATAATAAAAAAAAAAAGATTGATAATGAAATTAATTGATAGTTAGCCCTGGAACACACATTGTACACAATGAGGAGGAAATCAAAGGACATGAATGTGGTGAGACAGCTGTGAGGAAACAAAAACTCAATAATTGAAACTGTGAAACTTAGATATATTGAACTTTCTCTTTGTTAAGTTTAATTGTCCAAAAATCACAGTTTAAATTGACATTTGTTGTCATGTATCATTTCCTGTCCAATTCACATGCAATAACTTCTTGTGTACTGAACTGAAGACGGTTTACAACCAGCTTAGAAACCCCTGAAAGAGCTGAGAAAGGTCCGGTCTTCTGTAGAGTGTGGGGGGGAAAGATTTTGACGTGTCTCTGACGCAGCGATCAGCAGAGGTAATTTCACCTCAGGTGGCAAAGTAGCTTGTTTGGCCATAATTAGAAAACAGTTTCACCCTGAAACAAAAAAAAAAAAACCTCCAGAAAAAAGACTGGAACATTGGCTCGTTGTTTTTATATGTCGGGACATAAGAGGTGACCTTTAAGTAGATGACATCGGAGATTTTGTGTGGCAATATTTTGTGTGTGTGTGTGTGTGTGTGTGTGTGTGTGTGTGTGTGAGACAGAGAGAGAGAGAGAGAGAGAGAGAGAGAGCTGAACTCTCATATTTGCTTAGGGGTTGAAAAGTCTGGATTTACCTCCCTTGGTTTCATCATTTATCGAAAACTCATAGAAATTTCTAAGTTAAAGGAACTTTAACTGGATCACACAAATTTTGCCTTTTTATTAATACGTTTTTATTATTATTTTCACAGCAATAATAGCATATTTTTCTCTATTGTTGGGCCCAGTGGTGGAAATTAAGTATGTTTACTTGAGTATTGTGGTTAAAATCCTGGTTGCTACAGAGCAGCTAGCAAAAGTGTGAACGTAAGAACTGTGCGTGAGGCAGTAATGAAATCTGAACACAAGTGGTCAGCTGGAGACACATGATCGGCACAGGTATGAACAGTGATGTGTCTCAGCTGTCCACTTGTGATTTGATCACCCAAAACCCATGTTAATACCATGTCTAAACAAGGCCTAAAAGAGAGTCTGACAACAAACCAAACACTTGTAAAATTTGACTTAGCACTTGGTAAAAACAAGCACTTGTTGTACATGCACATTAACAGTGCACCTGCCCCGAGTTGTTTCTTTGCAGCCCGTTTTTTTTTTGTTTTTTTGTTTTTTTGCAGCTGCTGGCCGCAGGGCTCTCACTCAGTACTGGACCAGTTTCAAAAAGTTCTGTTCACATTAGTCGCTGTGACACGAAAACATGGTAAAAAGGGTTGCAGGTTGGAAAAACATTACTCTTTTATTGCTTAAGCTAATGTTCTCTGGCTCTGCTGGCAGCTAGCCTCCATGTTTGGGGGTTTTTAAATGCACAAATGTGTCCTCAGTGTGAATGGTCACCATTAAAGGAAAATTAACTTTTCCTATACTACAATATGACTAGAATATACTGTATCTATAGGGGGTTGATAGAGATGTCGATCATTGCCAATTACTCAACAGTTACTTGGAACATCTGCTGATAATTTTGGCTATGAAACTTCCATCCTGCATTGTTTTGGACTGAAAATCCGCAACAACTGGAGTTTCAACACATCACCATTTCTCACTTTGTCCCCCACTGGCAGTCTCAACTGTTCAGTAATGGAAAATGTTGGAGGGCTTAACCTGAGACCTGAGTAGGAGGCTGAAAGTTTCATAACAGAGGTTTAAATTTCAAAACAAACTCAACTATGAGCAACTTCTGGCCAACAATGATTGTATAATTGAGTCAGAAGTCTCGAATCAGAGCCAATGTGTATCTGTTTTATCCCGCCAGGCACTAGACATTGAAATGTTCCTAAAGGAATAGTTACCTTTCACATTAATGTGCACCAAAGAGGAATTTCTTCCAACTTTCATCTATTTTTCAGTCCTCAGAAATAAACCAAGAGTTTCAAGTGGCCCAGCAGCTGTTTAAGTTTTGTACAATGTCTACTATGTACACATATGTACAGAAGACTTTGTATTAGGGCTGCACAATATGTCAGTTTTTATAGTCTCTGTGATGTCAACTTGCACAGTGAACACTGCATTTTGAACATAGTAACAAGTTACAACATATCAACTTACATTCTGTCTGTAGGTGCTGCTTTGTCTAATTTGCACCATGCTGTTAGCTCTCTGGCCAGTTAGACAGAGCCCTCGCCAGCAGCAATTGTCTGATTGGACGGAATCTGCAATTAGAGTGAGGTTTATTAAACTAGTGCCGCCGTACTACTCTGCATGGTTGAAGGAAGTTGGAGGAAAGTTTGACAAATCAGCTGTCTGGCAACATTTGCATACAGGAGAGACGACTAGGCACTGGGTACACTTTAATATCTGTTTATTTATTGCAAGTAATATCGGTACCGTAACATTCAATACAATGGCATATTTTTTTCTCACATAAGTTTTCTCTTAAGACCTTTGCACTAAGCTACTGCGAGCAACTTTGTGCAAAGAACTAAGAGAAATGTTCATGAAGTAATGTACCTCAACCATGATCAGTTGGCAGGTGACTGGTCTGTGACAGTGAATGTGAAATAAGAGATATAGAGAAACAGATAGATAGATAGATAGATAGATAGATAGATAGATAGATAGATAGATAGATAGATAGATAGATAGCCCCTGATTTTAAAGTGACTAATTATGATGCTGATATCATAACTTCTTAAACTTTGTTCACAGGACTACACAGACGCCCTGATCTCTAATTACTACGTAAGTTTTTCCTCTAGTGTTTGCCATTTTACCGAAGTATGCTTGTAAAGTTAGTGTGTCTCTGTTTTGTTAAAATTAACTTATTGATTGGTATACATTTGTGCTTGATCGCATATTATCAGCAATGTCCCAGTTCAGTCTTAAAGATCGGTACTGTGCCGATCACAGCATTCTTTAACTGATTGGGATCGGCTGCACTGAGCTAAACAGAGCCCCATGCAATCATTTGTTTTACGTCAGCTGTCACACAGGTGTTTTTTCTTTGGTACTGTAGTCTGTGCAAAAGATGTGCACACGACTAAATTATACACTCAACAGAATGCAGTTTATTCGGGTAACTCAGATAGTGGCTGCACCGAAGCAACAAACGCTGAAAGAAATACCCTAGAGAATTCCCAAGAGACAGTGAAAAGGCCAAAAAGATTAAAGGGAGAGTTTGCAGAGCTATTCAGTTGTCAAGCATCACTTTAATTTTAATGTACTTGAAGTTATCACTGTTCAACTGTATAATCTAGGAAATTAATAACTTGACATCCCTACATCATATGAGTAAATTGGTCCCCTGACTGTTTTATGTTTGTGTTTCAGCTATGGCCCCCCGTCCAGATTGCCAATTTCTACTTCATTCCTCTACACCACAGGTAAGAGTTTATGGCTTTATTAACATACAAACAATCAGCTGCATTGATGACATGTGAAGTCTGTGTAAAGTTAAAAGAACAGGGATCCAAACAGTGTATCTGTCTAGCCTGGAGAAGTCTTGAAAATATCATAATGTCTCAAAATGGACCAAAGATTTTTAGTTTTCTTGTACACTTGCAAAGCAACACAGTTTTCTTGAACCATGTTTCAACTGAAAATTTCCTAAATTTCATAAGAAGTAGCATTATTATTGTCTTTAAAAGCTTTAAATATACCAAATATCAAACACGTAAAATTTCCTCCTGCTTGCAGGTTGGCTGTCGTCCAGATTGTTGCTGTTGCTTGGAACTCCTACCTGACCTGGAAGGCCAATAAGATGTGAAGGATGATAACAAGTCTGGCCTGTCTTGTTGTTGCTGTTGTCGATGATGATGATGATTTTACACTCATTTGTAGTGTGTGTGTGACATGGGCCGTTCTGGTCTAACTTACTTCTCCTGATATTTCCAATGTGTAAAGCTGTGACTGACTCACTTATAAAGGTCGGGAGAAAGTGCTTGTCTACTCTGAATGACAAATTCACACTTGAAAGTCAAACTTGCATTTGCATAAATGTCCGTGAAAGTTTGTTATTTATGGAAATGGGATCTGGCAGTGGTGCCACGGTGTAGCCACACATACGCGCACACACTCATACATTAACACTCACTGGTTGCAAAGGAAACTTTTCTTATCTTTTAATGTATTGTTACTTACTTGAAATCATGTTAAAGGATCATTTGTTACAGGTTAATAGCATCATGTTTAGTCTTATGAAGAAGGAAATGTTCCCCTGTGGTTCTCGTTTTCATCCGCCACTCTTTTATTATTAATTTTCAGTACGTTCCAAAATATGCATTCTACAATAATGTATTGTAATTAGCATATTTGGTGTACTCTCATGTCTTTACCACTTCATCTATGCACTTCTACTTTAGCAACTGTTTTTCTACATTTCCCAGCAACAACCCTCAGGAAAGGGCAAGAAATCTGTTTAGACTTCTGCTATGAATGGCCAGAAAGTGAGCAATGCAAAAGTGGCAATGCATTCTGGTCTTTTGAGGCTTCAGTGAGTGAAGTAACAAGCATCAGTTGTTGGGTAAAAAAACAAAACAAAAAAAAAACATGTCTCTGCGCTTGCTTTTCAATGCTGAAGGAGTCACAACAAAACCTGATGTTAAAAAAATAGTTTGACATTTTTGAAAATGCAGTTATTAGCTTTCTTGCTAACAAATGATACCATGCTCATATCTGTATGATAAATACAAGGCTGCAGCCGATTCGCTTAGTTTAGCACACAGACCGGAAATAAGTGGAAACGGTTAGCCTGACTCTGTCCAACATTAATATGATCTGCCAAACAGCACCTTCAAGGCTCACTAATTTGTATGTGACATCTAGTTTGTTTAATCTTTACAAAAACCAAAGTGTAAAAAACGTCAAGTTGCTGTTTTGTAGTATCATTTGCTGGGCTGTTGGTGTGTTTCATTTGCACTGGGAAGTCAGAATTTCTTACATCCCATTTGGAAATTTTGACTGGAACGCCAGTCGGATTTCTGACTTGGAAAGACAGAGGAATCTCACCAACTCTGACCTCAAAATCCAAGATGGCTGCTCCAAGCGTCAACAGTTTTGAAAGTTGTTGGTTAGTACTTTTGTATTTTTTGTGTCTCATTACATCAGTTGCACACACAGTCCTGTCCAACTTCTTTCTATGGACATGTTGCCACAGTCTTTTCATGCGCAAAATACAGCGTTATCTGTTGTTATCAACTGGTATAGCTAACAATAGCTAAACTGGTTAGAACTGGTATTGCGAACAACATTAGTTTTCTGATTTATTGTACAGGGACGTGGTCAACTTGTGTGAAGTCATTCCTAACTCCAACCTCTGGTGTGGCATCATTCCCAGCTCTGATGTCCGACTTCCGAGGTAAATGGAACGCAGCATACCTCTCTTGACCGGGTGCAGCAAATTCCTGGGGTCTCTGCTTGTTGCTTGGCAACTGTGCTTGGCCAAGAAATAGTCCGTGACCCTGTAAAACTGCAGTTATTTTTTTGTATGGATTAAACAAATGAGAACAAAGGATATGAAGTGTTAATCAGTGAGCTTTAAAGGTCCTCGTAGACTGATTTTGGTACCTGTGTGGACTGAGCCAAGTGAAATGCGTCCCCTTTTTCTCTTTGTGCTAAGCTAAACTAACTGGCTGCTAAATCTAGCTTCATATTTTCTGTACAATGAATGAATGAATGATGGAATGAATGAATGAATATTTTATTTTCATGTCTGGACATTTACATGACCCATCCCACATGGGATTATACAGACACATTAAATACAACAAAACAAACATTCCGGCTCATTGGACACACAATATCTATACATAAGCCTCACACAAATAAATCATACTCCAGAATATATACCAACCTATCAACACACCCACAGCCACCTAACCATAAAACAAAACAAAAGGGAAAAAAACAGACTTGAGAGTGCTATTAATCTTGAAATATACTTTTCAGTAAGAAACCAAGTGTATTTTCCAAATGTCAAACTACTCTTTTAAGCAGTCCGTGTCACTGAATCATTTTCTGTTAAACTGTATGGCACTAAACAACAAAACAGACCCATGACTTCATTGGTGTACCGACAATCGCTGCTGAAGTGTCAAATTTTTCTTCACTATTCAATGTCAATTGAATCTTTATACTCAAAATGTGCACATTTTTAATAACAAAGGCTGTCTCTGGTGCATTAGCCAATAAAGTTTTCCATGAGGTGATCTCAATGGTGTGTTTGACCTCACTAACTTTTGTGGCCAACTGCTGGGTGGGGTTTGTTTGTTGGGAGATGTGGAGGCTGCTGAGCTGGGCTGTCAACCAAATTAACTGCACACTTTTTTTTTTAACACAAAAACACACTTGAGCTGTAATCAAGGGAAAAAAGCAGAACATTACTGAGGAATCCATTGAAAACCTGCCAAATAGCCTCTTCCCTCCTGAGGGATAAGAGCCCTCCCCTGGAATCCATTTTTGATTCAGCACCAAGGCTCGCTGTGTTTTTAAAATCACACTGTGTTACTTTAATGAAGACACAGTACAGTAGTCTTGTTAGTACTGCCAAATGAACACGTGGCATGATGGAGCTGACACTGTGTTTCGGTTAAAGTCGTTACAGCAGGACACTGAGTATACACCAGTAATGGCATGAATGTTTTCTGCTGAGAAACAACTATTGGCCAGTGTTGATGTACAGATTGTATAATTTATGATAGTCTTTAAATGTCCGAATCCAAATATGCATAAACAAAAGTAATAAACTATAAACCAACAAATGACAACAAAATAAACTACATCTGATGTTAGGTATGAGAATATACCTTAAGGATATCATGCTTGCCGTTTAAGTGTCCTTGGAAGTGTCCTCAGGTAACATACTAATCACCAAACTGCATCCAATGTGCTGCTGGTTCTTGAGTGTGCATGTAGGTGGCATCTTGTATGATAGCCTTGGCCACCAGCATATGAATGGGTGCTTGTGCTGTGTTGTTGTTGCAAAGTGCTTGAGTGGTTGCTATGTGCTATATAAATGAGCCAGTAATTTGGATCTAAATACACTGGTGCACAAACTTATATGTGACATCCACTTTTTCCCCAACTGAGCCCTGTCAACTTCAAACAAGTAACTAAAAAATATAGAAAACTCTCAAAAAGGTTCTAAATTTAGCAGACATGTCAGCAGAAGTCTGGATATTTTAACTAATATTATCTCTTTGCCTCATACAGAGCAGAGAGTGCACTATATTCATCTCTAAATCAGCAGCTACAGTCTACCCTTGTTGCTTCCTGGGAGGTTATTTGTCTTTTATGGAATCATTTTGGCCAAAACGTTTGTAAACACCCCAGAAACGCTGGTCTAATCCACATATGATACATATAACTTAACACTCTGTGTGTTACATGTCTGATGAGTTCAGTTGCAGGCTTTCAACAGCAGTTCAGCACCATGGACAGCTCATTCAGACTCACTCATTCTGACTTTAAAGGGATTTTTCATCTTTTTGTTCACACCAGTGTTTGGAAAAGTTATCTGATTGGGTGGTTGCTTAGAAATGCTAAGATCTGAGCTTTCAGTAAATAGGGCATCTGGTCAAAAATTAAACTTAAATTAGTTCATATTGATGTGAAAAGAATGTAAATACTGGTTTATTGTGTTTTTCACTCGTTGCATCACTTTGGCTTTTCAGGATCTATGGCAATGACCTTTAATTCTTAAAGGGACAGTTCAGCCCAAAATCAAAAATACATATTTTTTCCTCTTACTTGTAGTACTATTTATTAACCTAGATTTTTTTGGTGTGAGTTGTGGAGTGCTGGAGATATTCGCTATCGAGCTGTCTGCCGTCTCTCTAATATGATGGAAATAGATGACACTTGTGGTGCTCAAATAGAAATATCTTTAAAAAAATCATCCGTAAAAGCAACAGCAACATGTCTCTCTGCGCAGTGATTTGGTTGGTCGGTGTAGTTCAGTAGAAAATAAAATAGTTCCTACATGAAACTTCTCCCAACAAGGTCTGTGGATTATCTTCAGGGTCATGATTTCTGGAGAGAGACACACTGCTGTTGAGTTTTTCAGACATATTTACTGAGTGCCATCGAGTTCCATTATATTTAAGAGAAGACAGATATCACATGGCCATTATCTTCAACACTCGGTAACACATACCAGAACAAACTAGACCGATAAATAGTACTACAAGTAAGAAGGAAAATATGTATTTTTGATTTTGGGGTGAACTATCCCTTTAATTTACCACTTTCATTACACCTAATTAAGGTTGTCTTTTTCTTTTTTCAAAAAAACAAAACGTCATATGTTGTTGATGTTATGTTGCATTCGATTCGGTTCAATTCAAATTCAAATGACCTTGCTAGTCTTTAGTGGAGCTATTTGGTACAAGTTTGCAAAAATAAATCACACAAACTATTCATTCACCTAATAAAAGCAATCAAAATAAAAACATGATGTAAGAAAAGAGCAGAAATACACAAGTTATTTGGCATATCCATATCCAGTCACAAAGGGCACATAAAGTTGAATAAAAACATTTTATTGCTGGTGTTCAAACTTGAAGAACCCTTGAAACTTCTCAAGAAATGCCCAACATTAGACACCCCCCTCCTCAAGACCCCCTCCAGCCCCGTCTAAGGCCCCTGCATCCTCCTCTTGCACCCCTGGGAGGTCCCTTATAGATAAGAAATAACCCTGTTAAAAAAATGCATTATTTATTTCCTTTCGATCACAGCATCCCCAGCTGTCCCTCGGGACTATATTGCCTCGTCGTCTCGATAGTTGTCCAGTTTCCAAACCGGTCTGTGTGCTTGCATTGACGTCAAAGGAGCAGGCTGGATGTATAAAACCCTCCGTCCTCTCCAGTCGCCGCTCACAGGGACTTTCCAGACTCGGCTCCGACCTGAGATCCCACTGGCCGACCACAAAGTTCAGCTGCAGCATCTGGAGAGAAGAAAGTGAGTATTGCAGCTCTCATTCACTCTTTGTGTTGGGTTAAAGTTTTGAAGAATGGACGCATTTCTGCAAAAGAGAACATGGCAGGTGGAAGGAAGCAGTGCAGGCAGATCATCTTGTGACCTTTTCAGATATCCTATACTTGTACTTTTATTCTCTTGGACTTATGTGCATGCTTTTTGTCAAGTTTAATCCTGTAAAAAGTTTTTTAAATGTTTTATTTGCTTCTTTTTTCTTGTAGGAAAGTACCTGACTGACATGAAATGTACAAGATAACATCATATAGTTTTAAAATGATCATCTTTAGGGCCTGTAAATTCCTTACTTCTTTCTTACAGGCATCTCAATCTTAGCATAAAGAATTTCAATGTATTCTCGTGCATTAAACAGTAAATGTGCTGCAAACATTTGTCTGAAAAACTAAGTAAGTGCGCAACAGAAATCATGTTTGCTGTGAGTTTGGTTTTCCTGATGATCTGTCCTGAGATGTCTCAATGTCATCTTATTAAATACATCTGCCTGCAGGACATGAAGCCAGTCTCCCTGCTCCTGCTCCTCTCCTCGGTCCTCCTCTCATCGCACCTCCGCCCCGCCGCCGGCAGACCGCGCATCCTCCCCGGCTGGCTGGATGACAGCGGTCGCCTCCAGACTCAGCAACTTGACGATGTGCTCCTCAGAGCGGCCGCCGCCGGGGACAGCACCGCCTCAGACCTACTGGGCGACAACATCCTGAGGTATCTCCAAAAAAGAAACCTGGACCCTCTGCACCCGCTCACGCCAGAAGAGGAGACTGAAGCTGAGGCGATGAGGACGGCGGCGCAGCTGTTGAAACGGAGCGAAGAGTCGCCGCTGTCCATCGACCTCACCTTCCACCTGCTGAGGAATATGATCCAGATGGCCAAGATGGAGAGCCAGAGGGAGCAGGCTCAGCTCAACCGCAAAGTTCTCGACGAGGTCGGGAAGTAAAGCTCTATTTTTCTAATTTAAAAATGCCTCATTAAAACAGCCGTCAGCGCTGTCTAAGTATTCAAGACCTCTGACATTAGTTGTTGTTTGTGCGCCTGCCTTTCTCTCCACATCATTTTACGCACAGATGGTGCCAATTTACGCATCAAAGCATTCGCGAGTAAAATGTAAATTAAAGTGTTATTTAAAGACTTTGTTGGAAAATATGGAAAGAGATTTCTCAGACACCTCCCTCCCCTCAATCCCCCTTCTGGCTTCACCCCCACCCTCACCCTCCTCACACAAACTCCTCTCCAAACTGGACTTTTGGAAGAGAGCCTGTCCTGGATTTCACACCTTAACATTTGGAAAGATTTGCTTCGGAAATCATGATTTGATCAAATGTTTTGATGCTTGAAGTGAAAATGAAAGATGACACATTACCAAAATAAATGAATCCAGTGGGCTTAATATTTGTTTTTGTTTTCAGCAAATTGGGTGATCTGATTGTGTGGAACATTGCAATGATGTTCATGAAATGTACCCACTTTACAGGCTACTTATTAGCACCGGCAACTAAGCAAGTTTAATGTAAGGTGCATTATGGGTGTTTAGCTTGTACCCACCACACAACTGAATTGATGCTTTGTATTAACTTTCAAAGATATTAGAAGTTAATCAGTCATCAGATAACTTAATGTAACTGTGCTTCAAGTGGACATTTCTCCACATTTTGACCACATAATGTAGTGGGAAGAAAAACTAGGGCAAACTCTGACCTCTATCACATCACAGAAATCATGACCTTTTTTTATTGTTTTGTTTACCCCCCACTCCCTCAGATTAGTTCATGTAAACTGTAATTTTGTACACTACTAAAGGGGTAACTAAAGCACAAAAGACCCTTCTCAGGAAGGGTTTCTTGACAGCACCAAACAATGTTCAAACCTAGTATCTAATTCTGTACATAACCGGCCAAATGAAGGTGGCATTCGGCCAGTTGAAGCGATGACTCAAGGCGCAGTTAGCCCGTAATGAATCCTTGAAATAACAGAAAAAACTACTAAAGATCTGCAGACTGAAATCATGAGGCAGAAACCCCCCCCCTTCCAGATTTTCAACTCTTCTCTGAATGTGATGGCATGTTTGAGAACGTATCCGAGATGGAAGAAACCACGAAACACGTCACGTCAATTTGTTTTCCATACAATCTGTCAGCGCTCACCTTCCTTTCATCCTCTTTTCTGTCCCTTTAGTTTGAGCGGGAGCACTATCACCTGTACTGTATCACCTGTAGCATGCTAACCTACAAAAAAAGAAACGTTAAAAAAGAGCTTTATTTCACCATAAACATTTATGTCTGACACCAGTAACATTGTTTTAGCAAAAGAAGAAAATGCTTTTTTGCCATTTATATTTTGTAATAAAAAAGTTTGAAGTACAACTCTTTTGATTCTGTTCTTGTCATGATTATAAATGTGTGTTAATTATTATAAAATACAACCTTTTGCGACTGCTGTTTGGTTTAAGTGTCATCCAGTGTTTTTCCATTTGTGATTAGTCTTCCTGAAGACAATAATAAGATTTTTGTCAAGCTTGCGACCAGGTTACAATTGCAGTTAATGTTCCATCTAACAACTCTTCCAACCAAACACTGAACACCTACTGGCCAGATTTCCGTGACTTATGTTTGGATATTCATGTCCCCCTGATGGTGATTCCCAGTGATGATGGTGAACTCAATGACCTTTTTCCAAGCACTACCATCAGGTCCAAATTTTCACCAGATCAACACTTAAGTTCATGACAAAGTATCTTACGATGCTACTCTAGGGCCACCATGAGGCAAAATATTCCCAAAAGAGATTACCTCTGATGTTACACACACCTTTTTGACCTTTATAGTTAGACTGCAGTGACAGACAGGAAATGAGTGGAGACAGAGAGAGGATGACGTGTAACAAACTTCCCCAGTCAGACTCAAGCTGTTGACACTGCAATGACCGACATCTCAAACCCCTACCTTACCAGAATGCCAAACACTTTTCATGACTTTCCTCTAACGCCACCCACAGGATGAACTTTACACTTCTACACATTCGGGTATTATTGCCAGTTAAGGAACAATGCAAGGTAGATTGTTTCTGTATCACCAGACCTGAAACTGGGCTGATGTTTTCTATTTGTTGACTGCATCTAGTCATCTCCTACAAAAATGATCACATATTGTTGCTTGTTAGTTGATAGTTCATTTCTTTAGCTGTGTGTGTGATACAAAAGAGAAATAAAATAAAACCCAACTACTTCATTTAAAAAAAAATTGCTGAACAGTAAGAATATTTGCGAACTGCTAAGAGATTTGCAGCTTATCATTGCAACAGAGGCATTTTTATTTGAAGATATGTAAAGTTTGAAGGCCCAGCCATGATGGAAGTTAATAGCGTCTGGTCCAAGTTGTTGAAACAGATAACAGAGAGAGAAGAAGAAACAAACAGAAGTCAAAATGGCCTCTGGGCCCTTTGTTTCTCTGACTCAGTCCAAACTGTGGGTGTGTTGGTGATTCGTCTGCCTTATCACCTTCTGTTTGTGTGTGTGTGTGTGTGTGTGTGTGTGTGTGTGTGTGTGTGTGTGTTGTGTTTCATCTCCCTTGTGCTTTACAAATGCCATTAAATATCGCTTTGTAGATGCAAAGCAATGACAAACGTGTGTCATCATAACTCAGCTATAAATCTGCAGAACGTTTGACTTTGAAAGATTATACCTGTTAAATTACAGCGTTTAATGCATGAAGATAAATAGGATCATTTAGAGACTGACACTTATGACACTAGATTTTTATGTCTAGACAGTGTGTCAAGACTTTCTTATGTTGAACTGCAGCTTGAGTAACAGCATTGAATAATAATTAAATTATAATTAGTATGTATTTGTGCTTCATTTGATGACTGACTTATTCAGTTTTTTTATATGCAGCCTAGTGGCCACAGTCACAGTCAAAAGCTTACTTACTGTAACGTCACCATGTTTCACACTTTACAGGGGTGTCAGGCAGGGGCCGTGCACCAATGACATTTTTAGAGGAGAACACATCACCTAATGATATTCACAGATGATGTGCTGGTATATTTATAAAACCAACAAACTACTTGAGGCTGTCACATCGTGCTATAAAACAAACACCTGGCTGTGCAGCTGGCCTTATTATTATTATCATAGTTATAATACCTCCATGGCCTCAGACTTAGATGTATTATTACTCCTCCAAGTCTGAGGCCATGGTTCTGTGCCAGAAAACGAGGTATTGCGTGTGAGTGTGAAATTGATCAGCAGACCATTGTGGTGAAGAGGGAGCTGAGCCAGATGGCGAATTACTGGTCCATCTCCGCCCCAAACCTCACCTATGATCATGACCTCTGGGTAGTGACTGAAAGAGTGAAGTTGTGGATACTAGCGGCCAAAATGAGTTTCCTTAGAAGAGTGGCTGGGCTCAGCCTTAGAGATAGGGTAAGGAGTACAGACATCCAGAGGGAGCTCGGAGTAGAGCCGCTACTGCTTTGCATCGAAAGGGGTCACTTGAGGTGGTTCGGGCATCTGATCAGGATGCCTCCTGGGCACCTCCTGTTAGAGGTGTTCCACACATGTCCAACTGGTAGGAAGCCCTGGGGCAGACCCAGAACATGCTAGAGGGATTATATATCTCATCTGGCCTGGGAACGCCTTGGGGGGTTAGGGTTAGGAAACCCTAGGGTTAGGGTTGCTGGGGAAAGGGAGCCTGCTGTCCCCACGACCCAGCCTCAGATAAGCAGTTGAAAATAGATGGATGGATAGTAATGATAGCAATTTTCATCAGTTAAAAAATTTATTTCACAGGAAGCAAGCATGCAGTCAGAAGGAATAAAAACATAAACATAACAAACAAGTCACATGTGTATGAAAAGAAACAAAAACTTACATTGCATGGGAATTAAAAGGCTTTCTTGTTAAAAGCTTTTAAAAAGTGTAAAATGCCCTCAATCAAACAGACACAGAGATCTGCAGCTTGCATGCACACAGCAGAGGAAAGAGACCGAGACAGCAATGTAACCTGGTCGCTATTTTAAAGAGGTCTGACCTTGTGCTGCTATTAGCTGGAGGTTACACGCCACTACCAAAAGACTGACACCCAGAAACATCCCAACAAACCAAATTAAGAAGAAAATAAGGAAGGACATGCAGAGGGCAGGTTCTCTGCAGACACAGACACTGCCACACACTGCTTAGGGGTCATCAGTGATGATTGAGAGGGATACTTTTGTGTGAGTCTTTGTATTGTCTTATTAGGACAATCTTGACAAGTCTGTCTTCAAAAGTTATTAAAAATGAGTGCGATGGCTAGCACAGGAGAAATATGATCATTATCTCATTGATGACTCATTCTGACAAAATTATAACCAGCGGAGGAGAGCCCTGACTAATACCGATGTTTAAAATAGTCGTCTAGTTGAGAGAAAAATAAAAGCACAGACTTCTCTTTGTAAATCAACAGATCACCTCTAATACAACTTTTCTTTCTAACTTCCAACATCCCCTTACTCAACGCCCTAACATCCTCCACCACCCTCATTCCACAGCCTTGTACATGGGGCGCCTGCTCTACCACTAAGCCACCGATGCCCCGACAATTTTTTTTAATGCAACCAAAATGTTAACTCTCCTGAACTGAAAACACACTGACAGCGACAGCTACACCTACTCTCTGAATCTGGGGTTATGCCATTGTTAAGCTAGCCAACCTTGTACTGGACTTGTCAACGGAGGGCACCCACCTCTCTCTCCTTAATTATTCATAACTTTAAGCCTTAATAAAAATTAAACGTAAAGTTATATAAAAATACACTCCTGTACAGTTGTCATAAGTGGGAAATTAGCTATTGAGATTAAAACTGTTTTTTTGTACCATGCTGCTTTTGTAAACTGTTTGTACGTTTTCCTATGAAAAGTAATGCAGCCATATTCTTACATATCCCATATAATCATATGTCAGTAATTCATGCATAACCCACATATTTTTGAAGGCTACAATCAAGTGATCAATGCGCTGACCAGAAAAATCAAAGTGTAGTCTGTAGGGATGCAGGTTGGGGCAGAGAATCTGTCACAAAACACAGGACTTTCCCCATGAGACAGGTGTTCAGAACCGCATGAACTTTAGAGCCCAGTTTCCATTAAGCAGTATGGTACGTTCAGTTCAGTTCAGTACTAATTTTTTCCATTTACACTTTAAAAAGTTGTGGATGGTACCAATGGAGCTGTTCTGTACCGTCCCCATTTTTGCCATTTTGGGTTACCTAGCACACAGATCTGGTACTAAAAGGTGGAGCTGTGAACACTGCAGTCTGTTGATTGGCCAATAGTGGATGGTCACTCTTGCTGAGGGGTGAGTTGTGGCTGGTTTTGTAACCACTGTTCATACCGTGGAAGTCTTGCTTACATTAGTGAAATATAACTATAAAATGAAAGGAAGAGAGACTCTCACTGCAGCCTGTTCTATTTATTCTGTGAAATGTCGGCGTGCAGCCTAATTCTGTGGATGATACATGAGGTGTAGACTAAAATTTGTGTCACCAATAATGAGGAAATACAGTGTGTTGGACGGAGCTGTGAGTCACAACAACCCTGCCCACATTAAGGGCACCGTTTGCGGTGGAAACGCTAGGGTCTAGGTACCATGTCTGAAGGGTGACTTTGGGTTCCAAAGGTACCATACTGAAAGTGTTTGGTGGAAACAGGGCTTAAATGAACTTTGAGTAATTTTAAGGTAAGTCCTTACCATATTTCTTTTTCTTAAACATAACCACAATAACTTTACTTGCATAAACCTAACTTACGTAACTTTACGTTAATTATGATATAATGTCATTCATGGGGCGCTAATTCACAGGATATCATACAAACTGTTGTGTGTGCATCTTTGTGAGATATCGTACAAACATTCAACGAGGGTACGTGGCTGTAAACATGTTTCAACAACAACAACATTTCTCCAGTAAAGTTGGGTGCTTTAATGTGTGTTTGTAGGGATTGACTTGCTCCAGCCTCAAGTGGCCATTAGAGGAACTGCAGTTTTTGGCACTTCATGTTGGCTTTGTTTTTCAGCCCTGGGGGTTGCCTCTCGGCTACATGCCAACGTATGCATGTATACATGCTGATATTTAGCGGGAATAATGTTTACCATAGCTTAGCATGTTAGCATTTCTGTCCAAAAACATGACTTCAACAGGAGTGAACAGCACATTTTATGGGGACTATTTTCAGTGTGTAGTGGATTAATCCACGTGTGGTGCTCTTGTGAGTATTTATGGCAGCATTGCTAATTGATGTCGTTTTTGGACAACAATGGAGTTCTATGACACTAAGGAATAAGACAATACATATTATATGTATCAATTCATAGTTGGGTTTTTTTCTTATTCATGCTGACAATAAAAGAAATACAGAATATCATGAGCCTCTTCCTTAAACAAAGCAGAGTCAGGTGCCCAAATCTAACAAAACCTTCACCACCACAGAGGTAGGAAGTCAGAGAATGTCCATATGCAACGTATGGGTAGTTCTGAAAGGCTTGTTTTGGAAATCCCTCCCACAGTCATTTGTAATACTACCTACAGTAATAAGCTTATCTGCCCACTCTTTCAGCTTTACATCCTGTTCACTGGTGGTGTCATTTTCCTGTATTTTTGCATTTAAAAAGGACAATTCTCTTCTTCTATTTGAAAATATAAAAAGGACAATATGTTGTTGCATTGACAAAGTAATTTACCATCAGTTCTGAGCTGCAAGCACACCCTGTTAAAATGGGTCTACTCAGAAAGGAACCATCTCTGTCTCACTGACTTTAATCCTCACACATTTTTTTTTTTTTTTACATAACATCTGACAAGAATTATAAAACTGTAGTCTTTTACAGACGCCTTTAGGAGGTATTGTGACAGAAAAGCTATATAAGGGCTTTAAATCCTGAAGAAACACATGAGCAAAATCTTTTTACCCTCCCACAACACAGAATACAGTGCTAAATCCACAGTATACATTTCCTGTGAGCTTTACACAGATAGATATATTTACACACAACACACTGGATTTTTTATTTACCGAACAAAAGGCAACAATGTGGGAGGCAAAAATCTGTCCAAGTCTTGCATGTGGTCTGCTGCAGGAGGAAACTCACATGGATAACGTAAAGAAAGGTGTAAATTCAATCAATCATTTAGTGTTTTTTTTTTCATGTTGTCTTTGTTGTTTTCATGTGGCTGAATTCACTCTTGAACACTGCATGGATTTCCTCCAGAGGATTATGGTAAACCTCTATTTCCGTCTCTGTTTTACATTCCTCCAGGACTGCAGCAGGGACCTCGAGTAAAAAACAAAAGACGAATATCATGAGATCAGTGTCATCATCCTACGTCTAAACAATCACCAGTGACTCTCCAGCTGCTCGGCCTAATGTCACACAAATGCAGCACGGAGGAGGATGCTGTTATTTTTGACTGAGTCAGCATCAATACGCCGATGCTGTCGCCTTTCTGTGCGGATGAGGGGAATCCTTCGCTCTCTGCAGCTCTGTTTTACGTAAGTGGTCTTGTTAGAGCTGGTTTCACACATCCCCTCTGTATAATACACAGTGAGCTGCCGCCGCCACTGCTGCTGCTGACTTCAGACTCTGCACATTCCCAAATATTACAGTTCATCAGCAGAGCAACAAGAACATCTATAAACAGGCTCTGACACATTTGCACTGCTTCAGTTTGAGAGCTGTCGCTTTCTTTTGCTTTCTTAGAAGCTTGTATGTCTGCAGGATGTTGATTGAAACACAATTAAATATGTAGCATTTAATGAAGTTTGCACTTAAAAGACATCACAAGTCAAGCAATAATGCACCATGAATTTATACTGTATACATACAGTATGTAAAACAATCCACTTAAACACGCAGTACCTAATTTTTTGGCCACTTTCAGGTAGTGGAAAAAAATAGCAAACACACACCCCGTGTTCTTTGTCTTTTTACTCTCAGTGTGCACTGCTGCTGCCCTTACAAAGTACATACTGCTGCATGGAGTGTGCATACAACTGGGCATACCACTTTATAATAACGCTGTGCCTTGATCTTCGATTGTCTTGCTCTTATATCTGTTGCAGTAAAATGAAACAGTATGTAATTTGGAATGCAGCAGGCCTTAACGTTATCCGTTAGCATTACCTTGGAGATACAACGAAACAGCATTTGACAAGCTGGCCAGAGATGGAGGTCAACCTAGAGAGCTCCGCTGTTTGCAATGTATGCAGTTTTAGCCAGTCTCTGTCTGCTATCGATGAGCTGTCCTCTATCTTCAGCTCAGCTGATTTGATGCATCTTCCACTACGCAGAGGATTGTGGGAAAGAATAGCCACAAAAAAAAATAAATACTGCATTTGACATACTATGTATTGGGACATACTAAGTCTTTTTCCGGCATGCATTTGGTCATTAGTCATTTGGAATCATGTTTTCGGTGACCTGATGAATGTAGCCTGGTCATCAGGCCGATTAGCTATCGGCTGTGGCTGCTGTTGGAGCTATGCAACCACTAAACAGCACCTACAGTGTAAAAACAAATACTAGAATTTAAAGATTACATTATTTCTAACTTCTAACACCAAGAAATGATGTGATACTATGCACAATGAAAAAGTAAATAATCAAGAACCATTGTCAATTATTTGAGGCTAAATTGTATCGAAGTGCAAGAAAGTGAAAATTTAACAAATATGTTTATTTTATAAATATATTAAAGTTAATAAGGGAGTGACAAGTATTTATAGTGAATACTATAATTTATCTGCGTTTAGGGATTGTGTATCTTATATTACTCAAAGAAATCCCTTAAGACAGTGGATCCCAACTGGTGGGTCATGGTCCAAAAGTGGGTTGTGGGTCCATTCTCAAAGGACCGCAAATGACTTGCAAATGTGTCAAGTTTCTAAAAAACAAACTTTATTTTTAAGTACAGTGAATTTCTGGCACAGAGCTCTTATTCTGAAGTGCTGTTTCCTGCTGTAGCATGAGTGACTAACGGACAGGTTCTTGACAGAGACAGCAAACTAACTCGACGACATGGCCAAACGCAAGTATGACACTAAATACATTAAACTGTGTGGACCTTGAGGAGAAATCTGGACCCTGAGGCTGGACCAGTTGGGAACCACTGCTATAATTTATCTGTATTTAAGTAAGTAGATTCCAAGAAAATCTTATTCAGCAAAATGAGAAAAAGTTTGATTTTATTTTTTAACCTCTGTCCCTTTCTTTGGTGTGTGATGTGAATGGCCTCCGTGATAGCTGAGCAAACTCTACCTGCTGATGAAGACCATTAAATGCATTTGAAATCTCCAGAAAAGCCTAGTAAGTGGAACTTGTGTTTGCTTTTATTTTTTTGCAAAAATTGTAGATTTGATTCTTGCCCAAACAGTGCAGACAGATCTAAAATTCAAGACTAGATTAACAAATAAAATATTTCCTTTTCAGCCCCTCCCACTAAATATTTTCAGTTAGGTTCTTTAGTTAAATGTGAGTCGATTACTGTGTATAAAACACAAAAAACATTTGACAAGAGGAGAGACGGGGCTTGCAGGTACCTCCTCTCCAACTGGTGACAGAGCACTTGAAGCTGAATAACAAATGTGAGGGGTCTGATACTTTCTAAACCGAAATCAAACACACCACAAAGCCCTGGCCAAGCAGAACCCTCATCAATTCATCAATACAGGTTGACGGGGAGACTCAGAACCAAAACAAACACTTTGTATGCTCCCTCTGTTAGAATCACAGTTTTAACCTTTGCAAAGGTCTGAATCTGCACAAGTCATTGAAAGCAACGGCTACCTCAGTTCTGGGTTTAATATCTGGAGAAGAAGTCAACTTCTGACTCTTCTACACCTTCGTCCGGATCTTCTTCTCCATCATCTCCCACACCTATAGACACACACGCACACACACACACACACACACACACACATTGCATTGAATACTTATAATACTTTAAGTACATTTGTGTACAGAATATGTATGCGTACAGTGTGGTATTAGTACTTTTAATAAACTAAACATTCTTCCTCCATCACTGCTCCTCTACCTCATACTATCTTTGTTAAGTAACCAACATGATAACACTTTAGTTTGATGTTGTACCTCTGTGCGTACCAGAGCAGAAGTCAATGTTTTTCAGCATGGCAGCGAGGTCGTCAGTATCAATGACGAAGTGACTCATACTCTCATAACCAAGCTCTGGACGCTCCATATTAGAGGTCCGGGCTGTCACTGCCATTCTGTCAACACACAGCATTTTATATTATAAGACTCACTCATATATACACTCATATATAATTGACTTTTTCATACTAAAGGTGTCTAATCTGCAACCAGTGTAGTAGTAGGCCTACTAAATCCAACAAATAATTCTTAATCAGGTAAACTTCCATTTCAAAGATAACTGGTGTCGATTTGAAATAAAGGCCAATATACTGGCTCAATCCGTCAGCACACCAAACACGCACGAACTCACTGACCTCCATCTCATCCCCATGTGGCCGCTCACTGACGGCAGCAGTCAGAGCAGATTTGTTTGGTTTTTCGATCTCTTAGAAACAAGTTGATCATCTGCTACATAATGTATGTAAAATGACTAAATGTCACAGAGCTGATGACTGTTAGCACGAGGCAACACAGTGCTGTATACCAGCAGAGGTGGAAACTGACGAAGCACATTTACTCAAGTACTGTATTTAAAGGGAAACTACATGCCACAACATAGGCTTCAATGTAATCCTTTAGGTCAATATCACACAGTCAGTGTACATCCACTACTGTCCACTGACAGGCTCAGATTATTATTCAAGTGTCTGCCACAGAAATAAAACATTTTTTCTTTAGCTTTCATTTGATTGGTCTGTTTAATCAAATCGTCCAATTAAGTTGCTGCAGTAAGACAGTAACAAACAGACCACATGGCTATGGGTCAGTGGTAGAGCAGGTTGTCCACCATTTGGATGATAGGCTGTTCGATCCCCGTCTTCTCTAGTCTGCATGTCAAAGTACCCTTGAGCAAGATACTGAACCCCAACTTGCTTCCGATGGCTGCTCACACTGGTGTGTGAATGTGTTAAAAAAACAAAAACAAAACTGAGAATCGCGTGGCACCTTGCACGGTAGTCTCAGCCACCAGTGTGTGGATGTGTGTGTGAATGGGTGAATGTGATTCGCAGTGTAAGAAGCATATTAAGTTGTTGGATGACTAGAGAGGCGCTATACAAATGTCACGCAAAAAATAAAAAACAAATCAATTCAATTTTATTTATAAATAAATATATATTAAAAAAATAAACAAATATACATTTTTAAAATGTATTTATAGAATTTGTTATTGATTAATTTTTTATTTTATTTCTTTTCCTAGAGGGCACACCTTACAACCTGTGAGTATGGAGTTTAAGAGACTTAAATGACTCAAAGGTTGATATCATACTGCATTATGGGAAATGTAGGATCCAGCGTTTTTGGAGGTTGTAAAAATTAGGAGCTCTGCTTTGGCTCTGACTATTTAAAATTTAAAAAAAAAGAAAAAAGAAAAGAAAGAAAATTATCTTTTGTAATTACTCCAATTTAGGGAATGCAATACTCCAATGCTTGGGTGCTCATTTTAAGTATCAAATGTAAAAGTACCTGTAATACTGTATGGGCCCTTACAGGTTTACATTGCAATACTATATCATGAGATCATTGTCTTAATGTTGAAGCAGAATTTTAATGTTGGCTGCTGGTTGAGGTGGAACTACTTTTTTTTATACTTTTAGATAGATAGAAAGATTTTTGAGGAGATGTAACGCATTAACTTGGAAGAAAATCTGTTCTGCTCTGTTTTTCTTAATTAACAAAATAATAATTCAGAAAAACAAGGGCAGATTTAACCTTTAAGAAAAAAAATATTCTTCCGTATATTTTAGATTGTTATCATAGGTTTTTAAAATCTACTGAATAACATGCAACTAAAAATGTCACTCAAATGTAGTGGAGTAAAACGTACAGTGTTTCCCTCTAAAATGTAAATGTAATGTACTCAAATAAATAACTTCAGAATAGTTCTAAAATAAATACACTCAGTTACCGATTAATTAATTATGAAAATCTGAACGCATTCACTACATACAGAATCAGAGCTTCACCACAGACAACACTCAACTTACTTTTCCAGTATGACTTGGGCGTTCTGTGACAGTGAAGAAGACGGACAGAAAAGAGCAAAGAGACAAAATTAATCACATTGTGCTTCACTTGTCTGTGCCAACGACATCAGTCACAAGTATTTGTCAGACGTGTCACCGTGTTAAAACAAAAAAAAAAAAAACATGATTTAAAGAAATACTGCCAGCTGCCAGAGTGGCCTCATGGTGTTTACTACCTGTTGCCACTAACTCTATCTCCTTTAACACCTGCTCTGGCAGAGGATGTGGGTGAACATAAAACAGCAACACCTGAGGCTCAGACTTTCTCTCTCTCACACACACACACACACACACACACACACACACTTTCCTCAGTGGAGATGCAGTGACGCAGGCACGTTGCATCAGCAGTAAGGATGCTGAATTTAGTAACAACCTGCTTGTCTCTTCAGAGGCGACTGAGGTTGGACCCTCCATCTGTCTGCTGTCAAGTTTAACTAACTTTTAAAGTTTTGTCACGTTTCACTCGACCCTCAAGCTCCGTCACGAGTCACGAGTCAGTCTGCCAAAAATGGTGGCATTTCGGAGTAACTTTTGTGTCCTTAAAATACAAATTAGGGCTGCAACTAATGATTATATCTCCAATTAATTAAAAAAAAGTAGTGATCGCAATTTGCCAGAGCCCAGTGCTGCATCTTCAAACTGCTTGTTTTGTTCGACCAACAGTCCAAAATCCAAGACATATTTATTTTACAATGATACATGAAAGAGAAAGACCACTTAATGACAATGTCATGAGCTCAGGAATAAAGTCATTAAACAGCTTCAAGAGTTCAAGAGGATAAAGTCACAATGAAACAATTTGTCAAGTGCATCATTTTGAGCAGAATTTAGATTCTTCAGAGTTAATTTATTCTGACCCTTGTGATGCAATCATTTTGATTGTTTGTATCAAGACAACATGTTGCTCACTCTGACGTTGCAGGTGAAATCAAATTTTCAGCTGTAGTAGGGGACGTATTTTTATAGAAACAGACTGGTACTCATTGGTATTGCAAACTGACCCCACGTCTTCAATCTGACTGAACTTTGACACACAAAATCATGAGGATCTCCAATGTCCGCTCAGTTTGAGAGAGAAGGAGAGATCGGCTTCTCATTCAGGAAATACTGATTGTTTTATAACGGCACTGTCTTTGTAAAATAATTATGTTTTTGGTTGCTGGTGTAACAAAATAAGCAACATGAAGGTATTGCTTTGGGCTCTGGAAAATAGTGAAAGGCATTTCTTTTACAGTTTTAGTTGCTGTCCTTATTTGTATTTTCAGCACACAAAGGTTACTTAGAAACTCCACATTTGTGTCATAATTACTACTACTTTCAAAACAAGCTTAATTCTGTCATGATCCTTGGATTTTGTGTATATGCTGTTATTCTTTGGACTTTGTTTTTGAGGTTTCTGTTTTTGTTCCTTGATTCATTCATGTTTTAGCTGCTTCCTGTTTTATTTTGTAGATTCTCTCCTCATGTGTCATGTCTGGTTTTTCTTCCTGTCTTTGTGTGTTTTATGCATGTATGTTTTCTGTCACACCTATCTCATTAGTCCTTCCCTGTTCCCAGAGTCTTCCCTTCACACCTGTTCTGTATTACTCTTGTTTGCTCCACCCAAGTGTTCCCAACCACTCCCTTGTTGTTAGCCAATCTCCATTTCCCTCCTTTTGCCTGTGCCCTCCTACTCCAGCTGTGTCTCGCTCTTGTGATTCTTTTTCTGTGTATATATACCCGTGCGTTCGTCAGTTCATTCCTGTGTTCTTGGTGTCGTTCCCTGCTCTGTTTCCCGCCTGATGTCTTGTGTTATGTTTGGATTTTTTCAGTTCATCTTATTATTGCGGTTGGTTTTCAGTTTAGTTTTGGTTCTTCTCGCATTTGGACTTTCTGTTACCTGCCTGTTCTGGATGCTTTTTATCACCTTTATTAAAGCTCGCTTTTTGTTAAACCTCAAACCTGCCTGCTGCTCTGCATTTGGGTCCTTCCTGCACTGATTCATGACAGATTTAGGGGTTGACTGAAATGTGACAAAATTTAGACTCTGTTAAAGAAAAACTTTAGCCCCCAAAACGACCATTTAGATAACAATTACTCATCCTGTGTTATGCTTGTGAGGAAAACTTTGTTTTTGTCTTGGGGGAAACTATTGAATTTAATAGTGCATGGGCAGATGTGTTTACTTCGGCTGCAAGGTACCAAATATTCATAAATATTTTGGTGCAGAGGAGCCACCTTATGGTAAAACATATTAATGACTAGACCTATTAGTAATGTTGATAAGCTAATACAGAAGTAATAAGGCTGTGCTACCTGTATGATAGGTCTGAAATATATTTTGTGGCTCCAGACAGATTCAATTTATTTTTTTTTGGACCAAAAATGGCTCTTGTGGTAGCAAGGCTTGCTGACCCCTGGTACTAAGTAAAACCTATATAATTTACAACTCTCTGGACTGCTGCTGTTAGCACATTAGCCATGCTAACTCTTACAGTTTGTTTAGAAGCCTTCCTACCTATGCTTCTATTTCCTGTCTTACATGCTTTTTAACACAACACATGAATAAATTTCACCAAGTGAAATCTGATGTGTTCAGTGTTTCAGCCCAAGATTTGTTGTTCTCACAGTAGAAAAGCCTCTAAAACAGTGTTAAGTCCATGGGACAATAAAATGGTAAAGCTACTTAAAAATCTGATCGGTTAGTTACATGAGCAAATTGATATTTCAGTTTAAACCTTCAAAATAAAATAATTCAATTACAATTTATTGTTGTAGACATGAGATTTAGAAGTCAGTGTATTGAATGTGTGTTTGCTTTCTCCATCAAACGAGCCTGGTCTCACTCTGAAGTTGTCGAAATCCGGCGCTTGGGCAGTGACTTCTGACATCAGAAACCAACTAAATAAGGCGTCCTTTAACGTCAGCATAATACGCGGCCGATTGCCGTTAAAGTTCAACGGAGTAAACATGGCAGGACAAGGACAGAGTTAAGGCAGCAAAAGTCCGAGTGGGATGGGCGGGAAGGGTGGTAGGTGGGTTCTACAAACACAGAGAGAGTGGTTTTCGCTTCCGTAAGATTCTAAACCCTAACTCAACCATGTTTTTTTGTTGAAGAAAAAAAAACGTCAATTCACCGTGTTGTCCCGACGTAGAGAAAGAAGACAGTGCATGTAACAGGCAGAAGATGACACAACCAACGCACCCAGGGTACTTTGCAAATCATATATGGACATGGAAATTCCATGACCAAAAACGTTGATATGTGACAAGGTCGGAGTGAGAATGTGTTGGTTTGTTTCTGTAAGTGCATGTGATCAATTGGTTGATCAATACACAATCATGTGTTTGTGGTGTGTGTGTGTGTGTGTGTGTGTGTGTGTGCCTGTGTCTTAAGGTATGAAAGACCAGAGACCGAGCTGTCCTCAGGGGGGTTTTATGGAAGCTGAGTGCCCGACTCAGAGGCATCCCGCTGGGCTTACTGCCCCTTGTTTCCTCCTCACCCTGCAGCTATGCACATAAAGCCCTTGATCATCTACAGCAACAGCAGACATGACCCGGTGACTACTAAGCACGGATCATCCTGTCAAACAAAACCTGTGGTTGGAAGAATATAGATGGGCGGAAGGAAACTTTCAATGACGGAGGAGCATGTGACGTGTGAGGTAAGTTTGTTTTTATGTAAAAGCAAACTACTGCTGATGTAATAGAAATGCACTGTATGTTTAGTATCAATAAAATGTTTGGTGCTTAAAAGATTTTACTCATCATTGTTCAGTTATTTTAAATTGGGAGGCCTGAAATTTATAAAGCACTGGATCCTCTGAAAGTGAGGCAACATAAACCTGGATAATTAACTGGATAGAAAGTCATGAGAAAAACAGATTTACTGATACACAAAATTATGATTATTTTCTTTAAGACTGTATCCGGAAATTTCTGCTTCTAATCTTGTTAGATAAAGGATATTTTTAATTCTTCAGACTTCTGAAAATGATTTTTGGTTTCTTTTTCTTTGTCTAAAATTAATCACATTGAAAAGATACAAAACACATAGGAATTTACCTTTAACATATTTGTTCTCCTTGGGTGATTTTGTAGTTTTTGGATCAGTTGGGTCACAATGCCCCCAGAAATTCACAGAAAAAAAGAAAAAAGAAACTAAGGAGGCTGTCCAATCATCTAACTCAACCTGCAGGAACCAGCTGATATAAAGTGTTACTCACCTGTACAAACAAAGACATGTGTGGCTCCTCCATCGACTGAATGGCCGACTCCACCAGCGTCACCGCGACCTCCAGGTGATCACTGTGCTGACTAATGAGAGATCGAACACGTTTGAGTTTGTCATCCTGTTGTTTGGTAATGAGCCCCACCAGCTCCCGTTTCCGCTCATCCAAGATGGCAACCAGGTTGTCAAATCTGTCAGCCAGATGCTCTCTCTGTCGCCGACCATTCTCCTGAGGTATGAAGAAAATTATAATCTGCTTTCTTTTACTACAACTACAGTTATAATCCAATACAAAGAAACTGCCGGAAGAAACTAAGATTACATGATTCCCTGACGTTAGCATGTAGCTACATGTAGCAGTGTAGGTAACTATGATTACATGATTCTCTGACGTTAGCATGTAGCTACATGTAGCAGTGTAAGCAGCTAAGATTACATGATTCCCTGACGTTAGCATGTAGCTACATGTAGCAGTGTAGGTAACTATGATTACATGATTCTCTGACGTTAGCATGTAGCTACATGTAGCAGTGTAAGCAGCTAAGATTACATGATTCCCTGACGTTAGCATGTAGCTACATGTAGCAGTGTAGGTAACTATGATTACATGATTCTCTGATGTTAGCATGTAGCTACATGTAGCAGTGTAGGCATCTAAGATTACATGATTCCCTGAAGTTAGCATGTAGCTACATGTAGCAGTGTAGGCAACTAAGACTATATGATTCCCGGACATTAGCACGTAGCTACATGTAGCAGTTTAGATTGCATGTTTTCTAATGTTAGCATGTAATGTAATGTAAACTAAGTTGCGTGCCTGAAGCAGATGACCATATTAAAAAATCTCTTTTTTTTTTTTTTACATTTGTCTTAAAAAAAAACAAAAACTGAGTAACTGTGCGTTCACACCGAGTGCGAATTCACAAATTTGCGCGTCAAGATTACATACAAAGTCAATGCAAAGACGCAATTAGACGTGAATTCGCGCCGGGCGGTGTGATGGACACGTCTAGCGCAACACAATGGACGCATAGGTACGGCGCAATAACCGCGAAATTCACGTCCATTGCCTCATCGCTCGAGTTGAAAATATTGAACTTTTGAGGCAAATTCGCGTGACGCTGTGCCGCAAAAGTCAATCAGCGTTGAGATTCTCCTGACGCCCTGACGTCCAGTTGCTGACACAACAATAAACTGCTACTCACCGGAGACAGATGGACAGGCACTCCACAGCTGAAATAGAGCACCTGTAGTTGGTGTCCTGCTGGGAGATCGTGGCGCCAACCTCGCCGAGCTGGATGCGTTTCTGCAGGATAGGGTGAACCCAAAAACGACAGGTACAAAGCAGCGATGGTGGTTATCTCAACCATGGTTGAGGAGAGAATGGCCAGATGTTGTTATCTAGTGAAAATGGGCGGGCTCGCTTCTCGCGCGACTGATGCGATAACGCGAATTAACAAAATGGTCCAGCGTCCAAACTCACGCGTTACGCACGAGTAATTCGCTTCACTCGCGCCCGGTGTGAACGCACAGTAACAGAGTATTCAGAACGATCTGAAGCCTGAGGTTTTTGCTCACAGGGATTAGTTTTATATACGTTTACCTCATTATTCAAAATTTTGGCCATGTTCCATATGAACAGCTGACATTGTAACATTATATATATGACAGCAAACAAGGAAAAGCATAATAGGTCCCCTTTCATGAACATCTGCTTGTGCTGCGTGCTTATCTACTAATTTCAGAGTAGACCTACTTCAAGTGTGCACTGTATCTGTCCATAGAGAAATTAATTGCATCAGGACTCAGTACTGACTGATACATGGACAACATTACATAACAAGGTGTCTAAATATGCGAAAATCCCAAATGAAAAAATTTTACTTTTGTGCATGTGCGTGTCTAACCTCCACAGCCTGGCAGATATCTTCCATCTGAGAGATGACTGCCTGGACGTGGTCGTTACTAGCAACCAGGATCGCAATGCTGTCACTCAGGTCTGTCTGCAAACATTCAGAACATCACTGACATTACATTTCAATACCAACATTCCTCTGAAAATATAATGCTGTGAAACTAAAAGGACTGTTTTGACTGCATCAAGAATCACCCAGCAACACATTACGTCCTAACATATATGTACAGAGGTGCGTGTACATTGCCTTTCTGTTTGTTTTGTTGACAGTCCTCTTGTGACTGACTATTGATCTTGACCAAAAAGGATGTTACATCAGTTTGAATATAAAAACTCCCACAAAGTTTCCTTTATTAGATTTTTATTTTTTGTATTAAGTTACATAAATCTGTTCTGTTAGACCTATGAAACTATGACATGTTGAAAAAAATCCCTCCACAAAGCGGGCTCATGTCTGGAGTGACTTTTTTTGTTACTAACTTTCTGCAAAGGCATACTGTTTAGAGACACAGCAACATCTAATTTTTTATTTTTTTTTATTTTTTATTTATTTATTTTTTTGCATAACACACCTAAACCAAATGGTAGAGATAGCTCAATCAAGTTAAATTAAATTCAACACATTTTTTTATTAAGATAAAGTGACTACAAATGTGCTTTACCAAACGGTTAAGCAAAACATTAAAGGGTTAAAAACACACATTTATTGTGTGCAGTGCATGGTGCAGTGTTGGCGGAGGAATGCACTCTGAGTACTTTCTAGTTAGAGAGCCTGTCACTGCCTAAAGCACAACAACATGAGTCACCAGCGTGCATCTGTTTAGCGTATCATATGACATCATGCACATTTTTCTTTACAGCTTCTGTACCTTTTTAGTGTCATTTATTAGTGTAACAAACACTCATCCTCTATCTGGGCCAAATTAAACCACAAACTTTTGTTTTTCATATTAACCTTTGCGTAAAGATGGAGGATCAACAACTTTCATCAACCTCATCTGAATTTCAGATGAGTGAATCAGAGGACAGAGTGAGAGATGGAGAGGCCGGCACTGAAATGTCAACAAAGCCAACTGCTCAATAACAAGCCGGACGCTGCTGCTGCTGCCATCTGCATGACAAAACTGCTGCACTTTGTCTTTGTGTGACTTTGTGTCACCACAAATAATGTAAATTATTTGTTTTCATGAGATATATTTAATGTAGAAGTTAATAAGTCTGGTATCATCACAACTGACCTGATGATGACCAAGCTGCATGCTGGATTTAATTTAAAAAAAAATAGTGTTTATTTCATACAATATACACAGAGAAATGCAGAATAATTATTCAGTGCACTGTATCGCAGCATTTAGGGCTTTTGCTAATTTCCAATGCCAGTATCTAGTCAGTGGCTATACAGTATTCACTTATATACTGTGCATTTGCACTGGGTGGTAGATCAGTGTGCATCGTGGTTTGTGTTATATCTTGGAAAGAAATACCAAACAAACCAAACAGAAAAGGAAAGTAAGATTTAAAAATAGAAGCAAAGAGAAGCATGTAGGATAAAGACCATCAAGTCGCCCACACGAGTTTAGACTTTTGTAAACACTCTTTGATGGTTCTTTGACCTTTAGATAAGCTTCAGCTTTCGTTAGAGATAAAAACCTCCAAAATAAAAACTGCCAGATTACTTCCAACACACACAACAACAATGTATCTGCCTCTGGTTTTGTTGCTTTGCCTGAAAGTGAAGTGAAAGAAGTAGAGTGATGAGTGTTGTGAGGTGGAGAGCAGTGATGTGGAACTGGGTGAAGGAAAGAGCAGTGAAGATGAGTAGAAAATGAAATTCACCAAATTAACTAAAAGGAAACAGCAGTACAGTGGAGTACATGTAAGGTGGTGTAAGGTGAACTGATGTAGACAATAGTGAAGAAAAGTGAGTAGAGTGGCATGGTGTGAAGCTTCACTCAAGTTAAGTTAAGTGAAATTGAGTAAGTGGAGTAAGGAAAAATTAAGCAGTTAAGTAGTGCGAAGCTATCACTTGTGAAGACTGCACGGCTCTTCTTATCTCTTGCTTGCTTTCGTCTCTCTTTTCAAAGTTATTTTTCATGTCTTCATGAGGATTATCTTCATTCTGTATTTATGTTTCTTGATTTTTGCAACATTTGCTGTTATCTTTAATTTCATTTTCTTGTGCAACAAAACACCAAAGCAAATGTCTTGAATGTGAAAAGGTAATTGCAAAAAACGGCACTCTGTTTTTGATTCCAAAGACAAGTAGTCTAAAGGTAGTGAGGCTTATTGGACTGAGCTTAGGGTGCTTTCAAACCTTCCCTGTTTGGTTCGGTTCAATCAAACTCAAGTTTGTTTGCCCCTGAAGTGCAGTTCATTTGCGCAGGTTCGGGTGCGCACCAAAACAATCGGACCGAGATGTTCTTGAAGAGGTGGTCTCGGTCTGCGGTTCATTTGTGGTGAGAACGTGTTGAACCAACTGCAGTCACATGACACATTGTTTGTGTTAAACATGAGCATGTTACAGTCCTGGAGGATTATTAATGTGCGCCTCCTCCTGTGCTGCCTTAATATGCACATTCAGCACATCCAATGCATCAAACCATTGTTTTCTAGTTGGAGCCGCGCCTCGTTTTCAAACTGTATGGTTTGACTAAAATGAACATTGACAGCAATATAGTCCACGATGACCAGCGCTAAAATCAACCTGCGTAGTTGTCCCTCCATTGTGACATTAGAAAGTGTCACATTTATCTTGCAAGTGTACTCTTCTTCAACGTTTTGTTTACTTCCTGGATTTTTCCCACGTGGAAATTCTGACCAATCAAGAGCAGCTTTCTCACACAAGGCATTTTATCTGGTCCACTTGTCAATGCTGCCGTGAGAACACGAACCAACTCTAGGCAATTATGCAACTTTGTAATAAAATTAGTCCCTGATTCAGACCAGAGCAAGACAACTCTAGGACTGAAAGCACCCTAAGTAGCGTGAAGTGGAGTAAAGTGATACGAAGTGAACTGCAGTGAAATGATGTGGAGTGGGGTCATGTAAAAAGAGGTGAAGTGAAGTGGCATTATAAACCGGAGTGATGTGAGCTGAGTATATTAACACCTTCACATAATGAAGTCGATTCTTTACCTTCTGTCTCATGTAAACGCTGCTGAGCGGTGCGACATCACAGTCTTTGTGTTTTCCAAACACCTTGCACATGGAGCAGGTTGGCGTCTCACAGGACAGGCAGTAGATATTGATCTTCTCCTCTTCATGTTCTTCACACAGCAGCTGCTGCTGCTGCTCTGGCTTCATGTTCACAAGCCTGGATGAGACAAAAAGGAGAAATGGATCATCAAAAGGTTCATGCACAGCTTTGTGAAAAATATATACTCTACTAATGAGAAATAAAGTGTTTTTGACTTGTTTTTAAATCCAAAGTTTGTAACAAGAGTTAAGCTCAAAAACTAAAAGTTTAGTCATAACAAAGGGCAGACATTAACCTTGAGGCACTTTAAGTCCAAGTGTGGAAGAGTTAACTCGTGTTTTCACACTGCTCAAACAAATCAGCATTTTTTGCCCAGAGGTACATCCTGTGTTTTTCTTACAAGATAATTCCAGGTAGGGTATTTATTCTTTGGCAAAAAGAATATCGAAGCACAGGTGTCTTTGCTTCTGGCCATCATTGTGATGCACTTATTATAATGTGCCTAAAATGCTCTTAAAGGCCAGATTTCCATGCTCTAGTGACACAGTGCCTGCAATTCTTAAACTGCTCTTACTGCTGACATATTTTTTCATGTCAGGGGATGATGTAAGAACTACTCCAAAAAATTGGCTGAGATCACTTTTGTTTCTTTGCTATCTGAGGATTTCAGCTTCCCATAATATACCTCCAAAGGACACCATAAATACACTGAACCAAGCGTTAGTTCAGGCAGGACACAATTTTAAGCTCAGCTCACATCCCAGCTACATCAGCTGATCTCAAACAGCCCAATCAACTGATGGAGCAGCTGATTGATGAAAGGGAGTCAGCTGATAGATCACATGATTCCTTTCTATGCAACCAATTGGTGAATCTCATTCAGGGCGCCCTATTTAAACTGCTCTGGCCTGCCTACTGTTGCTGCTTCCTCTGCAAGCTGCTCTGCAACCCATCTCCACCCCAGCTCCTCCTTTTCATGCTGTATCTGACTTATCACTGTTCCTGGGGGGTCTTTGCTGCTACTCTCCCTGCTTTAGGCTTTACATGAAGGCACATGGAAGGGCAGGGAGGTTTGCTCTCCCTGCCTCAGGCTTTCCTTATTTGCATGTGGAAGGGTGGAGAGGTGTGCTCTCTCTGCCTTAAGGCTTTCCACGTAGGCATGCAGAAGGGCTGAAAGGTGTGCTACCTCTACCTTTGGCTTTCCACATAATCCTGACTGAAATGTATTTTAGTGTGATTTTATGTAATTTTCCTCTCAGATTTGTCTCTGTCAATGTGCATTTTATATGATTATTTCAAGGCCACACATTTGAAGGAGTCCTTTTATGCTTTCCCCTATTTTCTGTCATCAGTATAATGTTACAGTGTCGGATGTTCATAGTAAATGTGACCAAAGTTTTAAATAGGGAGTAATTCCATGTTCGCAAAAATCTCAGGGCTGTTCTGAATACTCTGTTTCTGTTTTTTCAACTTTTAAGACAAGCTGACATTAGCTCATGACAGATTTCTTTATATGGTCATCTGCTCCAGACACTCTACTGCAAGTGTTCAACTTAACTTAGCCTACACTGCTACATGTAGCTACATGCTAATGTCAGGGAGAACTGATTTTGGTTCATTCATTCATTCATCTTCTAACCGCTTCATCCTCTTGAGGGTAGCGGGGGGGCTGGAGCC
The DNA here is from genome assembly GCF_011397635.1 of Epinephelus fuscoguttatus. Lineage (NCBI taxonomy): Eukaryota > Metazoa > Chordata > Actinopteri > Perciformes > Serranidae > Epinephelus > Epinephelus fuscoguttatus. The sequence continues at coordinate 29,523,175 of NC_064762.1, read as the reverse complement.
TATCCCAGCTGGCATCGGGCGAGAGCACCCTGGACAGGACGCCAGAATATCACAGGGCTGACACATAGAGACAGACAACCATTCACGCTCACATTCACACCTACGGACAATTTAGAGTTATTAACCTAGTCCCCAATCTGCATGTCTTTGGACTGTGGGAGGAAGCCGGAGTGCCCGGAGAGAACCCTAGCTGACACGGGGAGAACATGCAAACTCCGCACAGAAGGGCTCCCAATCCCCGGGATCGAACCGGCAACCCTCTTGCTGTGAGGCGACAGTGCTAACCACCATACCACCGTGTCGCCACTGATTTTGGTTGTTGATGTTAATTTCTCCCTTATTTCAGAACATATTTCTGCCATGAAGATTTTGGTTTAGAAGTTTTAATTGGTGATTTCTCACGGTAGAAAGTGCCAGTATCCTCTGTAATTTCCCCAGCTGCAATGATTGCACAAAGACGCAGAGATGCAGAAGGATGTATGTATTAAGAGAACTGGACACAGCATCAAAGGCTGAACGGGACTCCGTTCATTCCTATTGCTCGGTATTGCATGAATCCAAGAAAAGAAATTTAATCATGCAGCTCTTCTAGACCAGTGGTGTTCAAACTGTTCTTGCCCAAGTTACACCAAAGGGCATGCCAAAATCTCAAGGCACACCTGTATTTATATCTGTACAATAGCTTCTATAAGGTGTGTTAGCACTTTTATCATGACATAAGACAATAAATATAAGAAAAAATAAGACAGACAGCTTTCGTGATACTGTCTACGGACAGTTTTTTTTTCTTTTTTCTTTCAGTGGTGGGTCATCTTTGCTGGTGCTTTGTTGTAATTTGCTCTGTAAAGCGATCCATTGTCCCACTCAGGCATCTCTTCTTTTAATTGTTATCATGCCTCACACTGGCTGCCAATTAGGGCTTTTGATGTGTCACACACTTATAATTCCCATGCACAAACAGCGACAAATTGGTTCCCAGTGAAGGTTTTTTAAATGAATTCAATTAAATAAATTTTTTTCGCTAGTCTTTGCCTCCCTGTTAGGAAATGGATATGCACGACATACTGATACAGTCAGTTAAAAATTCATTCATAACTTTTTGTATAGGCCCAGTTGAATATTGCAGTAATCATATGTGGTTATCACAAAATTCCCACAGCGCAGCTGGATTGGCACCTGCATTGACACCTGGATTGACACCATTTGAGAACCACTGTTCCAGACTTTCTAAATGTAATCAGACAGAATAGATCAAATCCCCAGAGTGAAATGAGTCATTTTGCAGGGGTTGTGATGCTCAGAAAAATATATCCACTGATTTACAGGCATCTCTTTTATAATGTAAGTCTATGGGAAATACTCTCTATGGGCCACTATGTAAAATTGGCTTCAGAACTGTGCTGTTTCTATGGGTTTCTAGGGGTTGTGTGGAAGACCCCAAAACACTGATCAATTAGAGCAGACTGGGCTTTTTTGCGAGGGGGGCTTAAAGAAACGGAGGCTAAAACAGAGCGTCTCAGACAGAAGGTGAATACAGGTGTCTCAGCACAGACAGTATGAGGGAAATAAAGTGGAAACCCAAAATACAAGTATGAACCTGACAATTAGCCAAAAAGCTTCCCTTTAATTATCATACAAGCGGAAATGAACAACCAGATTAAACACCATTTCCCAGCCCTCACAGCGAGGTCACAGTGTTTCATGTACGTAGGCAGTGGGGACAGTTGGGTAGCATTGGCACTACGAAGCATCCTAAAAAAAGCAAAGCATATTTAACGGAAGTTACGGAATATGCAATAAAGGGTCCTTTGTACTCTGACGTAGGTGTCTCTGACAGAAACGATGATTAAGTAATGAGATGTTTTTTTCCGCGCATAAAAAAATGATGAGAAACTACAAGTTACAAAACATTTGTGAACAATCACATCTATTTTAGCCCACACACATAATGAGGGGACTCCTGTCCTTCTGTCGCCAGTGAATGCCAACTGTGACTCACTGAGCTTCTATTTTGGAGTGAGGATGACTTAAATATCAGTGTAGACTTGTAGTAAGTGTGTACGCTTATAAAAACACAAGCAGATGGACTGAAGAGGCTTCTACTTGGAACATTGTAATCTTTATGCAAATTTGTGAGCAGCAATAGACTTCAGACAACACAATGTATTTTAAAGCAATATGATGATTAATAGATTAACAAAAGAATAACCAAATTCAGGCCAGAAATATGCAACAATTGCTGCACAACTCAGTGCAGAAATGAGATACAGATTGTTCCTGCAAACTCTGTGTTAAACACGTGCCACGTCATCACTGCACTTCTACTGACTCCAGCTCCAAACTCCATTCTTTATGTTTCTTCTTCGGTGTCTTTGACGTCCTTCACCTTCCTAGTATGTTTTCCATGCACACACATCATATCTATAACTTGTAGTAAACAAACAGTGCATCAAAATGCAAATATAGAAAGAAAATGGTATTCATCACCTGAGGGGTAACACACAAAATCAAGACAGCGGACATGGTTCAAAACTGGTGACACTATGGTGTTGAACTGTCACATTTCGTGTGACTGATGCTCAGTCTGACCTCTACTGACAGCTGTAAAATGAATAAATAGAGACATGTCAAAAAGCTTTTTATTAAGGCTAGCACACCATTTTATTTACAACATATCTTTTCTGTTTTATTAATACAGGTTTTTATCTTATATTATTGTTGTTGTCTAATTTTGTGTGCCTCATAGCAGTCCTAAAATATTTTAATTCTGGTTCAACCATGTCAAGCATTTTGTAACTGTATTGTAAAATAACCCCCCAATTCAGCAATATATTTGGCAATGCTGTACGCAGAAAGGCTAAACATATAATTGCCAATGCAATGCACTTTTGTATCTTGTATATGGTTTAATTGTACATTTTTATTGGTATGTGTCTGCCTGTACCTTTGATTTTTGAGAGGAGCCAAAGACAAATTTTCACTGAGGTGAACAATAAAGTTATCTATCTATCTATCTATCTATCTATCTATCTATCTATCTATCTATCTATCAATTAATCGATGATTAATGCAAATAAGCAGAGTCTCAGAAAAGTGTGTTATCGTATGATCCCCTCACTTTAAAATTACCGTATATATCATGTCAGCAAGTACCAGTTTGGTTTTTTATCTGCCTCAAAGTCTTAAACTCTCTAAATTGTCTGCAATGAAAACAGAATAAAACCCCATCACTAGGGATTAGTTCTGTGTCACTGTTAAACAAAGACTGTGGTCTGAATAGAATACAATACTGCTCTCTGTTGGTGGTCGCTCATGATTACAATAACATGCAGAGTCTTACTTCACATTCTATATTAAGACTTCTTCATGTTAAACCTGTTTGGAAGATGTGACGTAAATACAGACAACAACTGGGCAGAAAATAGTTCAGTTTAGAGTATTTATGAATAATGATGATCAAAAATGTCCTTATGTTTCCTTACAGTTAAATAAGTGTCTTATTAGTCATTAAAGGAATACTTTAGACCCCAAATAACCATTGGCATATCTGTTACTTACTCTGTGTTGTGCTGAATTAGTCACAAAAACTCATTTATCCCGTCCTATGCTCAGTGCTTCCAAAAGACATGCATTTTCGCTTAAACTTTAGTATTCAAACTGAACTGAAAGTGAAATGTATATATGTTCTCCTCAGTGCCAGACTCCATTGACAAAACATTGCAAGTCTACCACTGCCACCATCAGTTTGTTTGTTTATGTTATTATGTGACTTCAATACAATCATCCCGAGCATATTAATTGGCATGCTACAGAACTTGGACTTCTCCCCCTCCATCTGTGCCTGGATCAAGGACTTCCTCACTGACCGCCCACAAACCGCCAAAATCGGCCCCCACTGCTCCTCCACCCTCACACTTAGCACCGGCTCCCCACCAGGCTGTGTGCTGAGCCCACTCCTTTGTGCCCTGTACACTTATGACTGTACACCTAACCACTCCAGCAACACAATCATTAAGTTTGCTGATGACACCACCGTGGTTGGCCTCATAACCGGAGGAGTTCTTGAGGACCTACATCTCGGAGGACCTGTCCTGGCCAGCAAACACTCTGACAGTGGTCAGAACGTCCCAGCAGCGGTTGCGTTTCTTGAGACTGCTCCGTGAGGTGGACCTGAAGAAGAAACTGCTAGTGGCTTTCTATCGATCTAACATCGAGAGTGTCTTGGCATACTGTGTTACAGCGTGGTGTGCCAGCTGCACGGCAGCAGACAGGAAGGCACTGCAGAGGGTGATTTCCACAGCAGATAAAATCATCTCTCTGCCCTCCCTGGAGGACATCTTCCCCTCCCAGTGCCTCTGCAGAGCCAGGAAAATCATAAAGGACTTCTCCCACCCTGGTCAATCACTGTTCACCTAACTGCTCTCCGGCAGGCGGTACAGCAGCATTAAAAGCAGAACAAACAGATTTACAAACAGTTTCTTTCCGTGGGCCATCACAACTCTAAACTTCCTTACCTCATAAACTGTCCTAATTCTCATTTCCAGTCTGGGTGACATTACATACATTAAGTGCAATAACAACATCTGCCTAGTATTGTTGATTATTATTTGATTATTATGACAATAAAGGAATAAAGGACTTCTGTTCTATTCACCTACTGATCAAGGCAGTGGTAGACCAGCAACTCTTATGCTAAGAGAGGTTAAATTGCTGTTCTTGTCAATAGAGTCTGGCTTTGAAAGGAGCATAGATAAGTTTTGCTTTCAGTTCCTTTTGTTGTTGTTGTGTTAAGGTTTCAGCAAAAATGCATGTGTTTGGGGCGCAGAATATGATTTTTTTTTTTTTTTATCCATATTTAACCAGGTGAGTCCCGTTAAGATCAACAATCTCTTTTACAAGGGAGGCCTGGCCAAGATAGCAGCACAATAAGACTTGGATTATACTGCACCAGTTGTGTGAAAGTTTGCAAGCGGGTGATTTGATTTAGGTTTGCTGAACTAAACATGGACCCCTATGACTTCAGTTCATCAAGAATTTTCTCCTTTTTTGGAGTCTTTGTTCATCATCAAGGCATGTGAGAAAAACAAAGCTTTCTTTGCAAATTCAGCGTAACATGGAGTAAGTTATTGATATACAAGTGGACATTTTGTGGGTGAAGTATTACTTTAAAGGTTTATATAGTGTAAGTGTGACTCCATATCCCTCCAGCACACACATACACACTCACCTGGAGGACTCCTGCTGCCTGTAAATGTCTATGATATTCTCCACCAGCAGGTTCCTCTGCAAACCGTAGACCCCATGGCGGTCCAGCAACACCTCCTGGCGGCACGATGGACAGCGAAAGCGGGCGCCACTGGAAGCCATGGTGGAGGAGCCGCGGGACTGCCACAGTGGGTTAGCTGACTGGATAGACAAGGAGAGAGAAATAAATTTTTTTTTTCTTGTTTTAAAAAAGGTCCATTGATGGCTCCTGAGAAAAAGATAAACTACCACCATCTTCTCTTCCTATTCCAAAACATGGAGGTTCCCATTAGGATGTCTTTGTGATGACTAAGCTTGTGATAACTTCTGGAGCAGTTCATAATGTTTCTGTTTTGTAATGCCAGGATCAGATTACAGTACATGGTGTATTTGTCTTCTGAGATGGGCACACAGTCATTAATCCTTGCATCAACAAGGCATTTTCACCCAGAGGACTGCTGCTCACTGGATATTTTCTCTTACTCAGACCATCCTCTGTAAACCCTAGAGATGGTTGTGTGTGAAGTGAAAATCCCAGTAGATCAGCAGTTTCTGAAATACTCAGACCAGCCCGTCTGGCACCAACAACCATGTCATGTTCAAAGTCACTTAAATCCCCTTTCTTCCCCATTCTGATGCTCTGTTTGAACTTCAGCAGGTCATCTTGACCATGTCTACATGGCGAAATGGTTGAGATGCTGCCATGTGATTGATTGATTAGGTATTTGCGTTAATGAGCAGTTGAACAGGTGTACAAGTGGCCAGTGAGTGTATAATTACTCATTACTTTTCGGATTAAGTTTTTAGACCAAAACATTTGAGGAGTTTATGAAATATCTCTATTATTAAATTAGCAGTAGTGTTAATGTTATGTTGAATTCTTGAAGAAAACTTTGTTTTTATTGCATGCCAGAACATTCTTGATGAATTAAAGTTTTCACGAGTTTTCTCCTCTTTTTGGATTCTTCGTTCACCATGGAGGCATGTGAAAACAAAAGGTTTCTTCACAAATTGAACGTAATACAAGGCAAGCTTTTGGTATAGCTACAAATGATAATTCTGTGTGTGAAGTTATCCTTTATCTACCATGTAAGACAAATCCCAGACTCACCTGGAAGATGTCGTTGGCACACTTGCGGCAGAGGTTGTGCTGGCAGGGCAGGATGACCACAGGTTTGGAGAACATCTCCAGGCAGACCGGGCAGATCAGCTGCTTCTCTAGGTTCTCCATGGTGGCTCCTCCGCCTGCACCAGGCCCAGAACTGCCTGCTGATGGAGGCCTGAGAGCAAAGTTCATTCCCTCCAGGCAGCGGTGAGTAAAATATCAAAGATGAAAGAAGAGGATAACAAGCAGAGATAGGTGGGGAATGTTCTGGATGTTGGTTTTGTTGGTGTTTGTAGTCGTATTTTCTCTCTGTTTTCTGTCCTCGCTCTCACAACTTCTCTTTGCCCCAGCTGTCTATCCTTTTACCCTCGCTGCCAGCCTGTCTAACCCTCCCATGCCCGCTGTCTCAGTCCCACAGCAGCCGGATTGTTGACTGTTGGTATTTTTAGCTCCTCAGTTTGTTCTGGCTTGGGTTACTGTCTAAACTGTTCTGCCCCGGTTGGACCACTGGAAAGTCCGGGCGTGGCAGAGGATCAGGACAGTGATCAAATGATAATGTTTGTATGTAGTGTGATACTTAGGAGGGGATCCTGGTGACATAATGCAACCTCTGTCTGCCATGTTTGTCATTAGCACTTCAGAAAAAACAGCTCCATTTCTCAGTTTAGACTTGTGTTCGTCACAGCAGTACTCAGTGACCAAAAAACTGATACCACCTATTGGTTTTGCATTGTTCAGCTTGCTACTGTGGAAATACTCTGTTACAAGTCAGTCATTATGCTGACTCGAATGCAGGATTCGAATCCTGGTCAGGGTAGGTAACAAATATCCAGTCCGAACCCTTAGGCAAGGTCCATAATGCTGCCTTCCTTAGGATGAGTGAAATCACAAAAACAAGAGTCATACCAGCTTGGACGTCGCCCGGGTCAACAAGGTCCACGTCGGGTGTTGGAGAACCAGGGCAACCTGATGAGAAATGGGCTACTGAAACAAGACATGGATGGACGAGAGCAGAGAATATGGAACTGTTGGAAAGCTACTATACAACCTACCCCAGTGAGAGGGGCTACATGCAGAGGATGTGGGATATATGGATGAAACCCAACATCTAGACTGAGAAGGAAACAACACCTATCCCAGTGTTCCAACATCCACAAATGACAACTGCTATCGCACCTAGAGGCTGATATAGAAGCAGGGGTCTACCACACCAGACAGGACCCCAGGTGCGGGCTGTGCAAAGATGCTCCTGAGACAGTTCAGCACAATAGCAGGGCCTACATGGAACATCATAATCAAGTGGCTGACACAGTGTACAGGAACATCTGCACTGAGTATGGGCTGGAAGTCCCAAGGTCACAGTGGAAGACACCACCTAAGGTGGTTGAGAACGACCAAGCTAAGATCCTGTGGGACTTCCAGATCCAGACTAACAAACTGGTGATGGCTAACCAACCAGACATCGCATTGATGGACAAACAACAGAGGAAGGCAGTGGTGATAGATGTAGCAATCACAAGTAACAGCAACATCAGGAGCCTGAAAAATACCAAGGGCTGAAAAGAGACGTGGGGAGTAAAGGCAACAGTAGTGCCAGTGGTAATCGGAGCACTCGGAGCTGTGACCCACAAACTAGGAGAGTGGCTCAAGCAGATTCCTGGTACAACATCTGAGGTCTCTGTCAGGAAGAGTGCAGTCCTAGGAACAGCTAAGATACTACGCAGAAGTCTCAAACTCCCAGACCTCTGCATCGCTGTCAGTATTCCTTCTAAGGCTAAGCACAACATAGGCTAGTCATTGACGGTGTGAGAAGATCCATATAATAGACTATTTTTAGGAATTTAAGGAGTCGACAACATGATCAGAGTCTGCCTGATTTATCATGTGTTCCAGACCTCAGCTGGGTTGTGGTCCTCAGCATCACTGTCATGCATTTTAGTAAGGTAAGCACAATATGGTCATCGGTGGTGTGAGAAGATCAGCACAACAGATTATTTTTAGGAAGAAGATATCTGCCGCTCTACTCTGCTAACAGACTCATAATAAGCATTAAAACTTGTACCTTGTCATTTCCTGTTCTCGCTCTCTTGTGCTCCCACTTTGTTTCCTGTCAGGTGTGACATGAGTGCCACACCAAAGCAGTCTCCCAAGACACAGATAACAGTGTTGCAGCAGCCTCTGAAAAGCACTAACAACATCAGACTTTAAAACCAAACCAAATATATGCTGCTTTACCTGGATTTTGTTTTTTTCTTTTAACTCTTTGTACCTCTGGCATTTTGTGTGGCTGGTGTGTACCTGACTGAACAAATGGGAAAAATGTACATTAGTTAGTTACACATTACAATATACCTCAAATTATAGAACATTACATTACATTACATTGAAACCTGCCCCATTCAGAAAGAGCACTTTTAGCGACTTGTTGAGTCTCTTTTTAAACTGATGCTAGGCTAAATCACCTGTCCTTAGGTTAAGAGCTATTTTGCTGTGAGGTAAACTCACACATCTGTACCTTAAAATCTGCGTAAACTAGAATTATTGCCTCACAGTTGTATGCCTCAGTGAACTGTTTAAGTTGCAGTTACAGTAGTTGTAAAGGATCTATACAACAGAGTGTCAAGATGGACACCCAAGATTAGTGTCACTGAGTCAGTATCTGACCAAATGTCTCCCCTTCTGTTCCTGAGTTTTGATGTTGAATAATGACCAGAAAAGTGTTTTTGCAGTATGATGTCGCAGTGAAGTTGACCTTTGACCTTTTGGATATTTAAGGTTATCACTTCAACATTTTATCCTATCAGTCATTTGTGGGAAATTTTGTCATATTCAGTGTATGATTGCTTGAGTTATGGCCAAAGACATGTTTGGTGAGGTTACAGTGACCTTTGATTGCTGACCACTCAAGTCTAATGAGATTATCCTTAAGTCCAAGTGGACATTTGTGCCAGATTTGACTGCGGTTGGGGTGTGTGCTGTCCTTGATGATGTTGTTGGCCCTCCTGATGACCCTGCTGTTGTAAGTGTCCTGAATGGATGGACAGACTGCTCCTGATTGAACTGGTGAGGACACTCTAGACTGTACAGCTGTAACAGCTGAGGATATTAGTAAGCATGTCAAATTTCCTCATTTTTCTTAAGAGGTACAGTAGCTGCTGGGATTTCTTGATGATCTGTTTAATTCATCTTGCACTTATTTTCCTGTTCATGATCTTTTGATTTCATCCTGAATTGTGCAGTACTCCTTCCTCCGACAGGACTGACTGAGTCTTGGTTTGGACTCACCTGAAATTAAAAAAAAACAGAGCGCCTGGGTCTCTGTAACCATGGCAACAACGACACTGAGTGACTTACTAGTTATTCTGTCATTCTCGTCCACAAATTCTGATATAATACTTTTTTTGTTTTGTGAAACTCTTTTGGATTTATTGTTTCTCATGTCATTCCAAGCTTGTGAAACCAGTTTATGAATTAGAGGGTGGGCTCAGATGTGCAGGACAAATCACAGCCTGAATTGATTCAGTAAGGGCCATTGAATTTTATTTTTCAATGCGTGACAATCCTGCATTATACAGGATAGGTGGCGACCCAAGTGAAAATGTATGTATGAGGGGGAAGCTATCTGAACTCATAGTCCTTCAGTAGCCCTCACCTCTGCTTCTGGCTGGGGCCTGCTTGGAATGTTCTGATAAGTAGACTTTCACATGTCTCTCTTGGATATCATCATAAATTGTTGTCATAGAATCTCTAATGCAAAAAAAAAAAAAAAATCACTTGTTAAAAATGAAAAAGTTAAAGTGCATTAATGCTAAAGTTAAGGCTTCACTTCACTTCACACTCACTGTATCGTGCAAAATGTCAACATTTACAATGTGTGAGCTGACGTGACATGACGTGCACTAAGCTAAACTTTTGGATTCTGAACAAGGTGGCAGACACAGTGATGACACTGAAGAGACGATGTTTACATAACGTCTACTGCTCAGGGGGTTTGCTCTTCATCTACAAATTAAATAGTTATTACTTGGCTGAGATAATTGTCTGCACACTTACTTGGCCAATGAGGTCGATTCTTATGGGAATGGATATCTGTGGCACTCCTGCTTGTTAGGTTATCTGTAATTTGTACCTTTAACACCGAGTGGCAGCAAAAGCTAATTGTGTGTGTGTGTGTGTGTGTGTGTGTAGATCTGCAAAAATGTGCAGTGAATTAGATATGGAGACTTTACGTTAATGTAACATGTAGTGTAAAGATGACTGTCCCTCCCCTAGGCCAAATAAAAAAGACATAACTCCCTCCAGTGCTTAAAAAAATATTTGAAGTGCCTCCCCTGTTTTGCACCTCCCTCTCCCTGCTCATAAATAATGAACAGTCAGTCCCTTGGGGGAATTTGGACAACTTTATAGGTGTAAATCAGTCACACCTGAACAGAAAATGAATGTCTCCCCTTTTTTTTTTTTTTTTTTTTTTTTTTTTACCAGTAATTTGTATTTCAATGCCAACAAATTACAGACCATACAACAGGTTGCTGAATACATTTTGATTGTTTAACCCAGCTCCCACTCAAACCCCACCCCTCTTTTCACCATTCTCCCCTCCACTACCCAAAGGGATAGTAATACCGACACAGATTCCTTATTTAGATAGAGGATCTTTTAAATATACATTAAATTTGTCCATATTAAAATTGTCTTGAGTCATGCTGATGATAGGTGTAGGTAAAAAAATGTCCAAAAAGCTTCGAAGTTGGTGAATACTTAAAATATCTATCTTCTTAGCTGCAGTTCAGTTCTGCAAGCTAGATGTTGGGTGTTTTTTCTATAAGGGAAGGTGGGAATCATTATTTAGAAGATATAAAGCAGGGTCCATTGGTAATTGCTCCCCCATAAAGGGCCAGATATCATTCCCATCTGATGTTTACGTCTCCGTTAGCTATGCTCTATGACAAAATTTCGAATGTATATACTAATGATATTGGTCTGTTAATTTTATTGCATATCTTTTATTTACCTGTATCACAATTAGTTTGAAACCCCTGGCACTGTCTATCTCTTTGTTGTTCCTTATTCTGTGATCTTCCGTTATGTTCTCTCATACTATTGTCTCTATGTTCACAAGGAAATGTGAAATAAAGAATATTCTAAAAGAAAGGTTGGTTTGCTTATTACAAAAGTATAGCTACCTAACGTTAGCAACCTTATAAGGTTAATAAATGCTGCTTAATGTGAACTTAACGTGGCATAACATTCTAAGTTGCAGTTATATCGACCTTATAATGTTTGTCTTTGAGTCATTGGTGAACTTTGATCAGAAAACTGCCCAAAAAGTTCAGTGAGTTTGCCCCGAAATTAGGTTTAAACTGCGTTTACACTCCTATTGCACACACTTTCACAACACTGACTTAGTTTCCGGCAGATGAGCGCGCTCATCAATACAGCAACGTGATTGGCTGATATCTTTACCAGTTAGTGCGGTAAAAACACACAATTGGTTGTTAGGGCGTAGGGGCGGGATGTTCCGGTGATGGAGGTGTGGTCTGAGGCTGGAGCACTGCAGCCAGACCCTCCACAATAAAGCTCCGTCTGATTCTGACTCTATCTATCCTACAGCAGTTTATCACCGTGGCTTTTATTTTGAAATTCCTCGGTGGAAATGCTGCGTGTTACTGTGTCAAACTTACCGGCCCAGGCTGCAGGCCGACTTCCACACTGCTGGCGGCGTGTGTGGAACACCTTCTCCCCCCGTCCCGTCTGTCTAACCGGCCATTTTTCTAAAAAAAAAAACCGTTTTTTTCTGTTTTATTGTTCCCTCTTTTGCTCCATATTCATAGAGACGCTGACAGACATCTTCCCGGCGGTCCGAGTTGGTCTTTATCGGTAGTTTTTGAACATCATCTTCCATCTCTGCTTGCTCGCGCGGCGTGAGTTTCACGTGGAGACCGGGGACTCATCACTTCTCAGAAACATCCTCCAATTTTCCGGTTACAGTAACGATAGTTAGCATTAGCCACCTGAGAGAAAACAATGTCAAAGATGGCATCCTTGATTTTAGAGGACGGGACGACGTTCAAAGGCCTCCTTTTCGGGGCAAATGTGTCCGTGTCGGGAGAAGTTGGTAGGTCGTTTTTTATTAATGACTTCATCGTATTACTGCTATTTTAGCTAGCTCATACAAAATCCACCTGCGCAAGGTTAACGTTAGCTTTAGACTTTTCGCTTTGTGTATTTTGTTCTTTTGGACATTATATATCGCTTGTCCTAATGTGCCACGATGCACTTGGATCAGAGTTCCTCTAAAACCCTCTAACTCCACGTTACTTTCCCTCACAAGGAGCCAGTTGCCAAACTCCAGTCAAACATCTGCCAGTTAAATGTTCGGTTAGCTTACATTAACGGTAGTAGGCATGCGTGTACATCACGTGACACTTTCCCTCTTTCAGTGAATCCCACAGATACATCATCAAACCGCATTCAGTTTCAGTGTGGTCATTTTGGCAGATGAATGTATGATGTTCGATAAAATGGCTGATAACTAATGTTACTATTTGAAAGTTAGATTGTGGTTTAAAAAGAAGCAACTCAGAAGTGTGACAGGTATGCCGAATTAAATATTAGGCAACACTGATTATTCACAAGGACAAACTCTGCTCTGTGTGGCGTGTACTCGTGCCTATGACACAGTCAGCATTAAAGTGATGACATTTTCAAGGTAGTTTGGCGGGACAAACAACAGGATGGAATGCATCTCTGCCAGTAGTTTAGAAGAGTCTCTCACATCTGGATGCCATAGTGCAGGCCCAGTTTTATCCTCCTGAGACCTCAGCTTCTGTTTGGTAAACATTTTTAATGTCTCCCTCCTATCTGGGATCAGTAGGACCTGATAAGTATTTAAAAAAACAAACAAAAAAAAACATTGTCCCTGAACATGAAGTACTTTTGGAGAAAAAAAGATGACCCCATATGGGGACAATGGGTTTATTTTAATTGTCACAAGTGTGTAATAAAGTATAAAACTGATCACCTGGACATTGCTGTGCAAAAACTAATTACAAATGATGCAACAAACCTAGAAGTAATGTGACCTGTTCATTTAGAAACTCTGTATGAATTTTCCTTGCCCCATACTCCAAACTAAGAGTCTGGCACCTAGTTGGTCCCAACATCCTTAAGATGATAATGAAGTCCCAGTGGCCTCAAATGAGACAATTAGAAAAGCTTGTTTATGTTTGTTGTCATATCAAATTACAGACATTAATAATCTTGAATAAATACGTTTCAGCTATAAAATGTGATCAGGTTTTGTACTTTGTCCACTTGCTTGTTGGGATTGGCTGCAGACTGACTAGGCAGAGATGGCCACCAGCTTGATTTTACATGGATAAGTGTATTGTGCTTTTGATACAACTAGATGGCACAAAAACATGTCCATGATTGAGGACAACAGGTCAAAGTTAAGGAGAATGAAGTATAAGGTGCAGCAAACCCAGAATGTGATGTCCTCATATGAGGACACAGGGTCACAGGAGGTTATCAGTTTTATTACAGAATTGCCAGTAGATTGCTACTTGTAACAGGCATTAAAATGACCATAAACCTGAGTCAACACTTGTCTGCCTGTCTTAACAAAACCATAAACATATGCAGACAATTACAGCTTTTATTTATTAAGTTTGTGTTGAGCACACTTTAGTCTTTTGCTGTCAGTAACTTACAAATACTATTTGTGTTAAATCATTCAAATGTAACTGAATGTTGGGTGTGTTCAGTGTTCCAGACGGGCATGGTGGGTTACCCCGAGGCTCTTACTGACCCATCGTACTGCTGCCAGCTGCTGACCCTCACTTACCCTCTGGTGGGTAACTATGGTGTACCGCAGGACGAGGAGGGAGAGTTTGGACTGAGCAAGGTGGGCATTTTTATTTTTGTTTTTATGATAACACTAAGCTGTGAGAGTGTTTTACGCAATTATGATGGGGGGTGTTGAAAGATGAGGGAAAAAGGAAGATACTAGATCTAACTTATTGTCTGTGATCATATACTGATTGCCATCTCTTTTATTATTGTTGTCTTACTCAGTGGTTCGAGTCATCAAAGATCCACGCCGCGGCACTGATTATCGGCGAGCTGTCGGAGAGTCCCAGTCACTGGAGTTCAGTCAGGTCACTGGACCAGTGGCTCAAAGAGCAAGGTGTTCCTGGAATTCAAGGTCAGCAAATCTATATAAGCTAATAACAATATACTGTATGAATGCAACGTTAAATGCGTAAGTTGATGATAAGGACTCAAACTAATTGGCCTTGTATCTGAAGTAGTATAGTGCAGCAAGGAAGGACTCGCACACACAGATGGGGCAGCATAGACAGTTGAAAAATGTCCAAAAAGCAAGCCATGTTTTACATTCCTCGGTGCAACAATTTTTGTGTTGAGGAAAGTCAAACATAGACGGGAACTTTTATACTTTTCTCTGTACAGCCCTTTAAACTATGAAATAGAAACATTTATGAAAAACATAAAGATCACCAAATTATAGTTTAGCATCTAATATAATATTCAAACAATCAGAGATATTTGCAACCTTTAAACATAAAACACCAAACCTAAACTACACATTTTAAAATATCTGTTTCCATGTTCTCCAGGTATTGACACCCGCCGTCTGACCAAAAAAATCAGAGAGAAGGGCACCATGTTGGGGAAGCTGGTCATGGACGGGACGCCTGAGGACAGTATTCCCTTTGTTAACCCAGACAAGAGGAACCTGGTCCAGGAGGTCTCCATGAAGGTAACTCACCCAAACATTTAATAACCTTTGTAAACGAGAAACTCTGAACTTAGTAAGAACCTTTAAACTAAATACAAACAGTCCTTGTTCTCATCACATACCTGTTTATTTGATCACTTCTCTTTTGTTTGTCTCCAGGAGCCCCGAGTATTCAACCCCAGCGGCAGTCTGCGAATCACAGTGGTGGACTGCGGCATCAAATACAACCAGATCCGTTGTCTGGCTCAGAGGGGCGCCTGCGTTACTGTTGTACCCTGGGACCACCCATTGGATAGCAAAGGTCTGTCACACACTTGCACTGCTAATAATGGACTTAATTTTGACTTCAGTGTCAGGCGTTGGTTGACTGGGGCATAAAATATTGAGATGGTTTATTATCTCTTGTAGATTTTGACGGTTTGTTCATCAGTAACGGCCCTGGGGACCCCCAGTTCTGTCAGACCACCATCAACAATGTGAGGAAGGTGGTCTCTGTGGAAAGTCCCAAGCCAGTTTTTGGTATTTGCCTCGGACACCAGCTGCTGTCGTTGGTCATTGGATCGAAGACCTACAAGATGAAGTTAGTATCTCATACTGTAAACACCATAATGTCTTTGTAAAGACCTTTTTATGCGATGAATAACAAGGTGCAAGGTTAATTCATTGTCGTTCTACAACTACAACTAAGATAGTATGCTCAGCATCTTAACACAAAAAGTTTGACATCAGGGAAACATTGCCCATCAACTTTGATTGTGTTTGAGCACTAAGCAATATTGATGTAAACGTAGAGTCCTCCCCTCGTCCCACCGGAGTCCTCTTCCCAGGACGGTCGCACTGCGCTCAGTTGCGATTGGTTCAGCTGGATGGCCGGAAGACGCTGTGGGCAGCAGTTGTCTCAAAGTCCACTGGACATTTAATCATTCCCGCACTTCCTTCTCGCTTTTTATAACTCACCTGTTAACATTTCATTAAGGCCCAGAGTTACGCATACTATGAGTCAGGTCCACCCCTCGCTCCTCCACAGCTTCACCCTCTCAACCGAATATGGTCACTTCTGGCTCCCAAAAACTAAGATGTAGATGGTCAAAATGCTGAACTCGAGGCTTTAAAATGACAGCCCACAAACCAAAGGATGATGTCATTGTAGCTATGTCCATTATTGATACTCCTGATATGCACAGTTGTCTGGAACTCAGTCGTTCTCTTGCAAAGCTTATAGAAGATTTTTGGAACAGGACAAAGACAGAAATGTGCCCTCAGTGACCTGAACCAGGGAACCTCTTCAAAACCCTTTTACGCTCTCTCGAAACACAGACACTCATGCCCACAAACTTTTTTTCTTTTGGGTGGTTTGTGATGTGAACAGATTTTTGCTGTCCTCAGCAGTCTGGCTTCTCCTGTATGAGCAGTGGAGGGTTGAACTGACCAGCCTTGTTATGAGAAAGACTAAAGAAACAAGCTGGTCCGCTCCTCGGTGCAGAACTCCACAGCTACATCTGTGGGACTCCACCTTATCAGGCTCAGTGTGAAGGTCACGGTGGGCAGCAAATGTTCCCATTACCCTGCTGGAATGTTGTTGGCATCTCAACAGACAAGGGGATTGTGGGATTGCAGTGAAATTGAAATTACATGTAGTTCATAGAGTTTGCTCTTATGAAGCTACAGGTATATCAGTGTTTAAACCCCAATACATGTTTTCTTTTCATCTGG
Organism: Epinephelus fuscoguttatus; assembly: GCF_011397635.1. Classification (NCBI taxonomy): domain Eukaryota; kingdom Metazoa; phylum Chordata; class Actinopteri; order Perciformes; family Serranidae; genus Epinephelus; species Epinephelus fuscoguttatus. The sequence continues at coordinate 29,506,352 of NC_064762.1, read as the reverse complement.
ACCTGGTAGTCCCCAGGTCCTGTCTGAACCCTATCTGAATGTGCCAAAATTTAAATGTATGTCTGGTAAACACATTGAATTTTGCCTTTCTTTGCTGAAGCACACTTGTATGCATGTCATCACCTTGTAAAAAATTCTACTTCTCTTAGATACGGTAACCGTGGCCACAACCAGCCGTGCATCCATAAGGGAACAGATCGCTGCTTCATCACCAGCCAAAACCATGGCTTTGCCGTCGACCCTGACACCCTGCCAAACGACTGGGACATCCTCTTCACCAACGCCAATGATCACACCAATGAGGGCATCGTGCACAACACAAAACCCCTGTTCAGGTAATGGGGCTCAGTGACAGGGGTGATGTGGTGATTTATGGAGATGATACCTCCTATGTCATTGAACAGTGCCAGTAAATCCTTTGTGATTTATTTTTTTTTCCAGTGTTCAGTTCCACCCAGAGCACATGGCTGGCCCCACAGATCTAGTCGGCCTGTTTGATGTCTTTCTGGAGACAGTGAAAGACCACAAGGAGGGCAACACCACCAAATCTGGTAACAGTTTCAGCATTTTTTATTGTCTCACTTCAATTTTGTATGTAAAACACATTATTTCTCAGGCCAAATGATGTGTTTAATAGCATCATTATTGAACTTTATCATTAATTTATTACTTTAGAGTTTGTCTGTCTTTCTCAATTTCAATCAATCAATCAATTTTATTTATAAAGCCCAATATCACAAATCACAATTTGACTCACAGGGCTTTACAGCATACGACATCCCTCTGTCCTTAAGACCCTCACAGCGGATAAGGAAAAACTCCCCCAAAAAAACCCTTTAACGGGGGAAAAAAAACAGTAGAAACCTCAGGAAGAGCAACTGAGGAGGGATCCCTCTTCCAGGACCGACAGACGTGCAATAGATGTCGTGCAGAACAGATCAGCATAATAAATTAACAGTAATCCATATGACACAATGAGACAGAGAGACAGAGACAGAGACAGAGAGAGAGAGAGAGAGAGAGAGAGAGAGATGCAGGTAATGACAGTAGCTTACAACAACATTAATGAAAGTAATAATATTATAGTTCTGGTTACTGCGGTACAATATGTTGAAAGTATGTATTAATATCTGGCAGTATACATGTGTGACAATAATCATATGTGTATAATAACAGAAGAAGTATGACTAATGACTAATGATGGCAGCAGCAGCAGGAGGCATCTGGCAGGACCATGGCAGCAGCACAACCACACACGTCACGCTGTCCAGGCACCGCTGCGGTATGAGTTAATCTGAGAGACAGTGGAGCACAAAGGCTCCGGAGAAGAAGCCGAGTTAGTGACATCCAGAATGGCCGGGTTAGCAAGATGCAGTAATAGGATACGAGAGAGAGAGAGAGAAGGAGAGAAGGTGCCCGGTGTATTATAGGGGGGTCCTCCGGCAGACTAGGCCTAAGTCAGCCTAACTAAGGGCTGGTACAGGACAAGCCTGAGCCAGCCCTAACTATAAGCTTTATCAAAGAGGAAAGTCTTAAGTCTAGTCTTAAATGTGGAGATGGTGTCTGCCTCCCGGACCATAACACGAAGATGATTCCACAGGAGAGGAGCCTGATAGCTGAAGGCTCTGGCTCCTGATCTACTTTTGGAGACTTTAGGGACCACGAGTAACCCTGCGTTCTCAGAGCGCAGTGTTCTGGTGGGATAATATGGTACTATGAGCTCTCTAAGATATGACGGAGCTTGACCATTTAGAGCTTTATAAGTTAACAGTAGGATTTTAAATTCAATTCTGGATTTTACAGGGAGCCAGTGCAGAGAAGCTAAAACAGGAGAGATATGATCGCGTTTCTTAGTTCCTGTTAGTACACGTGCTGCTGCATTCTGAATTAGCTGGAGAGTTTTTAAGGAGAGTTTTTAAGGACTTACTAGAGCTACCTGATAATAGAGAGTTACAGTAATCCAGCCTTGAGGTAACAAAAGCGTGGACCAATTTTTCTGCATCTTTTCGGGTCAGGATAGGCCTAATTTTCGCAATATTACACAGATGAAAAAATGCAGTCCGTGAGGTTTGTTTTAAATGATAATTAAAAGACAAATCTTGATCAAATATTACTCCGAGGTTTCTTAACGGTTTCTGTCAGTTAATAAAAAATGTGCCTTGATTGTTTCAGGGCTTCTTTACAAAAGGACTTGTCTGGAACCTTGATATGTTGATATCAACTATCTATGAGTATGAGCAGCAAAATGAAAATGCCTGTGTGCCTGATTTTTCCAGTGAAGCAGCGTCTCATGGACCACCTCACCTTCACGGGTTCCGTAAAGCCTGAAGAGGTATCCCGACCCAGAAAGGTCCTGATCCTGGGCTCTGGAGGCCTGTCCATCGGCCAGGCCGGGGAGTTTGACTATTCTGGTTCTCAGGTCTGTCTGGAATGTCTTCTGGTATTGTTTGGCTACGAAATACTAAAGTTATGCTGTATGAACTGTTAAAAGGCAACATATGACCGTAAAGTCATTACAAAGATATGTGTCTGTCTACTTTTCCTTGTGGCTGCTGAACTTCCTTTGAAGATTTGAAAGCTGACCACAAGATTTCACTGTTCAGTCACCAACATTGAAGTAGCCCATTAGGCCTTTATTATACCTCATTATTCCTGTTCTGTTTTCCAGGCTATTAAGGCTCTCAAGGAAGAGAATATCCAGACTGTGCTGATCAACCCCAACATAGCCACTGTCCAGACCTCAAAGGGCCTGGCTGACAAAGTCTACTTCCTCCCTATCACGGCGGACTATGTCACACAGGTAAAGCTGGACTCTTTTTGACTGAATGTGGTAACTGAGAATAATTGTAGTCTGTACGACAATAAATGGTGTTTTTCTTGTGGTACATTTCTTTTAGATTTCATCTGACAAAAGACTACAATAGTTGTTTTCTTGTGTTACAAATGCTGCATGTCTTCCCAATTTTATGTTCTCAGGTGATAAAGAACGAACGTCCAGATGGCGTACTGTTGACCTTCGGTGGTCAGACAGCTCTGAACTGTGGTGTGGAGCTGACCAAGTTGGGCGTCCTGGAGAAGTATAAAGTTAAGGTTCTGGGAACACCGGTGGCCTCCATCGAGATGACCGAAGACAGGAAGATCTTTGTGGAGAAGATGGAAGAGATCAATGAACATGTTGCACCCAGTGAAGCAGCGCTGTCCGTGGAGCAGGTGAGGAGTCATTACTATTCCTCCAAACCTTATATTTAGTATTCTCTTCATTCTGTTCGTATCTTTTAATTCATGTCTTTGTAGGCAGTGGCAGCCGCAGAACGTCTAGGGTTCCCTGTTCTGGTTCGTTCAGCTTTCGCTCTGGGTGGTCTGGGCTCGGGCTTTGCCAACAACAAAGAAGAGCTGACTTCTCTGGTGACATCAGCCTTCGCCCACACCTCTCAGGTCCTGGTGGACAAATCCCTGAAAGGCTGGAAGGAGATTGAGTACGAGGTGGTCCGAGATGCCTATGACAACTGCATCACTGTGAGTAAAGAGGAGGCAGTTGCTGGTATTTTGATAACAGGCTTTTTACAGTTGATGCCCAGTCTGCTAGTATTCACAGGTAAATCACATTTGACAAGATTTGCAACTGATGTTTAGCCCAGGATATTTCTCGTCTTCAACAGCGAGTCTGTCCTCATCTATTCTTTGTCACACATGAGACACAGCAACAGCTACCGAGTTCTCTTTATGCATCCATGCTGAGGAGAGGAGTCAAGCTGCCATAGGAGCAGGAAAGAAGAGCAGCTGTGGGAGCGAGTGGGGAGAAAAATGCATTTAATTCAGGGGGGTGGCCAGGCTGGAAATATGACAGTGGCACAGAACCGTGTGTCTGTTGAATGCTTTGTTGTTGGGGAAGCATTTAACGGAAAAAAATATTTTCACAAGTAAAACCAGTTTGTTTACTTCCTCGCTGGGCAGAGATGAACTTATGAATGGGTTGGGTGTTACAGTAACAGGCTGCAATCTTCTGGCAGTTATTTTACAATGTAATACAGGGTTCATTTGGTCATTAAAATTCCTGTAAAGTTTTGACATTTGACAGACTGGTTTCCAAACCTTGAAATGGATTGAAATTAACAGAATGTTTTGGAGAAGTTTCTTAAAATCATTCATTTATGTGATAAACAAATAGCTGTACTCAGATGTCAAATATGTGTAGGAACCCTGATTTTATGAAGCACAAATATTTAATATGACACCTGACAGACGACCTTTTATTCATTTCTCTTGTTCAGGTGTGTAATATGGAGAATATTGACCCTCTGGGCATCCATACTGGAGAATCCATTGTGGTGGCGCCCAGTCAGACGCTTAACGACTATGAATACAACATGCTGAGGAACACAGCCATCAAAGTCATCAGACACCTCGGCATTGTGGGAGAGTGCAACATCCAGTACGCCCTGAACCCGGAGTCAGAACAGGTAACTCAAAATAATGTTCCCCGTTTAATTATACTTACCAGAACACACATGCTGCTGGGACAGAAGTACAAACACACACACAGATTCTGTTCTAACCTGTCTGTGTTGATGATTTGCAGTACTACATCATCGAGGTGAACGCCCGTCTGTCGCGGAGTTCGGCCCTGGCCAGTAAGGCGACAGGTTATCCTCTGGCCTACGTAGCGGCTAAACTTGGACTGGGGATCCCGCTGCCATTACTCAAGTACGTGTCTCATTTTAAGTTTAACAGATGATATTCAAATAATTTAAATCCCTTTGTAATTTCTTGGAACTGTGTGATTCACTTATGAACAATCTGTAAATTCACTTTCTGTAGGAACTCTGTTACCAACTCGACAACAGCAAACTTTGAGCCCAGTTTGGACTACTGTGTGGTGAAGGTGCCTCGCTGGGATCTCAGCAAGTTCCTCCGAGTTTCAACCAAGATTGGCAGCTCCATGAAGAGTGTTGGTAAGAGAAACTGAATTTTATTATAACTGTCAGTGTGTTTTTTTGCCTTGAAAGGTGCTCTATATGATAATCAGAGTGTAGCTATGATTCAAAGGTTGTCTGCACAAGGCTCTCAACAGGTGGCTGAGCCGGCGGCTAGCAGCAAACAGTGCTTAACGACAGCAATACTGACATTGCTTCCATTGTTAACCTGAGGGGGGACCAGAGGGTGTGTGTTATGCTTTTACGACAATGCCTATACCAGTAAAAACCTGCCGTATGAGTGCAGTGCTGAGCAGTGGCAATTAGCTAGCCAGTGGGATTCACGCACAGGGATTCACATGCACTAACATTCATGTATGGCCAGACCAGCTACCACAACAAAGAACAGAGAAGCTCTGATTACAACACACACACAGGGAACGTGACTTTGTTCTTTGCTCAGGACGTCATTACTCCACTCTGTCTTTACATAGCAAATAGTGGTTTGTATACATTGTGTAGAGCACCTTTAAAGAACTGTATGCTTTGATACTGGAAAAAAATGTTTGACAAGATCTAAACCTTATCTTGCTACTTATGAAGCTGCATTAGCGGAGAACAACAGCAACTATAAGCAGATCTTCACCAGTAGTTTTCTCGACAGGTGAGGTGATGGCTATTGGCCGCAGCTTTGAGGAGGCCTTCCAGAAAGCTCTGAGGATGGTGGATGAGAACTGTGTTGGCTTTGACCACACCATTAAGCCTGTCTCTGAAAAGGTAATCTTTAAAGCTAAGGTGTAGGTATTTACATAATATCAAATCACCCATTCAGTCATCCTGTGTGTCAGAAGAGACCATCTTTAAAGGTATGCTATGCAGGGCTTTTCCGAAAAAAACAAAACAATTTATAGAATCAGACAGAAGTAATCCCTCTCAGTCATCACTTATGACCCATTACAAGGGCCCGTCCCAATACCCCCCCAAGCCCTACCCCTACATTTGCGCGTTCACACGAGGGGTAGGGGCGTCCCAGTTCCTTTTTGCATGTAGGGGTAGGGGACATAACGAAAGCCAAAAATGGCGTGCATCAAAAAATATTCAACAAGTTCCACAACCAGGCCTCCACCTCACCATCTGCATCAGCAGTTTACTGTCTCCAAAATGTTCGTGAACATAGGTCAAAGTTTCTCACGTCAAGTCTGTTTTTATAGATCACAACTTTTGCGTGGGAAGTGGCGTACGCCTCTTTCAGGCCTCCTTTTGTGCATACACAATGTTTATAAATGAGACCCCAGGTGCTAGACCATAAGCAGCAGGCTTACAAGAGGAAGCTACAAATATCGCAGATGCAGCACCGAAAATGCCAAGCGGAAAATGCTTGTTCCTGAACAAGAATGAATCTGGGGTTGACATTCACTTTCATTGGCAATACTGCTTACAAAGAGTAACCGACCATTCCTGCATAGTATATCTTTAATAAATACTAGTTAATTTGTATTTTGGATAAAACATTGTTTAGCAATCTTTTTCACCACACATGCACTCTAAAACATGCTGAAAGAACCTTTCAAAGTGAGATGTCACATGCTGCTTCTTGATAACTATTGCCTGTTTGACTTGTTGAGCTCAGTTTATAAGACTTTCATATAAAGGACTACATTTATTGGGGAAAATGCCCCAATGGCTCCACCAGAAAAAGTTGCAGGATCACAAGTCACTGATCAGTCCATTGACGTGGGGCAGCACTGTCATGATGTTCTAAACTTGGCCAGCAGATGGTGCTACTGGCCACTGAATACTGTATACTGTCAGGCTGTCAATAAGACTTTTTACTGATACAGCTGATGCAAGCCTTGCTGGGTCTACGTTATTTACATTATTTTATTAAAATATATATCATCTACTATTACTGTGTATGGAGTTGATTTCTTGGCCAAATGCTCACAGCTGACCACGATTTCTTTAGTTGATCTCAATTAGAATATATGATCATGCTTTGCTCTTTCCCTTCTGCTCACCAGGAGCTGCAGACTCCTACAGATAAGCGTATCTTTGTTTTGGCGTCGGCGTTCAGAGCCGGCTACACGGTGGACCAGCTGTACGAGCTCACCAAGATCGACCGCTGGTTCCTGCACAAGATGAAGAACATCGCTGACCACGAGCGGCTGCTGGAGACGTACAGCCAGGTAAAAGCTGATAAGTAACTATGGTGGGAAAATAAGCAGCAGTTGTCTTCTTGTCTTTAATATTTCTTCATAACGTTGTTCTTCCCACAAGGATGAGAGCGCCTTGCCTCCAGAGGTGATGCGAAAAGCCAAACAGCTGGGCTTCTCAGACAAGCAGATTGCACAAGCCGTACAGAGGTCAGTGGGAAAGACAATATGGTGCCCGAGGGCACATTACCTCATAATTTTTTGGGTAGTTGTTGTCAGTTGGCACCACAAATTAATTTCAAGTTCAGAGTAAGAACACGCTGATTGTCTGAAGCTCTCCTACTTTTGATTATCCTTTTTTCTGAATGTCTTTTTCTTCCTCCTACAGCACAGAGCTTGCGGTGAGAAAGCTGCGTTGCGATTGGTCCATCCTACCGGTTGTGAAGCAGATTGATACAGTGGCGGCTGAATGGCCCGCCCACACAAACTACCTGTACCTGACCTACCACGGCACGGAGAACGACCTGAGCTTCGAGGATCAGCACATCATGGTGATCGGCTCTGGCGTTTACCGCATCGGCAGCAGCGTGGAGTTTGACTGGTGTGCAGTCGGGTGCATCACGGAGCTCAGGAAGGTGAGTCCTGCATGATCTCATACTGCTGCAGGTTATTGGTCTCTTCAACTAAATGTTTCATTATTCTATTTCACCTATAGTTTAAAAACAAATTTGCTTTATTGATTAAGTGCAGCACTTTAGTCATTGGCCCCGTTTACACTGTTTACAGAGGTGGTCTGGGGAGCACGTGGCCACATTCTTTTAGCAGTGTGTATACTAATGTGTCCTCGGCCACACTGAAGGACCATCTACTCAGCTGACTTCCTTGCTTTTCCAACTCTCTGCCGGAAAAGCAAGGAAGTCAGCTGAGTACACATTGAAGGACCATCTACTCAGCTGACTGCTTTTTCCAACTCCCTGCTGGAAAAGCAAACTTTCTGTTGCTGCCGTTACACAGGCTAGATGCAGTGCAGAAGGAATGTCTCTGGAGTTGCTGTCCCTCTGGCAAACTGTCAGTTCAAGTCTGCTGTGTTAGCTGGTGTTTAACAGTCCCAACAAACTCAAACTGACGCTGAAATAGCTCGACTCTGTTATTAAATCCCGCAATAACTGCTGGCATTACACGGCTAAGGTCAACTAACAGTTAGCACTTTCAGTGTGTGTGTTTGTGTGTGTATGGGCGGACTCTCACCAACTGTCCCCGGCGCAAAGCTCACACTCCTGCAGCAGTCGTCTCTTAACGTTGATGAAATAAATGATAGGCGACATGTTTATTCATAGAGCGCAGAAGTGATAACTCAAGATGCATGCTAATGCCAGGTGTGAACAGACAAATTTTGAGCTGTTCACTTGTTATTGAATCAACCATGATGCATGTAAAGAACCATGTCTAAGCAGGCTCTGTGTTCAGCATGCTGATATAAAGTATAACAAGGTCTCTCAATGGCCAGCTCTTGATCTCTGAGCTAACGCAGAGGAAACTCTGTCGCTCTCAGCACTAGAAATAACAGGTGGCTAATGAGAACTCTGGTTGCAGCATGTTGGACCTTAGTCATTAAATAAATGCTGCAGTCTGTCTATATGATTTTCACCTGGTAAGGTCACTTGATCATAGACAATGTGTATATTGAAGTACTTCTTGTCATGAAAATAAAATGATGCCTAACCTTTTTTGTAACTGTTGGCCAGTTAGCCAAATGGTATTACAACAAAATGTATTCATTATGTCTCATTTATTACAGATGGGTTATAAGACCATCATGGTGAACTACAATCCAGAGACGGTCAGTACAGACTATGACATGTGTGACCGCCTCTACTTTGATGAGATCTCCTTTGAGGTAAGATTTTCCCCCACTATTTAATAACTAATAGTATTAATATTCATCTTAAACTTTTGCAGCTGATGAGATGCTTTAACGTCACTCCCTAAACAAACAGGGTGAGTTTGTGTTGTAGAGATCAAGTAGATAGAGCATGTTTAGGACACAGTGACACAGTGTTGCCCTGGATATACTTAGCTGTTGTCTAAAACAACATTATAAACTGAAATCATAGAGCACATTATGAGTTTTATAAAAGTGATTTTTAATTAGTGTCCTGTGCATATCTCAGGTGGTGATGGATATCTACGAGAGAGAAAACCCAGAGGGAGTGATCCTCTCTATGGGAGGCCAGCTGCCCAACAACATCGCCATGTCGCTACACCGTCAGCAGTGCCGCATCTTGGGAACTTCGCCCGAGTTCATCGACTGTGCCGAGAACAGGTTCAAGTTCTCCCGAATGTTGGACACCATCGGAATCAGTCAGCCGCAGTGGAAGGAGCTCTCTGACACTGAGGTACAGCAGACTGGGTTTATACCAGAATGTGTTTTTAAAGTACTGAATTTTAGAAAACAGCATTTTGACCTTTTGACGTGTAAAGCATTTTTGTATTGTTTGTGGTCTTTTTCTGCGTACTGTATTTTAAATTTTGGAAGACAAGTTTGTATTTACCCATCTTCACATCCCTTTTTTTAATCTCCAGTCAGCTGTGAAGTTTTGTGAGACTGTGGGTTACCCCTGCCTGGTTCGTCCTTCCTACGTTCTCAGTGGAGCAGCCATGAACGTGGCCTACAGTGACAGCGACCTCGAGAAATACCTGACAAATGCTGCGGCTGTGTCCAAGGAACACCCTGTTGTCATCTCCAAATTCATACAGGAGGCCAAGGTAAGACAAAAAGACTCAGAGTGGTGGAAGCTGAGCTCTTACCAGGACCTGTGTGACAATAGAGAGTTCAAAGTGTCTGTAACACTTTTGCATTTTCCAGGAAATAGACGTGGACGCTGTAGCCTGTGACGGGGTGGTGATTGCAATCGCAGTGTCGGAACACGTGGAGAATGCTGGCGTTCACTCCGGTGATGCCACACTGGTGACACCGCCTCAGGATCTCAATCAGAAGACGATAGAGAGGATTAAGATGATCGTCCATGCCATCGGCCAGGAGTTGCAGGTCACTGGACCTTTCAACCTGCAGCTGATCGCTAAGGTGAGAATCATCTGAAAGTAGTGCAATGTTGATATGACCTTTTTTATGGCCTTTTAAAGCATATTTTGAGTTTCAGCTAAGTAAAACATAATTTAAACATGTCTACACCCATCTATGATGATGTTTTGTTGTTCTGTTTTGTCTTCAAATTAATTTCTCTTCAACAAATATGGAGAAGATTGTTTTCGTGCTGAACATGCATCATTATGCTGTGGCGGACACTCAGTCTGACGCAGCAGTTTTATTTGCAAGTATTTATTATGAAAACAGTTGAGGAGGTCAGTGAGAGTCAGAAACAACTGAGCAAGTTATTTTGTTTCCACTGTTAACAACAATCTTCTAATACTGTGCTTAATCTGCCAGGATGATCAACTGAAGGTGATCGAGTGCAACGTCCGAGTGTCCCGCTCTTTCCCCTTCGTATCCAAGACGCTGGGCGTGGATCTTGTTGCACTGGCAACTCAGGCCATTGTGAGGGAGGAAGTAGAGCCTGTGGGGCTGATGAGAGGAAAAGGGATCGTAGGAGTCAAGGTAACTAACTCAAACTGAGCTGTATAGTACCCTCTATGGAGACCTTTTTACCGAAATAGCACCCATCAAATATCATTTCACCTCACTGTGTCTCATGTGTTTCCTTATGTCACGCCCTCCAGGTTCCCCAGTTTTCCTTCTCTCGGCTGGCAGGAGCTGATGTGGTGCTCGGGGTGGAGATGACCAGCACTGGCGAGGTGGCCTGTTTCGGGGAGAACAGATACGAGGCTTATCTCAAAGCCATGCTCTCCACAGGCTTCAAGATCCCTAAAAAGAACATCCTGCTCTCCATCGGCAGCTATAAGGTACTGACATGCACATTCAACTCTCTTTTAAATGCTGGTCAATTTACCAAAGCCAAGTTTTGGTTATTTGTTAGATGTGAATGTTAAGTTCAGCTGGCAGTTGAAGTAAAGAAAACAGTACAATATCATCGTTATGCCAAATGCAATAAAAAAGCATCAAAACCAAGTTTATGACACAACTAGAATAATTTACAGGGACACATGAAAATCATGATGAATATCTGTCAGTTAGTTGCTCTTCTGTACTAGATTTTTTAAATATGAAGCATGATATATCATGGATCTATGGCGCCATATACAACTGTTTCTTTTTTTGTCTAACTAGAAAAATAAATACAGCAATCCGACTGTTCAGAAAGCAATTAAGTTATAAAATATTTCTAAATTTATTGTTGTAATTTGACATTTAGGAAAGCAATTCCTTGTGCTAATAGCTGCTGAAAAATTAGAAATGTTTTATTATCCATACTTTTGCATTAATAAAACCATTTCACTTAAGATAATGATATTGATTGTCATTTTGTTTACTGTGTTTTTGTGTTTGCAGAACAAGAGTGAGCTGCTGCCCACTGTGCAGGCTCTGGAGTCTCTGGGTTACGACCTGTACGCCAGTCTGGGTACTGCAGATTTCTACACAGAACATGGAGTCAAGGTAACTTAAAATACACATTCATCTTTTGATTTATTTCATCACACAAACACCCATCGGTTAACATCAGAAAAGTATGTTGTTAAGTCAGGTAATCAAGATTAACTGGACTGATAACTAACCTGGGCTTTGGGGCTTTGTCCTGGTGACACGTTGGTGCAGTGGTTAGCGCTGTCGCCTCACAGCAGGAGGGTTCCCGGTTCGTATCACAAAGCATCAATTACATCCTGTTTCAGGTTACAGCAGTGGATTGGCCGTTTGAGGACGACAGCGAGTGTCCCACCAAAGACAAACAGCGCAGCATCATGAACTACTTGGAGGAAAACCACTTCGATCTGGTCATCAACCTCTCCATGAGGAACAGCGGGGGTCGCAGGCTCTCCTCCTTTGTTACCAAAGGCTACAGGACGAGACGCATGGCCATCGACTACTCCGTCCCGCTCATCATCGATATCAAGTGCACCAAACTCTTTGTCCAGGTCTGGAAATGTTTTGTCATTTTGTTTGCTTGTTTTGTTTTTTGTTTTTTTTTTTAAAGTGTTAGTGCTATAGAAGTTGGATGGCAACATAAGTAACACGAGCTGATGTGTGTACAGGCTCTTCATCAGATTGGTCGGACTCCACCAGTGAAAACTCACATTGACAGCATGGCTTCTCAGACGCTGGTCCGGCTGCCTGGTGAGTTGCTGCAACCAGCAGAAGCAGCCCTGGAATGACTGATATGTTGCTCTATTCTGAGTGACTGCTGGACCTTTGAGAGGCTCTGATCATTTGTCTGCAGCTGCAAAATGGAGAACAGACTTTTTCTGTAATGTCTTCCAGGTGAAAATCTTTATTTTGTGCTTGATCCTTAGGTCTGATCGACGTCCACGTTCACCTGCGGGAGCCTGGTGCCACACATAAGGAGGACTTCTCCTCGGGTACAGCGGCTGCTCTGGCTGGAGGAGTGACCATGGTGTGTGCGATGCCCAATACTTCCCCTGCCATCATTGACGCCAGTACTCTGGCCTTGGCACAGAAGGTACGTCCAGTTGTTCTGTGAAAATAAGAGACCCTCTGTGATTACCTAGTTTCCAAACATTTAATATAACTGAAGTAAAATGAAAGAAATAAATCCTGTTGTACGTCATGTCATCAGCTGGCCAAAGCGGGCTGCCGGTGTGACTACGCCCTGTATTTAGGCGCTGCTTCAGACAACGCCGCCATCCTGCCGTCCATCGCTAGCCAGGCTGCCGGCCTGAAGATGTACCTGAACGACACGTTCTCCACCCTCAAGATGGACAACGTCTCCCTCTGGATGGAGGTAACTCTTTATTCCTTTAACAAACCAACGTGCTTCAACTTTTTTATTAGTTTAAATTAAGACAATCCAGTTAAAAACAGCACAAAATGTGTCTTCTTAAAACCAGCATCTAGTCATCACTAAGGCACTTTCATTCGCTGCTCTACTCAGCTATCTCTGACTAATGCTTGCAGACATCTAGTGGACAAAATTTGTCCCCACTGTCCTCGTCCTGCACACTAAACTAACTGTCTGGTTCTGTATGAAGCACTTTGAGAAGTGGCCCAAGCAGATGCCAATTGTCGCTCACGCTGAGAGGCAGACGGTGGCTGCAATCCTCATGGTGGCGCAGCTCTACCAGCGGCCAGTCCACATCTGCCACGTGGCCAAGAAGGAGGAGGTAAAGTACTGTTTTTGTACTTAATTATTATTGTAATTGGAGGGAGCCTGACAAATAAGAATTTCAACGACTGCTCCACTGTGATGGTTGTGCACATGAGAAATCAAGACTTGGAACTTAAAACTTCTTACGTCTTCTCCTTTTTCCAGATCCTGATCATCAGAGCAGCAAAGCAGAAGGGCATCCAGGTCACCTGTGAGGTGGCCCCTCATCACCTCTTCCTTTGCGAGGAAAACATTCCGGAGATCGGCGACGGACGAGCACAGGTCCGACCCATGCTGGGAACACACGAGGACATGGAGGCTCTCTGGGAGAACCTGGATATCATCGACTGCTTTGCCACAGACCACGGTCAGTAACCACACAGAAACACGTTTGATAATTTAATAATTATTTCCACCTCAAGAAGAAACACATGTTTTACCCCTTTGTCTTGTGTCGTTAGCTCCACACTCTGTGATGGAGAAGAGCGGGGATGTTCCTCCTCCGGGTTACCCTGGGTTGGAGACGATGCTGCCGCTGCTGCTGACTGCTGTCAGCGACGGACGTCTCACTCTGGATGATATCATCAAACGACTTTATGACAACCCACGCAAAATCTTTAACCTGCCTGTCCAGGAAAACACCTATGTGGAGGTACACACACAGTCAAATGATGACTTTGATTTTGATTGTGATTTATTATGGATCTATTTATTTTACTTCTGTCTTGCTTTATACATGTCACAAATGGCACTCAGACTTGTATTTTAATGACTGTATCATTTGTTCGTGCCTCACAGGTGGACTTAGAACAGGAGTGGGTCATTCCTCAAGCTATGCAGTTCACCAAGTCAAAGTGGACGCCATTCCAGGGTATGAAGGTGAAGGGAAAAGTCCTCCGCGTGGTTCTACGAGGAGAGGTGGCCTACATCGACGGCCAGGTCAGCCATCACACAACATACATATTAGTTTTATGTTGCCTCTTCATCTTCACCAGTGACATACAAAAAAGCTGTATTGACCTATAGGTTTATGATATCCCAAAATGTCTGTCTTGTCATCCTGAAAGTAGTAATCCTTTCGGTTCCTCTCTCCCTCAGGTGTTGGTGCCTCCAGGTTATGGTGAAGATGTGAAGACCTGGCCCACTGCTTCGGTCCTTCCTGAACCCGTTAAAGAAAGCCCAATGGTAATCAAAGTGGATACAGTGTTGTACTGATCTTAAGCCTTCTTGTGTGCACTGTGAAATCAAACAAGCCAGATTTTGGGGGGTGGGTGTTGTTTGCATTTATTCTAAGAGTGTGTATTTACTGTGTCCTGTGGCTTAGACTCCAGAGCACACACGTCCGACTCCTCCCCGGGAAGGCCCCGTCCGGACCCGAGCACCCAGCCCCCGACGGTTAGCGGGCGAGAGCCGCTATCTGCTGCCTCCTCGCATCCACCGCTCCTCCGATCCTGGACTACCACCAGGTACTACAACTCCCAGAATGCTGTGAAACACCCAGTACTCATTCATGTCAGTGGGCACACACACAGTACAGTGAGAAAACTAAAGGTTACTTGCATAACTCTGGTTCTCTGAGTAGCACGAGTGAGTGATGAAGTCACACTGTAGGTGAGACACGAAACAAATGCTATGAAAGAGAACAAAGCTTGTGATTGTATATAAACATCTCTCTCTTGTGCAGAATAAGCTGAGAAATGGCTTTGCTTTCTCTCTGCAGATATGGCTATGCTCCCACCATCCGGTGCTGGTGACGGTTACAGCCACCCTCCTCCTCTATCCAGGCTGCTGTCCCCTCAGTCAGGGCCAGGTCAGCTACCTGTTGGACAGGTGTCCCACTTCCAGACGTCTCCTCTGTTGCACCCGCTGGTGGGCCAGCACATCCTGTCCGTCAGGCAGTTCAGCAAAGAGCAGGTACACTGACACATTAACAGAGCTACTGTTATATATGAACAGAGGTCTATTTTGTTTTACATTTGAGACATTGTGATGCACATCGTTTATTTTTTTGCATATTTTTTTATTTGTTTCAGATCTCACATCTTTTTAATGTCGCCCACACTTTGCGTATGATGGTTCAGAAGGAACGAAGCCTGGACCTGCTGAAGGTAGGTCCTCTTCACAAAGCTGTAACCAACAGCATCTGCATTATTTAGGAAGTGTTTTTAAATCACTTTATTTCTGTGAATGTGTGTGAGACTGCAGACACACTGCATGAGTTTTGGAAGCAAGTTCCCCTGGCTTAAAGTAGTTTAGTATTGGTCTGTCTTAAGCTGTGCTCAGAAACTATCCTCACTGTCCAGGGGAAAGTGATGGCGTCCATGTTCTACGAGGTCAGCACTCGCACCAGCAGCTCCTTCGCAGCGGCCATGCAGCGTCTGGGCGGCTCGGTCGTCCACTTCAGCGAATCCACCTCGTCGACACAAAAAGGCGAGTCTCTGGCCGACTCTGTCCAGACTATGAGCTGCTACGCCGATGTCCTGGTGCTGCGACACCCAACACCAGGAGCTGTGGAGGTGGGTTCAGCTCTGACTTTGCCTTTTAGTAAAGTCAAGCTCCGTTCAACGTGCATTTGTCACTTACTGCTGCTATGTTTACAATAATATTTAATAGGGGCTGGATGTATCATTTTTTAGTTTCTTCAGTTTTTTCAAAATATGTAACTTGTACATCATTATAGAGCATGTTTTTATATAACTCTATCTCATAAAAGAAATATTGTAAACATTAAAAGTTGCTGTCCTGTTACTTGTCTATAAATCTATTCTTATCCTCACATCTGTTTATGTCACTGATGACCCTGGACTCTAACTGAACAAAAAAACTCCCTCTACAGACATCAACAATAAATCAGACTTCTTAAATCCTTGCTAAAAATATTACTTTTTATCTCAAATTTAAATTTTGTCAAATTCAAAACCACCACCAGAATTTGTAAGAACCTTTGGCACCCCCTTGTGGTTATATGGACACACAACAACACATGGTGAAGGCATGTTGGCTCTGATATAACATATAAAGACAATATTACAATTATTTTATATATAAGTATTTGTGTATGTATTCATTTTTTTTAACTGGGGTCTAGAGAATTTTAAAATATGATAAAGATCTTTTAAAAATAGTTTAAACAGTTGTGATCAAGATTTATATGGGTGGAGTACTTTACAACTTGTCAGTGCTCTGTGGTGGAAAAACTATGTGATGGACACACTTGACAGACCTATTGGTTAGGATATTTTGCTCCCCCCCCCCTCTTTTATTACTATTATAAATTTAGTTATGTACACACTGCCTCAAGTGTCACCATGACAATGATATTAGACAAGGTGCAGCTAAACTAAACTTAAGTCACATTAATTTGAAGCAAACTGATGAATCTTACAAGTGCCGTTTTGTGTAAATATATCAGGTTTTTTCATAGTCACATAGCTTCAATTACATTAACATCTTTGTCTTTCCTGTAACTCGTCACCAGAGTGCATCTCGTCACTGCCGTAAGCCTGTGATCAACGCTGGAGACGGTGTCGGGGAGCATCCAACCCAGGCGCTGCTGGACGTCTTCACCATCAGAGAGGAGCTGGGGACGGTCAACGGCATGACGGTGAGGGCAGTGGGGGAAGAAGTAGTCGTATAATTACTTGCGATTTATTAATGTAAAAGTAGTAATACCACAGTAAAAAAAAATACTGCATTGACAGTATAAATCCTGCATCCATAATTTCTCTTGAGAAAAGGTACAAATGTCAGAAACAGAATGTACTAAAGTATCAAAAGTAATATACTTTTGGTACTTTAATCTTTAAAAGTGGATCATATTTTGTGGATTGATCATGTGTTTTATGTATAAAAATCTTGATTTGAATAGTAACAAATGCACTTAAATAAATGTAGCGAAGTGAAAAATACAACAATTAATTCAGAGAAGTTGTGGAGTAGAAGGTACCTCAGAACTGCACTTAAGTACAATACTTGAGTAATTGTACTTGATTACATTCCAGCACTGGATGAGCGACAGAAAAAGACCATTTTCGACCAAAAAACTGTCCCTAGATTTTTAGAATTCAGTTAACAACTTTTGGTTTTTAGTATGATTATTATCATCCAGCTGTCGCTCCAATCCATATTTAAATTTTAGTTTCTTATATTTCATGTTGTTGTCATGTGTGTTTCTGCCAGATAACTATGGTCGGGGATCTGAAACACGGCCGCACAGTTCATTCCCTCGCCAAACTGCTGACCCAGTACCGAATCACCCTGCGCTACGTGGCTCCCAAGAACCTCCACATGCCGACAGAGATCATCAACTACGTGGCCTCAAAGGGAATCAGACAGGTCGGGACTAAAACAGTGTTACAGACCAAATGTGTGACGTTATAATCAGATTATTACATGAGCATTTCTCTGATGTTTGGAAACTCTAAATAATTCAAACTGTTTGCAGGAGGAGTTTGAGAGTATCGAGGAAGCTCTGCCTGAGACGGATGTCCTCTACATGACGAGGATCCAGAAGGAGAGGTTTGCCACTGAGGAGGAGTACAAGGCTGTAAGTGAACTCACGATTCATTTCACCAACTCTTTCTTTGTCTTTAGATTAAGGTATAAAAATGGTTAAAATTTCTGAATGTCAAACCAGGAGATTTCTGTATATGATTCTTTTACGAAGTCAACTTATGTGTCTTTGTGTTTTGTTTCTCAGTGTTTCGGTCAGTTCATTCTCACCCCTCACATCATGACTGTAGCCAAAAAGAAGATGGTGGTGATGCATCCGCTGCCCAGAGTCAATGAAATCAGGTGAGGCCCAGTCAGCACCGTCACATACTTCCTCACAGAATCAGCTGAAACTCCCTGGTTTATCAGCATCTGCGGATTTTCCCAAATTAAATGAGTTTATTCTACTTTCCTATGCCTATGAGCACTTAAATGCACCAAAAAGGAAAGATTTTCAAGGTCAATTCTTTTACTTTTTCTTGCATTTTTAACTTAGATAGGACAGTATAGTCGTAGAAGAAAGACAGGAAGTAAGGGAAGAGATTTGGTGTATTACATTAACACAGGTTCTCAACTAGAATCAATACATGGAACTATTCTATTTTTTATTTTTTAAATTATTAAGTCGCCAGAAGGTCCTTAAGGGGCCCCCCAGTGTGATTTCTTAAATGCTTTGCAATGGGAACACTGTGTATCTAAGCTGCACCACAAATGCTAGCAGCGCGACGAGGCGCTGGGCATGAAATGAGTGTTGCCACAGTTGGGCTTTTTTTTTTTTTCTGAGTGCTGAGATTTAAAAATTGATCAACTTTAGGTAAAAATGCTGCGCTCATCACTGTCACTTCAGGCGTTCAGTCACAGTGGAGCAGGGACATGTACCACTAAGACAGACATCACATCTTACATGTGCAAGTGCTGAACAACGACAGCAATGGGGGAGAAATCTGTTAATATACTGTATATATATTATGTTTCCTCTCATGAACCCACACGGACTGGCGGGTCCGTCCTCCTTCCTTGCATGCTCCAACCTCTCCCTCATCCAAAGCAAGGACTCCACCTTGTGCTGACATCTTTACTTCTATGGATATTCCGTATCATAGCAACCAAACGCAAAGTGTCTAAAAAACGCTGCACCTTCAGAGCGCTCTCAAACGCTCCTAGCTGGACATTTCCTGAGGAGCGCCTGGCATTATCAGCTGGGAAAAAAAATCACTTAGGTGGACACGGGGCCTTAGTCGTCGTCGTCGTGGAGCTTTCAGCCATAGCACACACTCCTCCTCAGCAGATGGGTTTTGCCCAGTAATCATAGAATTGTAGAAGATTAAACTTTTCAGTTTTCTGGGCACTTTAAGGACCTCTTGTTCATGTTGGCTTAAAAGTTTGAGATTGAAAGTTAAGGCTTGACTTTGTTAACAATCTCACCGTGAGGTCATTTAGTAGCCATGTTGATGTGATTTTTTTTTTTTCCCCAATTGTTGGTTTTTCAGGGTTGCAGGGTTTCTTTTTGCAGGGAGTTTAACTTTTTGAGGTATAAGAGGAACATGTAGTCTTATGTCAAGCTGCAACTTATGATTATTTTCGTTACAGCTGCTTAATTCATTTCTCAGTTACTTTTTTGGTGTAAAAAATGTCACAAAATACTGAAAAATTCCAGTTAGAGGTTTTCAAGTTGTCTTCAGTTTGCTTATTTTGTCCAACCATCAGTCCTCAACCCAAGGACAGTCAGTTTACACTGATATAAAACAGGGAAAAGCAAAGATTCCTTACATTTGAGAAACTGTAACAGCAGATTTTTGCTTTTATGAACGACTTTAATAATTTACATCATCATCAGAATAGCATTACCTTATCAACTAAACGACTACTTGACTAATCATTCCAGCTGTGGTCATATGATGTGAAGGCTTTGTTGATCTGTCTCAGAGGAAATACATTTGAAATATACTTTAATAATCACTGACAGATTTACTACAGTAGTGTAGTAGATGCTGCAGCACTTCAGTCTTGCTTAAGTCTTACTAAACCTCTGCTTCACTTTCTCGTGTCTCCTTTGTACTTTTCTTCCAGTGTGGAGGTGGACACAGACCCGAGGGCGGCGTATTTCCGTCAAGCAGAGAACGGCATGTACATCCGAATGGCCCTGCTGGCCACCGTACTGAGCCGATAGATCCATGTGCTGCCTTCCTGTGGCACAAACTGTCAGACCATGTAGAGTAAGACGTGTTAGACACTGTACCAGCATTTTATTATTCGCTGAAAATTTGTGGGTTTCCTTTTTCCAGTCCTTGACGGGGGCGTTTGTAGAGTTAAATAAGACTTTAACTGAAGCAGAAAGTTTATGAAGATATATTATGCTGTTAGATGATACTGCTTTCCTTCAGTTTGACGGACCAAATCTCTCTACAGCGAAATCACTATATTCCACTATAAAAGATGATTTTTTTTTAATGTCTTAAACACAATGAACGTTTTCCATAAAAATGCCTGTCAGGTAGAAATAATTTAGATGCTGTATTTAGACTAGTTTTGTTTTGTTTGCGATGGTTAACAGACCATGTGTAATTTGTGTATTAGTGAGCCATAGTGAGCTGGAGGAGCGGGGGAAGACTCCTTGGAAGAAAAAAGCGAGGTGGACATTCAGTGACAATGCACACGGTACTATGATGTTAGTGAGATTAATGTTTCGGTAGCTGTTTAGAACCTACTCAGCTGTAGGTAAATGTAAAGGGACCAGTTAATGCATTGAAAGGGAGAAAACGGTGTAAGGGGTCGCTCTGTTCTGACCAGTAACGGTGCCAGTTACATTAACGTACTGTCTCCATGTTGTTGCTTTGACATGTAGCTCTAACTGAAAACGAATGCGCACAAATATTCAGTGAGCTTGGACTTTGAAGGTTTAGGGGTGATTTCTTATACTGCAGCAGTTTAAAAATGAAACTTTTATCCAAATGGGACTTTGTGTCGTAAGTGTTGGTGAATGACTTTGTATAATGTGGAGAAATAAATAATAAAGAAACATATTTCCCTTTTGCAGTTGACAGTGTAATTAGTTATATTTATCACATGAAGCAACAGAACACCAAAGTTAGTAACTGTAATAATTCATGGCAAATTAAGTAAGTGAAATTAGACATTCTTTGTTTTAAGGGCAAGTTTTAAGTCCAGGTTGTTCAGATGTTATGAAACAATAAATGGGTGGTTTACAACTACTTTTCCCCTGATGTGGTAAATATACTTGATAAATATTTTTTGTTCATTTTTGTCTAATTTTTCCGCCTCTACTCATTTAATGCACTTGGACTGAGTCTTTTGGAGATAAGATAAAAACTTTATTGATTCCACACTGGGGAAATTCACATGTTACAGCAGCCCAAGTAGCACAGATAGAAAAGTAAGTTGAATGGCAATAGATTAAAGAGGAAAATACAAACATATATCAGAATTAGAAAAATCTAAAATATAAAGCACTTGACTTGTAGCTACATATTATGGCTCCTCTCTTCTCAATACTGGGATCAAAAGAGATGACTGGTTTTGTGGTTACAAATGCCTTTTTCCACTCATTATCCCCTGATAGCTATAGCTACTAGAAAAAAAATACTGTAAGGTAGATAAATGAACAAAGAAAATTTTAAGTCTTGTTATTTTTAATCTTGGAATTAGTTTGGAAAAAATAACCTTGACTCAGTTCCCTTACTAGCTTTTTTCTGGAGCTGTTGTCTCTGACAGCTGAGCTAACTCCATCTTTATTTTAAGGTTGTTTAATCAAAAATAAAACAAATAAAAGATGCTGATGGACCTTTAAGGCAGAGAAATGCTATCATTGTATCCATGAAGCTGTTGATTGTGTGACCATTTTGTACAACTGTAATAAAATCTTGTCAAACTGTGCAAAATAGTTATTAAAACACCATTTCAGCCACAGAAATTTTTACTAGAGCATATGAGAACAAACCTATAAAAAGGTTTCAAAATTGTATTTAAGCCTCCAACAACTAAACAAGGAAGATACATTTAGAGTTAAAACAAGGTGTGAAACAGGGAAACCTGACCATCACGCAAGGGGAATTGGAAGAGATACTGTCATGCGTTACTTTTGTACTCCGGCCCAGAAAAAAATCTCATGCCAAACAAATTGTTGCTGATTGTGTGGGAACAAAGCTGCAAATCACCTCTGTATCTTCTGGAGCTGCCCTTCGGTCGCTCCCTTATGGACTAAAATTCATGGCATTCTTGAATCTGTTTTCTCGACCAAAATAACCTTTGACTTTGAAGTGATGTGCCTGATTAGACTGGAGGAACTTGAGTGGAGAACAAAGGATAAATATCTGCTGAGAATACTATTGGTGGCATGTGAGAAATTCTTAACCAAGAAATGGCTGACAAAAAGAAATGCCTAGTATTGATTAATGGATTGACTTGGTTTATGATATCTATGTAATGGAGAGACTGACTTTCAGGTTGAGAACCCAGAATTACATTTTTATTGAGAAGTGGACAAAGTGGTTGACATATATAATGTTTTCATGTCACACGTGTTTATACTGCTTCTATAAACCAATAAAAAGATCATTACAAAAAAAGAAATCACCATTTTAATGAAAATTTACACGGATGGAAAAAGAGCAGTCAAATAGTCACAGCATGAGATGATAAAAAGAAGTGGGGTTCCAATAAATGCTA
The DNA here is from genome assembly GCF_011397635.1 of Epinephelus fuscoguttatus. Taxonomy (NCBI): domain Eukaryota; kingdom Metazoa; phylum Chordata; class Actinopteri; order Perciformes; family Serranidae; genus Epinephelus; species Epinephelus fuscoguttatus. Next base: position 29,483,873 of record NC_064762.1, on the reverse strand, counting down.
CATTCAAGAACTGTCAGAAAACTCTAAATTCAACCTAACTCGTAGGGGTGCGTGAATGACTCAGCAAAGTTTTAAATATTAAAGCAAGATAAAACCACAAGTGTAAACAAATGTAAAGTTTGGCTCCTGTGGGAGCTGCTGAGATGTCTACAGATACACCTCGTGGATATAAGTTCCCTGAATGTTGTGGTATTGTCTGCCATCCTATGGAAATAATGCGTGTTTCTGTTTTCAGCTTTGTTTATCTTAAGTTCATGTTGCTGCTTGTAGATTCACAGGTTCATTTCCTGTTGAAAGTACTGAGATTTGCAGCTTTTTGATGAATACCTCACAGTGCTAACAACACTCTGGATTCCCCCTCTGTTCATCTGTATCCTTCAGCTGCAGCATTTCTGCTCTCTGATGATTAATTTCTGGAATATATAAGAATTTGATTAATTATTGGCTTCATGCGCTTGAAAGGTGGAATTCGGAGGAAACCTTGAAAGCAGCATCCTATCCGTCTTCGTTTCCTGGAAGGAGGAATCAGCCAATAACAGCGCATGTCCTGTTGCAGACAGGACCATACACGAAGGGGCGACCCGGCGGCCACAGCATCGGGCTCTCACTCCTCTACCACCGGACTGATATGAGCCTTTAGTTGGGAGTTAAGACTATAAACCGGATGCCTCTATGATCCAGCTAACCTTACAGCGAGATTCACAGTGTTCAGTTTGCACAAGGTAAGGCATTTCGGGAGCACTACATCAGCTAGCATGAGGTTAGCTAGCCGTGGGTAGCTGTCATGGTCACGTACGCCAAAGTCCATTCAAAAATCTGTCAATTTAAGGTTGGCTTGCTTCTCAATAAAGGCAGCATAACTTGAGCAAAGTGACACTATAAAACTGATTTTCTAAACATATTATAAGACGTTAGGGTGCACTTTTAGTTTGTACGTGTATTAAAACACAATTCAAACGTATTTTAACAAGTGTAACACTTGCAAAATAAGAGGGCGGTGGCAGCGATTAACGTTAGTTGTGAAAGACTGCTATTGAGGATTTGTACTTCTGTTGAAACAATGGCTCCATGCATGCTCCATATACGCCGAATAGTAGCTTATGCGGGTATAACCTCTACCCAGATTTTACAGTGTCTATATTTCACATGTAGGTGAGGAAACATTAAGTTGCTTGAATATTAAATGGAGTTTGGTCTATCTTTGTCTTCACGCGACAGCGGTGTCGGGGCTACCTCTGGCTAGCAGGTACCCTAATATAACGGGCCACGACCACTGACATTTTTATACATTTATTAATGAAGTCTTGCCTTAAAATAAAACACCTTTAGTGGTGAACTGTGTCATGTATCGTGTAACAGTTAGTTTAGCTAACAGCTAGCTACCTGTCAACACCGGGGCCAGCATGACAGTTTATTTGGCTGAGAAAGACAGCCAGAGAGGAATAACTTCTGACAGGACAAGGAGAAATAAGTGTCCATAAGTGTAAACTGCCGAAATGTTCCCTGTTAGATTTATTTATGAATGGTAGGGTGTAACATAGAAAGTAGTTCTCCATGTGCAGGGAGATTAGCAAAGGATTAGGGCTCCACAAGGACAAACAGACGACAATCACGCGGCATTACTTCTTCCGTTATACCGGACCGTCATCCTAAAACAACAGCCCCCTGTTCTCCCACACCATAACAACTTTATCAAGTCACCTGTCTGTGAAGTTATGCTTTTATTTAGTTAGTTTTTAGACAAAGGTTCTTAGATGATGTCATATGTTAACTGGTAAAATTTAAGGAATACCACAACATTGTCCCAGCAGTGAGCAACACCTGACTTCAGCAGTCAGGTCTTTTACTTAAAGGGTAACTTTGATATAATTTTTTTCCAACCTTGACCCCTTTCCCCGCAGTTTTATGTCAAAGTGACTAATGGGAACGTAAGTTTTAAGTATTTTAAACTGGTCCAGTAGTGAGCCAAAGGGCTGCAGCCAGCAGCTGCAAAACAGGCTGCAATGTAAACACATAGGGCAATTGTGCACCCTCAATTTCCATCCACTTAAAGTGCTTGTTTTTGCCACTGACAGGCTCAAATTGTTATTTAAAGTGTCTGACAACATTATGGAGATGATCCCGACAGAGATAGACCATTTTGTTGTCAAGATCCTTTTTGTGTAACCAGAAACAACTGCGAAATCACTATTGTTAAATGCACCAGACTCCATTTAAAATAAGAGTAATTTTATAATTGTGAAGCACACTTCTTTCAAGGTTGACAGAAACAAAATTCAGCTCACAAAAGCCATCTTGGTTTGCCTTTTTACTTTACCAACGAATGCCAGCTCTGGTTTGGTTGAAAACACTCAGCTACAGTGCTTACAGACCTAGAGTTCACTCACCTTGGTCTGAATCATTTCGTTACAAAGTTGCATAACTGCCTAGAGTTGGTTTGTGTTCTCACGGCAACATTTACAAGCAGACCTAATAAAATGCCTTGTGCGAGAAAGCTGCTCTTGATTTGTCAGAATTTCCATGCAGGAAAATCCAGGAAGTAAACAAAACGTTGAAGAAGAGTACACTTGCAAGATAAATGAGACACTTTCTAATGTCACAATGGAGGGACAACTACGCAGGTTGATTTTAGCGCTGCTTATCGTGGACTATATTGCTGTCATTGTTCATTTTAGTCAAACCATACAGTTTGAAAACGAGGCGTGGCTCCAACTAGAAAACAATGTTTTGATGCATTGGATGTGCTGAATGTGCACATACTGGACCAATTTTAAAAACTGTAGTTTGTAAAAGTAAAAGTCATGCATTCAAAATTTTACTGAATTAAGAGTTAAAGTATCAGCATCAAAATATACTGAAAGTACCAAATGTAAAAGTACTCACTATGCAGAATGGCCCTCAGGATCATGTGTATTGTATTATTGGATTATAATTATTGATGCATTAATATGTGAGCATCACTAATGTTGCAGCAGATAAAGCTTGGGCTAAGTCCAACTACTATATGTATACTGCTGGCTAGCTTAATCCTTAAAAATGCATCATGATTTATTTGAACAAAAAATTGCACTTTAGGACAGTACTTGAGTAAATTTATTTAGTTACTTTCCACCACTGCTAGCCAGAATCAGGTTCCTCTGTCGCCGGTTCTATGAGTACATTTAAGTAATGACCTAATTATGGAAATCGAGACTTGTTTGCCCTCTCATGATGCTCTGTTTCCCAGCCTGTGCCGCCACCAATATGTTTTGTCTATCAGATTATTAAGGTTATAAATGGCACCGTTACCATGCTACAAATTCAAAGTTGGTTACCTTATTCTCACCAGAGGGAATAAAATAAAATAAAATGGCCCTGTTAGTCAGAGGTCCAATTAAGGAGGTTGGGAATGTTTCCTGACATGACATCAAATCAAGTCCCTGGCCCATATATTGTACGGCATCTAATGTTATATCCATGTTGTACAGTTATATGTTTTATCTTCAGCTTGGCATGTTTAAAAGTTATCAGCATACTGACACATTGGCGTGAGATGGTTCGACTTTGTGTCTCTGATGTTGTAATCAACCGGAAGCTTTCACTGCAGACAGTTCTTCCCACACATAAGCAGACTGAGTGTAAGGAGATCCTGAATGCTGTGTTTCTTGCTTTTGACTCACCACCTTTGACCCTAAACAGATGCAGCATCACAGTTAGAGTCATAATTGGGGTTAGAGTCTGGTAGTGAGGCAGGCGGGATTTGCACACAGCCAGAAAGTGAAGTCTGCCTTGGAGGCTCAAAACTGTACATCGCCGCCATAGTGCATATGTACCCGTTTATTTGTTTTACAACTTCTGAGCAAGCACTGGTGTTTCTTTGTTTGACTCGGCTTGTGTGGCTCAACAAGAAATCCACTGATTTGCCAAACATCTTAAATAAAGTACAGCCTTTGTGACTGTACAGTACTTGTAACCTTTTTATAATACACATCTGATATAGTTCTCAGTGTGGTTCGTAACAGACATAACATATTATGTACGCAACATGAGTGGGAAAAGATGTAGAGAGAATAATTATGGATGATTAGCCAGTGCAACCTTTTTATCATATTCTCACTGATCAAAACTGGATTTTTCAAACTGGGAGTTGGGGAAAATTCGATATATATTAGCTGATAATATTTAAAAAGTACCTTTTTAAAGAATTGGGATTAAGATACATACTAAGGAGTACATTTCACAATTGAAAAATTAACTTGTAAACACCTTAATGACCTCAAATATGTATTCAACATTACTGTGCTGCAATTTCATGTTACTTATCCGCCCAACATATGCACTAATTCCAATTCTGCAGTAATCTATTTGTCTAGCTATACATCTCAATGTATATATATATTCTCACAGTGGTGGTCGACATGTTTCAGTCATGTATTTGTCTTGTGTTGGTCTCAACTCACTACAACTCACTCGCTACTTCTCTTTTGTAAGACACATAAAAGGAAATATGGAAACCTGTATGTTTAATCGTCATTCATATTTACATACAATACATGTGTTATGTGTATTTTTTAATATTTTGAGTAATGGGCATATTGCTTGTTTTCTCTTTCTCTACACTCTTTGAACTTAATGTTGAAGCTCCTCACACTAATGCTCATACTTCCTTTCATATTGGACAGATTGGTCTTTAAATATAATGTTTGTTTGGGTACAGCATACAGTCATCATCAAATCTGATTATCCAGCAATATTTAAACATCTCTGGCAGAGCTTTTTTGTATGAATTTTGGCGTGCTTGGCCTTGGCTGTTGTGATTACATAGTTAATATGTCACACACTTCAACAAGCTACTGTTATTTTTAACAATAAAGGGAGTTATTTTAAGAGTAACAGTGTTAGAGTCTATCTTAAGAGTTGCTGTCTTCACTGGGAGAGACTTATCTTAATGTTGCCCTCAGCCCTCACATGATTATTCCCACTGGTGGGTTTTGACAAACGCTGCTGCCTCAGGCAATAAAACATCTTGATAAGCTGGCACAAAAACAGGACTTCAGTTTCTTTAATGTCCCATTCTAATAATAGCCCCTTTAAAAAACGGTAATTTAAGTTCTTCTAAAAGTTGTTTTCTGTCTGTGCTCACATTTTTCTGCTTGATGGATATTGGTTTGGAAATGTAACTGTAACTTGTAACTGCTGTTCCTCTTTGCTATGGCAGTTTTTCTGTTTTCAAACATTTGTGAGATGTTATCCTTCGCCACATTTGGGTTGTGTGTGATTGCGTAAGCTTGAAACATTTTTTAATCTATATAACTACAAAACAAACCAATTTATTTCTATTAAGAACATACCAATTTATATATCAGTTATACTACTGCAAACCTGACTGCGTTTTTGTTATATGCATGTGTGTACTATCCCTCTCTCATTTTCTGCTTTTATCTCTCAGCTGACAGGCTTTCAGCTAAAAAAAATCATGCTAAATAGTGGCTAAAGTTAGATAAATATCTGCACTTCATAAATCTTGGAGAACAAAAGAGTCACAGTTAAATATCTGGAACGGAAGACAAAAGACTCCTTTGTGTGTCTCTCTTTCTCCCTGTCTCTAGTTTTAGTGGCTGGTTTTCTATTGTGCTTCGTTTTCATACCGTCAGTCCTCTTACCGTGATAAATGAACACTATTTGCATACATTCAGGGCAGTTTCTTAAAAGTCTGCACCACAACAACCGCAGTTTGCTAATTAACCTAATAGACCTGGCTCAGTGATGCTTCATCGATCGCTCCAGTATGAGCTGCAGGGTGGCAGATAGAGCAGTGCAGATTTCTGTCGCCTGGTGGTCTTAACGGTTTATAGCTAAGGCCTCTTCTATGGACCTGCTCTCTCCTGACAGAGCGCCACCTGGTTTGTGCAGCATGTTTGGAAAATTTTGGAGTATTTACATCAGCTTTCTTGGCTTCAGTGGATACGCCATCTGGGCCCGCAGTGTGTCCATCGTGGAGAAAAATATTGGCCTTTTTTATCTCGTGTTTGCAGGGTTTATTCTCATCAAGAGACTGGCCGGATTTTCTGAGTCCTGTGCACTTTGTGCGGCAAACACAGTCTGCAGCACACACATGCTTTTGTTATTATAGGAGATTATTTTCTCCATTAATCAATTAATCGTTTGGTCTTTAAAATGTACGAAAAGCAGTGAAAAATATGATATTAGTGATATAATTTAAGGCAAGGAAAAGCAGCTAGTCCTTACATTTCAGAAGCTGGAAGCAACAAATGTTTGGAGGTTTTAAAAAATGACTAACTGGTTATCAACTAAAGAGGTGTGCCCTAACTGAGAGCAATGTGTAATTTTTCTCCAGTAGTCCTATCTGGCAGAAATAGTGTTTCTACCCATTCATTTTATTTGTTTTTGGGTTTTTTTTGTTAAAAGGATTTTATTCCAAATTTCTTCTTCCGTACCAAAAACATTAGTACATTGAATTTTTTAACTCTATTTCCAACACATTTTTTTTATTATTATTGAAATATTTCTGTTGCTTTTTGTAAATATTCTGTTTTTTCTCAGCTAAATTCTCAACATAATTCCCCAATGGAGAACACCATGATGGTGTAGCTACAGACCCTGCAACCCTCTGTGTGAATGTTGAACACTGTTGCTGCCATCTCAAAAAATTGGGAAGAACATAATAAAACAGTGCAGACTAACTGCACCATCTTTTTAAAATTACACATGCATGTAAGCAGTGTGAAGCCTAATATTTCATTTTCACAAAAGAAGGCTCTTCACTTAATCAGATGAGAGACAATAGAAGCAAAGCTGCTTTGTGTTACAGCAGTGAAACACTTTTTTTTTCTCATTCAAAGCATTACCATAAAGCACAAAAGGGACTGAGGATCTGACCACCAGTGAACAATGGGAAATGTTTTTCCAAGACATGCCCTCAGGTGGGGGATCTTGTTTTAGCAAATTAAAAATAGTTTGGATGTGAACAAAGTGAAGTACTGTTTGTGTGTGACTGCTGAGACTACAACAAAGAATGTGTGTTCTATGTGAACACTCTAAGAAGTTGTGAACATGTTTCACAATTGTTCGTATTTTATAGACTAAAATTAGTTAGCTCAGTCCATAACCCATGCCATCCTCTTTGAATCCAGCTGCAGTCTTCTTTGATGAACATTATCTCCATCTATATACTGGTTTTGGAGTGTACAGCCAATAAAAGCAGGAGCATTTTGCCAGGATCAATGCTGTTATTCTACTTTTTTCTCTCTCTTAATAACATGAATATGTGAGTTTACACTTTGATGAAGGGAGCAGATGACTTTATAGTGGTTAGCTGAAATACCAAATGCTTTGTTCACACAGCCCCTAGCATTAGCTGGGGATTTGTAATAATTGCAAAGGTCATCTGAGTTTTTAATCCTGTGCAAATCTGCCCACTTTGTAATATCTAAAGCAAAAAATCCAGAGGGAATTGCCTAGCATATGTCAGGAAACATGTCTGGTAATATCAGCTCTGTTTAAACACAAATCTAAAGTGTTATTTATCTCTATATTTATATTTATTTACTTTTAAGGCTTTTCTTCCTGTGTTAGAGTCAAGTGGAGGCTGCAGTTGAAATGTTTAATGAAAGTGAAATGTTTTATTTAAAGCAGCCTGCACAGCATGATTACCTCTGTCTGTCTGCCTGTCTGTCTGTCTGTCTGTTTGTTTGTCTGTCTGTTTGTCTGCCCTCTTTCCATCCCGTACGGTATCAAACACAGTATATAGATCTGTTGTTTAGTTTGTTGTGGTATGTGTGTGTATGTGTGTGCGCAGGGCTGTGTAGCCCCAGTGTGACCAGGACATTGGCCCTCTCTGACATGGACTCGGACGAGTAATCTGTAAGATCAGCAAAATGTAATCTTCTTTAGTCAACGACCCGGACAGCATTATTTGTGTGGCTGAGTAAGAGTTGGGGTGTGTGTGTGTGTGTGTGTGTGTGTGTGTGTGTGTGTGTGTGTGTGTGTGTGTGTGTGTGTGTGTGTGTGTTTTGTGTGTGTGTACAGTTGCCACAGTTTAATACAGGCCAATGGCAGCCCTCAAACATTTTGTGCCACCCCGAGCGTGACATGAAATGCACACAATATATTAACCATTCGAGGCCCATTACAATACTTTAGTTTTCAGTAGCTTGCACTTAGTACTCTACTCAGCTGCTGCATCAAACTGCGTCCTCTAACAAGCATCTATCAGGTTAGGAACTTGTAGAAAGCTACTGGTTGCTTGCGAGTGTCGCTGGAATAACTTTCTGTCATCAATCCTAGTGCTGTGAGCTACAGTTAGTGACTTCACTGGACAACTCAGCAGTTCAATATGAAAGTGAGATGAAAAAGATATTTCGTTTTCTGTGTGAACTTTCCCTGTGCAGCTCTCAATCATATGCTGACTCACTAAATTGGCACAAAGTCATCAAAACTTTAAAGAACCCCTGGTTTAATTGAAATTGGGAATAACATGGAAATATAAGGGTTTATCATATGCAAAGATAAGCAGACATGTTTGTAAAACAATTTAGTTTAAGTCAGCTTTCATTAGATTAGTTGAAAAAAACATTTCATATGAGGTAATTTTCCCCTCAGCCCTCGCAGGAATTCTCTATGGACTTTTTTTTTTTTCCAAAAGATGAACATGCATTTTTTATTTATTTATTTTTTTTAAAGAACCAAAAACAAAAAAATCTAATTTTGCTAAATTTTGATTTAATTGATAAATCCATTTACACAAATGAGAACAAGCTTTATGTCTACCTGCTCAAAGGCAAAAGCATTATGTTTTCTCACATCCTAACAGCTGACATTTCCTTCTTTGTCACTTGAAAAACAAACAACAAAAGAAAAACAAAAGAAAATGTATCAGCAAGTTTTGATAACAGATTATTTGTTAAAGTTTGCTGCTTTTCCGGTTTTGTATAATTTTATGCTGAATATGTTTGAGAAAAACAGACATTGTTTATTGAGAAAGCATGTAGCCTTCAGCTTTTGACTTTGGAGAAACTTTCCTTTTTTTAAATTTGGTAGACAGAAAGATTAATAAATCAATGGTAAAGCGTAATCAACAGATAATAAATACATGGAAATGATTGGACAGATTACAGTCAAGGCTACTGCTCGACTGACAGTTTATTTACAGTGTGAGTTGTTTCATCACTGCTTGTGATTGTCTTACACTCAGTGTGTCAGAGTTACTGACAGTACCTATAAAATGACAACTTTATTAAGTAGCTGTTTTATATTTCGGCTGCAGAGTTTCCTATGATGCACTGAGCCATGCTTTTGTTTTTTCGTAAAGAAAACATCTTTGACAAAGCACTTAGCTTACTTGTAGGGGCTGGTTGCACCACTCCAACAACACTTAACAACTTACTGTAGGCTCATTAGAAGCCCTTTCTACGACTGCAGTGCAGTTGGTTTATATGGGAATTAACACAATAACCTTGGTCTTCGTTGACAGAGGGTGGGACAGGAAGAAGTCCACCTCATTTCTTACAGAGATGTGTTCAGCTCTTGTTGCTCTGACTGTTCCTGGTTAACCTCAACTTTGGGAAAAAAGGTTGTGTTATGATGTAATTATAACTGTTGTAGGAGATGAAATTTCTTACTTTATTTAATGGTAATATTAATAGTAATATCTGACACAGGTAAGTCTTTAAGTGCTGTTTAGAATACACAGAGGATGAAGGAGGAGCACATGTATCTTGAACAGACTTACTACCACACAAAAACCTGAATTAGCTGTCAGAATATCTGATTGTGTTGTTACAGATTTGCTCTGCTGTAATATTTGATCTCCAATCCCTTAAGTGACATTCAATAACATGTCACCATCTTTAAATATTTTTTGTGATATGTCATATTTTTTTTCTGCTATATGAACAGAGGTAAGCCATGGCTGAACCGAACCCCTCCCGCCCCCAGAGGAAGATGTCCACCGCTGGGGAGAGTGTGTACAAGGTGCTAGGGCTGGAGAAAGGAGCGACAGCTGAGGACATCAAGAAAGCATACAGGTAAGCAGTCTGAGCATGCAGTAATCTTAATTATTGCTCCAATTACGATGTCTCTTCAGAGAGGATTAGTTTCTCCGGAGAAGGCAGGCTAACCACATTGTTATTATTACTTTAGGCATTTCCTAAATGCTTTGCTTAAATTTATGTAATCCTGTTCCTGATTGTGTCGGCAAATTCCCCCCTCATTAGTGGTGCGATTTCTCAGAGACATTCCTCCACCAGTCATATTGCTAAAGAGCATATTTCTGTCTGTGCAGGTGGAGACAAGCTAACATGAAGCATATGTTCATGAGCAACTAATGATTGTTTTTAAATAATCTATCAAAGTGGGTCTAATTGGGAAATTTAAAGTAGTCTATAAAGTGTCAAAAAGTGGTTAAAATGTCCATTAACAGTTCCCAGAATCCAAAGCTGCTATACAATTACTTTTAACCAACAGTCTCAAACCTAATAGCATGACATTTACACTGATATTAAGCAAATGTTTGACATCATTGATTAATGAAAGTTAAGTCATTCATCAATTATCAGAAGCATAATTTGGGCCGCACATGTTGATTAATCTGTGGACTGTTTCCTAAATTAATCAGACTATTTCATAAATTGTCCAAAATGCCTTTGAAAATTTCCTGAAGCTCATTTCACCCAACAGTTCACAAACCTTCAGATTACTGTCACATAAAACAAACCAAAAAAAAGCAGCAGGAAGAAAGAGAATAATCTCTTTTAGTCATTTTCAAGCAAAAAAAGACAATTATGATCAATTTATTGTTTGAAAAAAAATAGTTTGTCAATTTATTAATTAACAAATCATTTTACTTCTGTCCCTATATTTATTTTATTTTATTTTGATTTATTTTATTTTATATAGATCACACCACTCTCACTTTTAACTTTTAATTTTGTCTTTAATTGCTCATGTATAGTTTCTATTTTTACTTCTATTCTTATTTTAGTTTGATATATTTATTTATAATTTTTTTTTACTTTACACATTTTCACTCATTCTTGTTTGTGCTGCTGCAAAAACCAAATTCCTTCTCTTACCTCATCCTAATTTTGATATTGATGCATTGTCTGTCAATTGGCCTGATTGATTACACAATTATTTTTTTCAGTTCAACATTAACATTGTAACTTTAATTTATTTATTGTTAATTTATTTTTAATGTATTACAGTATGGTTGCCAGTGTAATCTGATGACCTTGACATCAAGTGTTTTAATCTGGTGGAGGAACCTTGTTTGTTTGTTTTTGTTTTTTACTCAAATACTCTCCTTTTAATAGACCATAAAAATGACTGATTATAATCTATCCATCCATTAATAAACTGAAGATAGAAAAATCCTTAAATAAATAAAATCTCAACCTGAGCCTTCCTTCCTTTACTCAAACACTTTTCCTCTGCCTCACTTTGCATCATTTGATTTCCTGTGTGCTCTTCTTTTTCTCCTGTCAGGAAACTAGCGTTGAAGTACCACCCAGATAAGAACCCAGACAACCCGGAGGCAGCGGAGAAGTTTAAGGAGATTAACAACGCCAACTCTATTTTAAATGATGAGACCAAGAGGAAGATCTATGACGAGTATGGCTCCATGGGCCTTTACGTGTCGGAACAGTTCGGAGAGGAGAGCGTCAAATATTACTTCCTCATGTCCAAGTGGTGGTTTAAGGTTTGTGCTCTGCCTTGTTTACAGTCTATACTGATTGTAAAGTTGTTACTTGTGCATAAATAATCGACAGTGTGTGCTACATTTAACTATTTTTTAAGCTGCTACTGTAATATTGAGACTGTTGTTGGCTCACTGTGATGCAGATTTTGAAAGAAAGGATTATTTGCACAGCATTAATGCGTTCACATACATGTGGTTAACATAATAGCACTAACACCCATACAATCTAGTGCAATAAGCCACCAATAAATACTACCTTTTTACCGTTTATAATGTGTCAGATACTGTCGTTCAGCAAGAGTTTTATGGTATTTTGTACATTCTTTTCCTCTAAAAATTTGTTTCACTAAATTATGAAGTGAAAAATATCCATGGCAAACTTTTCATGACACTTTGAATTTGAAACTAGGATTCCTAGGTTTATTTTCTGCCTTATCCCATGTGAGAACCTTATATTACTGTTATAAATCAAGATTATAAAGTACCTTCTGCTTTTTGTCCTCATATATCTCACACACATGCATGAATCCTAGATATGCCAGGACAGTTTCCTGTACAAAACTGTATTTCTAACCTGATTTAGAGGATTAGATTAATTGTCATCCCAACATTCTAATAGATCCCCATGTTTGCTCTCATATGGCTTAAATTGTGTTTCCCCCTGCAGGGTCTGGTCCTGTGCTGCACGATGTTCACCTGCTGCTGCTGTTGCTGCTGCTGTTGTTTCTGCTGCGGGAAGTGTAAACCACCCGACGATGACGAAAACTACCAGTATGTCGACCCCGAAGACCTGGAGGCCCAAATCAAAGCGGAGCAGGATGGAGGTGAGAGGGAGTTTCACATGGTTACAGTGGTGGTGGAAAGTAACTAAGTGAATTTACTCAAGTACTGTACTCAAGTACAAATTGAGGTACTTGCAGTTTACTTGAGTATTTCAATTTAATGCAGCTTTACACTTCCACTCCACCACATCTCAGAGGCAACGATTGTATTTTCTGCTCCACTACATTTATCTGACAGCATTAGTTACTTTACAAATTACAGTTTTTTCAGATGTGTTGATTTTAAATGTTTGTGATAAACTGGAGGATGAAGTGTTACTTTGTGTGTTGAGAAAATTGTACTACTTCTTAGGCTAAATAAACTCTTTAAATCCCTCTTGGATCAGCTGGGAAATGCATCGTCACAAAGCTGAAAACAGGGCTGTTTTTCTGACACCATGAAAAGTTGACTTTTTAGAGATACGTGGTTCTCACAGGACAGCCAGGCTACAAACATATGATGATCTTATAGAATATGATGCTGTAGATTAAACTACACAACAATATATAAAGGAGTTAAAATAAGCACAACCTTAAACATCTACAGCAGTAAAATGCAACACACACATTAATGCAGCAGCAATATTAATCCAAAAATATCAGCTGTAACAGTAAAACACTGACTGAGGAAATATTTTACTGCACATTAAATACTTTTACTTTGTATAATTTAACTACATTTTATGATAGTACTCACATACTTTTACTTAAGTAAGGTTTTGAATGCAGGAATACTTCCACTTTCACTTAGTTTTAGGCTCTCAGGTCTTGACGACGCTGATGTTGTAAATATTCTGTTGTTGGTTTGTTTTGTTTGTTTTTATATGTTGATGCACACTATTGCATCATTTTGCTTTGTGATTGATGACTGTATATCCAGGACACAGTACACGCTCCATTAACCACTGTGCATTTGTTGTAGTGTACATTATATGTGACTATAAATAACGACATTGTCCAGATTTATTAAATTTCAGACTTTATGTTATATGAATTAATGTGCTCAGGTATAATTTGCGACTTTGTTCCTTGACAAGCGTACACGTAGTAAACATTTGCATGTAATTAAGAAATTATTTCTCACTGTAACAATGGTCACTGTTGAACTCTGTTGTTCTGAAGTTACCAGTAGTGTTAAAACATGCAATGTGAAGAAAAGTGAACAATGTGAAGCATCACTTCTCTAACAGACAGACAGTAACACAGTGTCTGCAACAAACAGAAGAAGGGAAAGAAAGAGGTTGTTACTTTTATCACATTATATCTACCCTGGGTAAAACTGCCCTTTGTAGCACTGTTTAGAAAACAACCCTGTGAACTCAACAGATTATGGAAAAGGTCTGACTAAAACAGTTATTTCAGTTAAGCTGTCTTGCTGCTGCTACAACTGGGATTTAGTGTACCATAAAAAGGCAAACATTTCAGTTCCTGGAGATCCCTGATGTTGCTGCAGCCCAAGTAAAGAAAGGAAAATGTTATGCTCCTGGCTGTCAAAATTATAAGTACTATTAATAATCTTGGTCTTTCATAACTCAGCTTCTTCTTTTGTTTGGGCACTTAATGGGGTCTGGAGTGGGAGGTGGATAGCTTTAGACTTGTCTGTTGTTGTTGGACTTGTTCTTCTACTCTTGTTTGTTTAGTGAGAACTTTGGTGTTTCTAGCAAGAAAAATACACATGTATTTTCCCTGGAGAAAAAAAAGTGTCACAATGTAGCCGACGATGTCAAAATCTTTGAGCGCTATGTTAAAGAACAGAAGCATTTTGGACACATTGCAAGACTCGTGCACATCTGTCACAGTTTTTGATTTAGGAAGTGATATACTGTGGCAATTTTTGCAGGTAGTCTTCATTGACAAAAAAAAATAAAACATAAGACATAAAACAAGATGAAATAATTAAGATTATTACAAATACCTTCAGCTAAGAAAAGATGCATATAAAACCTAGCTATTCATTTAGTAGAGTACACAGTGATGTAATAGAATGCAAAGCAAAATACTACATCAAGTTGTTTAAGGTGGCGCAAGCAGCATGAGAATAAAGGACGTGTCAAACACAGACATGATGGTTGACTGAACAGTCATTTTCCTGTCATCAAGACAGACACGTTTTATTCCAATACAAGAACCCATTTTATTTTTAGTTTCTGTGCCAGTCACTCCACATGCTGTTATTTCTTCTTTGAGAATCTGCATATTGTCACCATAAATCCAGTAATATCACAGCAACTTGACTAACTTCACATCTATTAATGTTGAAACAGCATCTGTAAGAAGATCCGTGTTGAGAGTAATGCTGTAACCAATCCTAAATGCTTCCTGTAACTTCACCCGTGAATTTACCATCCTCTCACGCTGCAGGATTCGTGTTTTCATGCTCCAATCTCACAGGTTACACAGTAATCATAGGCCAGCCCAAATCTGATCTGGGTCCAGAAAACCCAGAAGGCCAGAGTCAGCCCATCCCCCTGCCAATGCCCATGCCTCCACCTCCTGAGCCCCACTCGCCGACAGCGGGCAGTCCAGCGGGGGAAGAAAACCCCGGAGAGACCCTGCCAGAGTCGAAATGACTCGTAAGAACCACCTCGTCTGAATTATGTGTCACGTCGTCGTTGTCTTTCATCCTTGGTGTTGCTCGTCCATGTTTGTCAGCTGGCTGTGTGTGGCTCATCACTGATTCCTCACTCACTCATAACCAAACCACTCGTGCTGTCTGTTAACCACTGTACTGCACCATCCATCACATCACTGGAGTCCTCTTTACCTGCATGTTGTTTCTATATGCTTGTTGTCAGTGTTAGATTAAACTGTACTGTTTGCTTCAATTGCTGCCAGAAAATAAGCACATGCTTTACTGTTATGTGTATTGTAACTATTAATTGTACTGCTTGTGTTAGATCATTTAATTCAGAATTAGGTTTCTTCGCACTGCATGTCTACTTGAAGTTTATCACAGAAAGGTTTTTTAATATGCATCTGTCTGCATAACCAAACTGTTTTAAACAGCAGTTTAAAACCTAAATCAGATGTGTTTATCAGAAATCATCAGAATTTTCAGTTTTTATTTTGCTTGAATTTGAAACTGTAGAGGTTTTGAAACTAGCTTTCCAAAACCTGCAGATAACCTGTATGACGAAAGTGATTTTGTCCGACTGGGTTTAAAGATAATCAGCGTAGAAATTTGATTTGCTGTAATGGAGTGTTTGATATAAGGGTAACGTGGGTACCTTCCTCTCCTCCCGCAGGAAAGTGACGGTGCGGGTGAGCCTCAACCAGCGGAAGCAGGTAGGTACGTTTTTTTTTTTAATCATCCATATGCAGAGAAAAGCATCACACAGGTAGAAGAAGCTCATAGGGCTGTACCGATTAGTTCGCAGCTTCATTCATAAAATTGACAGTCAAATCCTGTGCAGCTTCTTGGGTTATACCGTTAAGTTTTAGACAAAGATAGGCTACTCTAATATCATGCTATTTGTAGAATTAGATTCCAGGGGTGGCTGCGTAGCATTTTTTCCAACTCGTGTGATCCTAACATTTTCAACATCTCCAAATTGTTGTACAGTTCAAATGTCAAAATATATTTAAAAAATGTATACAAAAACATTGTGAATTTCAGATATGATTACATCCAGCAAAATATTCTGCATCAATCCGTATTTGTTGCCATCTAGCCTTTCAAAAATAACCGTTGTTGCCTCTGGTTCATGCATCAAAGGGAGGGATGCACCTGTATCAATGCGGCGACGACTAACGACATCTAACAGTACCAAAAATTACATTTATTCATTTAAGAACGTTGATTTTATATAAAACACTAACTCATTTGATTCGATTAAATGTAAAGTATTTTGTTTGTGGATTTTTTTTTTCTTTTTTTTGTAGGGTGTAATATAAAAAAAATAACATTTGGTACAGCCCAAGAAGCATTTTTGCAAAGCTTCATGTGCTAACTAATGGATACAGCCACTGTTGAATCTCAGTTTGACCCCCACCTCTCTCCCTCTTCAGCCTTTCGAGCCCCTACTATGATCCAGCCACATTCGACTGCTGCCAGAGATCAACCAGCCCAAAGCCACCAGCCGGCCCAGGCCCACACTTCGACCCTGAACCCTTAGCCCACCTGATCTACCCCTTGGACAACACCTGTGAGGTGGGAACTTAAAGGCTCCTGGCCCCCTCCATTGAACCCAAGTTATGGAGGAGTGTTTGTGCAAATTAAACCACTCACTGGGCTCTAATATTGCTGAGACCTTGACTGAAAAATTCGAGTCCTCTTTCTCCTTCCAGCTTGCCACATACTTTAGCCTAGCCTGGGCTCGATGTGATCTTGCCATGGATTCAGTCATCCATGGCTTGGCAATGTGCCTGGACTCCTCACCAATCTGTTCTTGTCATCCCATTACAACCTGTAAGGATGTGACACTGGGCTAGAAGATGGCAAAAACACGGGGATTTAAGGGCAAAAACATCATGGAAGAGTGATCCTCTATCTATCTATCTATCCGTTGTCCAGACCAAGACTGGAATTATCTCTGTCCCAACCTCTGCTCATGTCTCCCTCCGTTCTGGACTCCATTTGCAACCAACAGGAGCATTTTTTTTTTTAACATTTCTCCCCCTTTAACTTCCTTTGGAGTTGTCCTCCAAAACGAACAGTGGTTTTTTTTTTTTGGGTAAAAGAACTCTAGTATGAAATTGGATGACATGTACACATCATCAGAAGCCAGCAGCAGGACGGTGTGTGTGGAGGACCTTATTGTTTCCTCTTCCTTCAGTCGCATTCAGCTCCATGTTGCATTGACACCCTCTGTTGATCAGCCTTTCAAACAAGCTCTTCACGCCAAGTGCAGTGGTTAAAAAATATTCCTCTGTCAAAGACTGCAGGACTAATAGTTGCTTTTCTCATGATCGTACGGATGTGACGAGGGGGAACTGAAGAGACGTGACGCTGCAGAAGTGACTGCGTGATTGAAAGATTATGTCTTTGTTGTTAAATGTCTGAGCCAAAACCTGGAGCTGAAAATTTAGAGCATGGATCAGGAGTAGAGTCGAGGCTTTCCTCCCCAAAGTGCATGCATTTTTTTTTTTCCAGATGCATGCCCCTGCCCCCACTGTACAGCACTGGAATACAGCCCACAGCCCAGACCACAATACATGGAAGAACTGCCTGTTCTCATACCTGACAGACGTGCAAACTCTGGTTACACACACACTATACACTTGTACCAGCCCGTATGTCATCGTGTGCCACCCTTGGCTAAACAATACAACCCCCAGTGTAATCTATTGACTAAAATGGACAACAACAGATGCCATACCATGGGAAAGAACCACAGCATTTAAGTTTTAAAATCATTTTTATTTAAATTTGTGTCGCCAGATCGCTGCGCTTCATCTTGTGTTGCAGTCAGACTACTTGGTAGACCAAAGCCAACAGCTCCATGTAGCCAGCCAACCCATGATAAAACTCTGGTTTCTGAAAATGCTGTCTGCTCCTTAAACCACAGCTCAGTTTGTCAAACTTGTATATGCATTTGGGTCTATGCACCATGTGAAAGCGGGTCCGTTGCCATTTCAAATGGTTACCTTTTTCTTCTCCTTCTTCTTCTTCTTTAAACCACAGTTCAGGGTGTACGTCTTTTATTTTACCTCTTAACTTCCAGAAGAAAAAGTTATTTGATTATCAATAAACTCAGGTCCAGATTCACTAAGACTGCATCGCAAGGGCAATCATCCGATTTCATTGCACCTGTTACTTGAGTGCATTTTCAGCTTTCATTGTAGTCACATCATGTTCTGTAGATTCATTTGTGTCCCTTGGAAAAAGAGCACTGAGCGAACAATCAGCCCTCCTGTACTGCAAATTTCAGGCACTCTTCTTTTAGTGGAAGGACTAATCCATTAAGTCGTACATCTCTGCACCATAAACCTCCGTTTCTGTCTTGAGTTTCCAGGATATAAAACCTTTTCCCCACTGCTTCCTGATTTGATAGAGACAGTAGTGTGCCTTGAATAATTGGAGCAGTGACCGAACAGACAACTATTACTGCAGCATTTTTCAAGGGAGTATTTCAAAGCTGTGTGTGACTTGTTCAGCACGGCATCGCTTGTAAATATGTAATGGGAAAACATGATCAGATATACGTACAGGTACATGATTCTTCAGTGATTAGCATGCTAATGTTGGTCATTTATTATTGCTCTACCTGTGCAAACCTTTAGTGAATCTGGATCACTGTTGCAGGTTTTTTGAGATGATCCTGACTTTAGCAAAACGATTTATACACTTGGACACGTTCACTCACTTTCACTTTGGTCTAGTTAGAAAGGAGCATCCAACCGTCAATCACAGCTACTTTTTTCCAGAGCAGTGTTGTCTGCATGCTCAGCGTTAGCGCTGCAGCTAAGTCATTTTCTTGATTTGTCGCTTTGTCTATATAATGTCCAAAAACTGTGAATAATGGCCATCACAGACTCCCACAGCCCCAAAATGACGCCATTAAATGTGAGTTTATGTCCAACAAATGCTCAAAATGCAAACAGATTTAGTTCAGTATCATGTAAGATGGAGAAAAGCAGCAAATCAGCACACTGTAGAAGCAGGAATGAGAGACTGTTTTGGCATTTTTTACTTTATAAGTGACTCAAATGATTAATCAATTATCAGAATTGTTGCTGATTGATTTTCTGTCCATTGATTAATCAACCTGTTGTCCCAGCTCAAGTCAGCTTTTACGCAGCGACACAAGAGGTCCCTTGTTGAGTTATTGCCACACTTTATGACAGCTGTTATCAGAATTTAAGTTGGTTTGGTATTGAATTATATGGCGACTGGTCTGCATATACTGTAGGGCCGTTCAGAGAGGTGACAGGCCGCGTTAAGAGTCGTCTTAACCCAAAGCCATGTCAGTCCCCTCAGTATTAATAAAATCTAATTAGGTAACGAGTTTACTGTTCACCTTGCCAACAGTCAGTATCATGAGAATGGTATTGAGTAATGTTTACTCGAGTAAGTACATAGTGTAAGTGCAGCTATCATGTCACAGTTTAATGTTTAATCGCCTCCCACACACATACATGCTTTGATTGATCACTTTACTTCTAGAACATGAGGGTTATTAACTTTTTAACATAATTTTGGTGAGCATTTGTGCCAGGAGATAATGTCAGCCAGTTTAACACTAAGGTAGAGCCAATTTCATCCAACCTTTCGTGTTAGTTACGAGTGTTGTGTGGTCAGAGGTCACAAGAGTTTATGGGTTTTCTGAAATGAAGGAATGGACACTAAAACATTCTTACGTCTAAACACTACAGTTAAAGACAGTTGAGCCAAATCTTTCTATCAATGGGTGTTTTTTAAAGGAATAGTCCGACATTTTAGGAAATATACTTCATTTATTTCCTTTGACGGAGTTAGTGCTCTTATGCTCTTCAATTGTGAGGGTTAAGCATGAGCTAGCTGTTTCCTCTGTTTCTAGTCTTCGTGCTAAGCTAAGCTAAGCTAAGCATCTAATGGCTGTAGCTTCCTGTTTACTGTGCGGACATGAGAGTGGCATCAATCTCAAGAGTACGTTCCCTAAAATGTTGGGTTATTCCTTTAAATCAGAATTATTTGAAAATAGCAAAACTTCAAAAAAAAAAAAGATCGATAGAACAAGGTTTTCTCCAACAAACATTTTGCTGCCATGCCATGTTAGGTCTCTATTAACAACATTCAAACCTTTTCAAGATTGTTTACTTATGTCATATGTGTGTTAATAGGTTGATGTGCTGTTGAGAGTTATTGTCTAGGGTGGAGCACTGATGCTTGTAGGAGAATTTTTGTACATTTTTACATGAAACGTTCTCCCTTTGCAGTGACAGGTGAAATTTAAAGGGTGTTCCTTTGTTTTTTCTCCCACTATAAATAAAGGCCATAGGGTGTCTGTGTGTCAAGCTAAAGTTAAAGTGATTTCTCAGCTGCTAAAACTCCTCATTATTAACATTGCCTGGTGAACTGCAATAAACTAATGTAGACTGACATGTAGGACCAGCAACCGAGCTCATTGTTTCATTTTGTGATTTACAAACTGTTCTGAAACCAGCTCAGACAAGTACCTCCATCATTTTATTTCGGCTTTGTCTTTGATGGATTAAATATCCGTTTGTACATTTCAGAGGGACTGTCAGCAGACTTGAAAGTCGTCATTTCATCTGAAGTTCCATCAAAAGCCAAAACCTCCCGTGTCCCGTAACATTTCAGGAATATTCTTTTTGTCTTTCAGATCTTTTCAAAACAGAAGTGTAAAAGCGAGTCTGTTGAGCACTGAAAGAAGACATACTATTTATTATTTTTGTAACTGTTGTAAATAACTCATTAAACAGCAAAATAACTGGCAAAATCCTAATTGTTAATAGACATCTTTTATGAATTAATGTCTGTTTTAACAGTGTACATACATTTTTAATTTTCTTTTTTAATTTGTCACAGTAATACCATAATTTAAATGTAAAATCACTGAAAGGGGGGAGGGATTCAACATGTTGGTTTTCATGGGTGTTAAATTATGAGCTCAGGCTCTAAAAGTCATTCGTATGTCGCCTTTAAATACTGGCTTGAATGCTTTGTGCTAACCTGATAGCATACACTGTGTTTAGTGATACAACTCCATGTTAATGTATGCCAAAATAGTTAGCGTGGAGCTAATGTTCTCCCAAGGACAGATGGATGATTTTGGATCTGTGGTCTCATTTCTCAAGTGACAAGTGGGACAATCCACCAACACTGCTGTGTTTCTCAAAAGAGGGATGAGAAAATATTAAATTGAGTAGAACAACCTGACAGACGTTTTCAATGTAGATTAAGTTGGGGATTTTTTTGGAGGGTGGGTGGGGGGTTATTCACTGTTGTAGTTCCCTGTGGACGATCTGTAAATTAGTTATGAAATTCAACCAAATAAAAAAGGGGGATTTTATAACTTCCTGTCTCTTGGTTTGTCTTGTATTTGTATGTAAAGTGTGCTCTCCTCGTGTCAGCGTGGGTTTTCTCGGGGTGCTCCAGCTTCCTCCCGCAGTCCAAAGACATGCAGATTAATTAGTGAATCTGAATTTTCTGTAGGTGTTAATGTGAGCGTGAATGGTTGTCTGTCTCTATGTGTCAGCCCTGTGATAGTCTGGAGACCTGTCCAGGGTTACATTACATTTTTTAAAAGGCTCAGTGATTTCCATAAACAGCTTGTCACTGTAGTTTTGATCAAATATACAGGAGGATAAAGTGTATTTGCTGGGGACTATTTTCAACGGCGGATTAATCCACATTTGGTGCTCTAGTGAGTATTTGGGGCAGCAGGACTATCTATGTGGGACAGTCAAAAGAAACTACAGTGTGTGTGTGTTCATGTCACCCAGTGCAACAGTATGACTCACTGGTGTGTTTCAATAGTTTTTGCACAATAATGGAGCTCTATGGAATATCAGACTTTGGATATATACTTGTTGTTAAGATTGACTGATGGTTGGTTTTTATTGATATTAAGAAAAATATTGAGTAGAGAGTCTCTGTAGCACTGATGCACTATGATTACCTCAAATGATAAAAAATAAGATAGCATAAGAGAGGCATGAGTAGCTGTGTGTATGTATGTTTAGCTTACCCTGCAGCAGCCCTCTGCACCCAACCCTATAAATAGTCTAGTAATCCCATTAATAGCTTAGTCTACTTAACCGACTCCATTCTCTGGATTAGAAAATACCTCGCTAGGAACTGACCTCACTGCTATCTATTCCCTTATCAGGAAGCTGACAAAGGTCAGAGGGCAGGGACAGGAGGTGAAAGTGCCCTATAACATTACATTAGCTAATTAGTTAATTCATTCATTCATTCATCAGCTCTGCCCTCGAGAATTTGGCCCCATTTATTTCTTATGTAAGAATATGTATTAAGGACATGGTGAAAGATTAGTTTTTGGTGTTACTCTGGGAATTTTAGGATAAGGTTTGGTTTATTTTAAGGTTTATTTTTATGCTTCCATGCTGGTGAAAACCGTGCCTGAAGGCCTTATGTTAAGTTGTTTGTCGCCATTCTCCAGAACACGATATCTCAACAACGCCTTGAATTTGGCACAAACATCCACCTGGACTCAACGATGAACTGAATAGATTTTGGAAGTCAAAGGTCAAATCAGAGTGAACTTGCATCCACCTCATTCTTGTGAACACGACATTTCAAGAGGGCCTTGAGGGAGTTTCTTTAAATTTGGCACAAACGTTAACTTGGATTTTAAGAATGATTGGATTAGAATTTGGAAGTCAAAGGTCAAGGTCATTGTGCTTCACTGTGACATCATAATGGACTGCAAAAACAGTTTTCTGGCCATTATTTGATGCCATATCTCAGAAACAGAAGGGGAGGCATTTGGTCAGATGCTGATGAATGTAAACTTTAAGTGCAACTTGAGTGGTTTGCAGAGGCGTACAACTGTGAATTGGAACTTCTGGTTCTATTACACACACAAAAATCTCATATAGAGGATTGTGCAGCCTTGGTCGAGGTAAGTGCTCCTTGGGTGCTTTGTAGGTGATTTAGTCATGATATCCAGTGACCAGGGTCATAGCCACTAGCCAGGATTTTGGCTTTACACCAAGGGAAGAATTTTAGAAGAAAAAGGTCATAATATATATATATATATATATATATATATATATATATATATATTTGTGATATTTCTCACACTTCTAAATTTAGCCGTTGAATTTTAAGTTTTAGTTTTGCTAAATATGATATGAACTGTTTCAGAGAGTCAGAATTGTTGCATGTAGAGGAAATGATGGCAACTCAATTATAGAATAAATCCAGCATGTGTAGTTTTGAGTTGTATAACTAAAAATGGCTCTTCCTCAGGTCATTAAAAAAAAAATCAGTGAGACAACACATAGCCATTCACTAAATACAGTCTGGCTTCCAATCCCATGAAATACATAAGTAAGACATCTGCAGATTAAAACAGTAGATGGCGTGCTTGATTTACATAAATGTTCTGTGTGCTGTTGGATTGTAGTCAGTGGTTTCTATGAGCTTGATTTTCATACTGCTGCTTCTGGCTGGATGACTCAATCAAACACATGCCACATTTTAAATATAGCATGTCCCAGTGGGTCCTAAATATATATATATATATATATATATATATATATATAAAAAAAATCATAGAAGAAGTAACAGCACACTACAGTGTTAGTTACGAGTAAAAGTCCAACATTCAACATTTTACCTAAGTAAACCTACACAAATATTAACAACAAAATATTCTTAAAGCACCAATAGTGCTTATGATACATAATTGCCCATTTCAGAATGATATATATTATATTACTGGATTATTGATGCAGTACATTACTTTAATGTTGTTTTAATTACTTGCCACACTGCTAGCTCATGAATATCTCCCCAGGGATCAATAGTGTTACTCTCTATTAACTGATAATGATACATTATATTTGTTGATTACTTTTTGTAATTCTGCAACAAAGGTATCAGATAAATTTAGTGGAGTAAAAAGCAAAATTCATGGCAGACGATAGACGTAATCAAGTAAAATACAAGTAAGTTACTGTACTTCAAATTGTGCTTGAGTAAATGTACTTAGTTATATTCCACCACTGCCTAAAATCTATTTAAGTTTTTAATTAGTACTTCTTTATCTAAGTAGTTATGGTTTATGACCCCAATTCCAAAAAAGTCAGAATGCTGTGTATAAAATAAATAAAACTAGAAAAGCACTCGGAGAGCGCAGACCTCCGCCAAGCAGCTCAGATTTCCCGCCAATTTATTATTTTATCCACTTCGCTTCAGCCGATCACCACCAAAATTGTATCATCTGTTCCTTGTCCCATTATCAACTTTCCTGAAAATTTCATCAAAATCCGTTCAGAACTTTTTCAGTTATTTTGCAGACAGTCAAACAAACAGACAAACAGACCAACGCTGGCGAAAACATAACCTCCTTGGCAGAGGTAAAAAGAATGCAATGATTTGCTAATCTTTTTTGGCCTACATTCAGTTAAATACAATACAAAAACAAGATACTTGATGGTCAAACTTATGAACTTTATTGTTTTTTTGTTAATATACACTTATTCTGAGTTTGACGCCTGCAACACGTTACAAAAAAGTTGGGGCAGGAGCAACAAATAACTGAGAAAGTTGCTGATTGCTCAAAAAACACCTGTTTGGAACAGTCCACAGATAAACAGGTTAACCAGTAACAGATTAAAGTATCATTACTGAGTATAAAGGAGCATCCACCAAGGGCTCAGCTGTTCACACGCAAGGATGGCCACTTTGTGAAAAAAAATGTTAGGGCAAATGGCCTAGCAGTTTAAAAACTACCTTTCTCAATGCACAGTTGCAAAGCATGTCGGGATTTCACCATCTACAATCCATAAAAATCATCAAGGATTCAGTAAATCTGGAGAAATCTGTACGTAAGGGGCAACTCTGAAAGCCAACACTGAATGGCTGTGACCTTTGACCCCTCATACCAGCACTGCACAACACCAACGTGACTGTGTAAATGATATTACTACATGGGCTCATGAACAACATTGTCAGTGAAAACAGTTTGTTGCTGCATCAACACATTTAAGTTAAGACTCAACAATGCAAAGTGAACACCATGTATCAACATGCAGAAACGCCACCGACCCCTCCGGCCCCAGGCTCATCTGAGATGGACTGACACAAAGTGGAAAACTGTCCTGTGGTCTGACGAATCCACATTTCAAATTGTTCTTGGAAATAATGGATGGAGGAATCATGGAGGAAAAGGCTTTGCAGTAAAAAAAAGTTGGGGACACAAGACTGGCCTTCTTGCAATCTGGACATGTCTCCTCTTGAAAAGGCGCATTAAGAAGCACAAACTGAGATAGCAACAGAGACTGTGGACTGTTGAGTAACTGAAGCTGAACATCAAGCATGAGTGGGAGCACAAGGGTAAACATGCACCTGTCCCAACCTTTTTGGAACATGTTTCAAGTATCAAATTCCATCCATTTTCCATCACAAAATACATATTATACCTAGTTATAGACGTCACGACCCCTAGTGGCTATAAATATGTGGGTTTTGAGAAAGTTATCGTGGATGGGGATGTAGCTCAGTGGTAGAGCGCATGCTTTGCATGTATGAGGCCCCGGGTTCAATCCCCGGCATCTCCAGGCGATCCTTTTCTTGTGTCGAAACGAAAATGTCTATTTGGATAGACAAAATAAAAAACTGCTCACTCACTGACTGTAGTAAATCCAGAGCTAACTATCCAGGTCGCTTTCCAATTGTGACAGACATCATAGTTTTCAAAAAACGAAGACTGTTTTTTAGATTTTGCTCCAGTCTTGAATCTACATACTTTTATAGATGCATTGTCTAAAATTCTCTCTAAGCTATTAATCAGAATTCACTAACAGTTAAAACTATTTGTGATAAAAGTACAATTATCGGAAGAAAACGACGTAATGCGTAGAGCTGCTAACATTTCCCATAGTTCTAAATGCACCACGAGCCTCCGCCCCAACGGTTACTAAGGAGATCACTGTTAAGTTTACTACAAAGATGTCCTCCATGCTAGCTACTATGTCGGAGCTGGTCAACAAAATGACCATATTCTAAAGATTGCACTTTATCTCAGCACTAATATCGTTCTTGCTGTGTACGAGCCTCCCACAGACTTTAGAAAAATGCAACTGAAGCATCTTAAGACTCTGTTAACACCCCAGGTAAGTTCAGTGACAAGTTAGCTAAGCTAATGCTAGTTGATGCTGGAGAGCAACATCAGTTAAAAAGTCTGACTGTTAATGGTCTTATGTCGTTTCTCGAAAGCTGTAAGAAAACACTAATTTCCTCTTGTCAATTCGGCATTAAGGTGATTTTACTGATCCGTGTTTAACTGGTATTTAATTATGTTTTATTTTTACAGTTACCTTACTTTGATGGCAACTACGATGCGTTACCTGGTTGAAAAAAACACTGTTAATAAGCCCCGAATAAGCTGAATACTTCATCTTAATGATTCAGACTTGGTCATTAGTTGTATTTTAGTAGTTGACACATTATACCAGCTTTAAAACTGAAAACTGTTCAATCTTCTGTGGTGTTTGGTGCGAGCCCCTGTCGTTACAGAACATAACGCATATTAGGTTAGCTAAAAACTAGCCAAAGGGATGCTCGGCTAAAGCATCGGCTGGTAATCACTTCTGACGGTTTGTTGTCTCTGCCTTGTGTCACAGGAGGGTGCTGCCAAAGTGACGTGCATGGCCTGGGCACCCAACAACACCAAGTTCGCTGTCTGCACTGTTGACAGAGTGGTGCTTCTCTATGATGAGCAGGGAGAGAGGAGAGACAAGTTCTCCACCAAACCCTTAGATTCCAAGGTGAGACAGAGGAGCAGTTATTATAATGCTGTTAAATACTTAAAGTCAGGTTTTGAAACATCAGTTTAAACCCACTGGGATTTAGCATCTCGTTTTCAAGGGTATCCAACAGTTTCATGAACAAACCGAAACACAAAACACAGGGCACAACACACCTCACTAATGCAACAAAAAATAAGACAGTCCATTTAATAACATAAATAGGAAAACAGTAAAAACCTCAGGATAGGTATTATCATAAGAAATGATTCAGCGATACTGAAAACACATGTAATTTGTTTTAAAAAGGATAATACGTTTTGTTAAATAAGCAAAATAAGGACAGATGATGAATCAAAGTGTGGATATTGGCCTTTGAAATAATAAATTGTCATTGCCATTGTTAAATACCTAACTCCTGCCTATATCCCAGTATACTGTATATTGTTAAAACACCTTCCTATAACAGCATGTTGTGTGTCAATTATAATCCAATGTGATCTTTTGTCAGTATGGAAAACAGAGCTATGTTGTCAATGACATGGCCTTCTCACCGGACTCCACCAAAATCGCCATCGGCCAGTCAGACAACATCATCTTTGTCTACAGAATTGGAGAGGAATGGTAACATCCTCATGCTGATTTCAACCCCCTATACTGATCTTGTTATCTACATCGGTGCATGCAAACAGACTGTATTTATCAGTGCTGTCTTCTCTTGTAGGGGGGACAAGAAAGCCATTTGCAACAAATTTGTTCAGACGGTAAGTTAACATGATGTTTTGGCAGTGAATAGAATCCTTAAAGAAGCAGTAACTGTGTATTAAAAAAAAGACACCAATGTGCATCTGCTTTAGTGTTAATTTTATGTATACTGAGTGTATGCTTTCAAAGTCATGGATTGAGACATCTCACTTGTTGGTAAAATATTTGACTTTAATGGCTTTTGCATGTCAGAAAAGCAAATTTTCCTGGTAGAAAGTCTGAATTTCCAACTCTCTGACAACTTTGTAATGCAGCGTTTTATTCTGTGCTTTGCAGAGCGCTGTAACTTGCTTGCTTTGGCCTGCAGAGCATGCAATTGTTTATGGATTAGTGGATGGCAAGGTAAGTCAGCAACATGTTCTCACCACTCATCAGGAACATCATTATGCTAATGTGAGAGTTTATATTCATTTTGTTGATGTATTATAATTGGAAGGAGTATTGCCATATTAGTAAGTTGGCAGACACAGCAGGTAGTTTGAGTTCTATCTGGTCTAGCTGCTGTGTCAGAGGTCTTCTCACCCTTTTAAGACTTACTGTTTTTGGCTAAACAAGGGCTCATTTGAGTGAAAATTATTTCTTGCCTTCCAGAAAATGTCAGTTTTACTTAAGAGTTGCGATAACTGCTCTTATAACAGCATTTGAAAGCAGTTTTTGGTCAAACAATAAAGTAAATTTTGCTTGTTTCATTATTTGTTTCATTATTTTTTCCCGTAGGTTCGCCTCGCCAATACTCAGACAAACAAGTCATCAACCATCTACGGCACTGAGTCCTGTGTCGTCTCACTGGCATCCAAGTAAATGCATAATACATATTCATAGGTGGTCATGACCAACAGATAGTGTAAGGTGCACTGTTGGTTTGTTATTCACAAAATATTTTCGAGGAAGATGGCCTTGTCCTCAAAATGCCAACAAATGATATGCTTGTTCATTTTCTTCATCTGTCTCGTCTGTTCTGTGCCAGTGTTTCTGGTAAAGGCATCCTGTCTGGCCACGCTGATGGGACAGTCGTGCGTTACTTCTTTGGTGACGAGGGGTCAGGGGAGTCTCAGGTACCTACTTTAAATTTATCATCACATAGATTGTCTACATGTTGCTGCAACATTTATTGTATACACTTGCTTTCAATGTGTCTATCACGCAAAACAAAACGCACTCCCTCTTGCTCTGACACAGGGTAAGCTGTTGATGCACCCATGCCCACCCTATGCTCTGGCCTGGGGTGCAAACAGCATCATGGTGGGTGGCTGTGACAAGAAGGTGGTGGCCTACGGCAGAGAGGGTCACATTCTGCAGACCTTTGAGTACAGCCGCGACCGCACTGAGAGGGAGTTTACCGTGGCTGCCACCAGCCCCAGCGGGCAGTCGGTTGTGTTTGGGAGTTATGACCGGTCAGTACATCGTCTCTCAGTTGATATACAGACAGTACTGCGATACCCATCACACATCAGGTATCATTTACAATACTCAGACTATTTGCATAGGGTTCAGCAAGTTTTTTTCTCTCCTGTATTTTTCACCCAGGTTGCGGGTGTTTAACTGGGCTCCCAGGAGAGGTGTGTGGGATGAAGCCAAGCCCAAAGAGATTCTCAACCTCTACACCATCACCAGTTTGGCCTGGAAGAAAGATGGCTCACGCCTCTGTGCTGTAAATACTTAATCTGTCGCATTATTTTAATCTGGAGTGTTTACTTTAACGCCAACCTACTAATTAAATAACATGTCTTTTGCTCTTTAGCTCTTCAGGGGAGATTTGCAGCAGTGGTTACATGTTTATGTATGGGCAGGTCTCTACCTGGTTTTACACTGATATTAAACTGGTTACTGTGGCGCTGAGTTCCTGTTTCTACAGTATAGCATGCCGCTCTGTTAAATACACACCTGAAACACAAATCTGTAAAAAAACTAAATGGTGTTTTATGTATTTATTTATAGTGTGTGTTTGTGTCTTGACAGGGAACACTGTGTGGGGGAGTGGAGCTGTTCGATTGCTGCTTGCGGAGAGCCATCTATAAGAACAAGTTTGAGATGACCTACGTTGGCCTGAGCCAGGTAGAGACAGATGGGAAAAATTCAAGTATTTGTCTAAACCACAAAAGTGAAGTATTTTTAATCACATAAACTGTGGAGCATTCAGGACCAACAAAGCAATAGTATCCCTCACTTTGGTCTCTGCCACTTGCCAGTTTGCATAAGATGAGGTTCAATAAGATAATAGTTATGAATCCCACACCAAAGAAATTTGCACCCTGCAGCAGATCAAGAATCAGAACCAAGAGAATGGAAGAGTGCAAAAAAAGGATAAAAATGTTACAAATATACAATTTAGACAAAAAAATATATAAAACTCTTTATACACATCTCACTTATACAGATACTGTATGTACATGATTGATAGGTGCACAGGCTAACCGAAAAACACACGTTGTGTCTTATATTTCCTTTAAATATATAGAAATATCGCCTTTAAATATTATTGCACAGTAAGTGGTAAAATTTTGCATAGTAGTAAACTGCATAGCCATGTCACACAGTATAAATATAAAGAAAATGGGTTAGTACGTATACATACGTGAGTATGAATAAGTAGAAGTTCTAGAAAATATATATAACCTGAGGTGGAAACATATGGTGCAAAATTGAAAATAGCCAGCTGATTGTGCAGTAGCAATAGTTCAGCTTTAAATAATTAAAGTGCAAAAAACAAACAAAGAAAAAAACAGTCCACTATCTAAATTTTATAATTAAAAAAGAGACAGAGGACATGGAAGTTTCAGAAACTAACCCAGTATCTTAAGATTTACTGATTAATCTATGCATCACATGGACCAGTAAAAGTATTTTTTCAGTATTTGAAAGCATATTGTTTTTGCATCAAATTTTGAAATCAGAACAAAAATAAGCCATACTTATCACACACATTAAAGGATAACTTAGGTATTTTTCAACCTGGGCTCTATTTCCCCATGTGTATGTGTGCATATGATTCATAGGTACAACAAACAAAGGTTTTAAAATTGGTTCAATATTGGCGGATTGCAACCGGGAGCAGTGAAACGAGCTAAAACGATAATGGGGGCAAATGCGTCCCGCCCGTATAAGTTTGCGCATTAAAAGTGCTTTTTTTTCGCCACTGACCGGTTCAGATTGCCAGTGTTATCTCTGTAAATAGCATACTAAGCGTTTCCCTTACCTCTGGGCTGTGTGACGTCATCTCGCGAGAGCTTTGCTCCACTGTGTCTGTAGC
This sequence comes from Epinephelus fuscoguttatus, assembly GCF_011397635.1. Classification (NCBI taxonomy): domain Eukaryota; kingdom Metazoa; phylum Chordata; class Actinopteri; order Perciformes; family Serranidae; genus Epinephelus; species Epinephelus fuscoguttatus. The sequence continues at coordinate 29,452,957 of NC_064762.1, read as the reverse complement.
TCTCTCTACTTGTGGGAGAGCCGTTTTCTTGAGGAAGAGGTGTTTCGGCATTGGATGTCTTCTCTTCTTCGGCTGGCAGTAGTCATCTTGGGAGAAGTGAGCACTGCAGACCCGATGGTCTGCAAGGCGCAATGTCTGGACAGGAGTGTTAGCATCCATTTGTAGCACAGCTAGCCACAACTTCAGCATCTCGCCGTCCGACAAAGGCAGCCTATGAAAGCTGTACAGGGTGTTGCGCGACATCCTGTTCTTGCAATTCGGATAAGCACAAACACGAACCACTGTGTTTTCAATCGATGCAGTAAAACTCTCAACTGTACTCCGGGACAACCAGCGCCACTCTGAGCAGCGCTCAGCATGGCTCCTCTTTTTTCTTCCGGCAACAAGCAAAGCTCTTGCGAGATGATGTCACACAGCCCAGAGGTAAGGAAAACGCTTAGTATGCTATCTACAGAGATAGCACTGGCGATCTGAACCGATCAGTGGCGGTCACTTTTAATGCGCAAACTTATACGGGACGCATTTGCCCCCATATCTACCTTGCGGCTGCCGGCTGCATCCGCCACCCTCAATACTAAACCAATTTTAAAACGAGTTGTTGAATCATACGCACACATACACATGGGGAAATAGGGCCCAGGTTGAAAAATACCGAAGTTAACCTTTAATTAGTATGAGTTCCGACAACATTTTTTTTTTTTTTTTTTTTTTAGCCTTAAATTGTCAGGACAGTCAAGCATGAAAGGGAGAGAGAGAGGGAGTGACATGCAGCAAAGGGCCACAGGCTGGAGCTGAACCCGGGCCGCTGCGGCAACAGCCTTGTACATGGGGTGCCTGCTCTATCCACCAAGCCTCTGACGCCCCGATTTCCGACAACATTTTATGTAATGGTTGTCTGATTACAGCAACATACCAGTATTTTGCTTAATTTTCAAACTAGTTCTTTAACAAAATGTAAATATAGGCTTTTAGTAATCCCCTAGAACAAACACTGTGTGTCTTGTTTGTACTATAAAACTTAAAAACTGTGATAAAACATATTAACTTGACAGTGACTAGTTTTTGGAAACACAACTGTTAGAAATGAGTAGAAATGGCCTTTAAACTTAATCAAGTATTTTCTGATTAGCAAAGAAAAAATTCTATCCTAAGTTAATTAATGCATGAATAGATTTTGCTGCTGGTTTGGATAAAGTAAGATACAAATTAAATTTGACAATTATGACTGAGAGAATAGCAAAGCAGGTAATGAGACGGCTGATGTGTAATAATATTTTCCAGTCAAGAGTTCAGAAAGAACATTTGCTTTCTTTCTTGTTATGAGTGAGTCTGCCTGGTGTTGCAGCTGATAGTTATTTTACTGTGACTCAGCCAGACTGAGTCAACTGACTGGTGTTTAAGGAGCAGATGAATCCTTGTGTGTATTTGTGGAGCATTAATATACTTTTAAGCCCTCTCATATAGTTTCATTTTGCGATGTATTAAGTCATTGAATTTCACCCCTATTGTGTATAGAATACAAATGAAAAATGATTGAGAAATACATTTTATCTTACGTATTTATATATTTATTTAGCCTCCTTCTCCACGTTCCTGTCTCAATCGTCTCATCATCCTCTTCTAGGTGATAGTGAGGAACCTCTCTTCAGGAACACGGGTGGTCCTGAAGTCCTATTACGGTTATGAGATAGAAGAAGTCAAAATCATGGGCAAAGATCGCTACCTGGTGGCTCACACCTCCGACACTCTTCTGCTGGGAGACCTGCTGACCAATAAATTGAGCGAGGTAGGACTTAAAGGGTTATTTCACCTAAATCACAAAAACATACATCAAGCCATCAGTGTGGAAAGTAACTTGATACATTTACTCAAGTACTGTAATTAAGTACAATTTTGAGGTACTTGTTCTTCCATATTCAGCTACTTACAGAATCAGAAAATTATGATTCATTACAGTTGCTCCGATGTAAAGAATTATAAACAAGGTTTGGCCTCCACCCCAGTACAGTAGGGATGAGTGAAATTATGAATGTGTGTCAAATTGTTGAAAGATTAACTTTGGAAAAACATACCTTTTGAAGACACCATTTCCCAGTTACTCAGCATAATCCGCAGACCTTACTGTGAACAGGATATGAAGGGTTTTTTTAGGACTTTTTCTTCAGTGTTGTTTCCATTGAAAACTGTCACACTTCACTGCTTTGAACAACCTGAATAGAATCCATTCACCTCCTCAAGTCTGTGTCCCCGCCTGTCCTGTCATACTGTACATTCATGGTCCTTTGTTTCCTTCTAACAATAAAAAAGCCTTGACTCTGCTGCCTCTCTTTCAGGTGCCGTGGCCCGGCTCAGGGGGAAATGAAAAGTTCTTCTTTGAAAATGAATCAGTAAGTACACACATGAAGATTATTATTAAGAAGTTGTGGGTTTTTTCTCCATGAATATTCAAGACACATCTATCTGTTGGTTTTCCATTAAAGTTTACAGCTGTGCCAAGACAGCGCTCGCTAAATTGTACAATATAATGTTAGTTCCAATACAGTAGGAGGTTCCTTTAGACAGTATGTCTCCCTACTGCTCCTATTATATTACACTCTACTGTGTTTTATTTGACTGTATTTCATGTTTCAGGTGTGTATGATTTTTAATGCCGGGGAGCTGAGCCTGGTGGAATACAGTAACAATGAGATCCTGGGATCAGTCAGAACTGAATTTATGAACCCTCACCTCATCAGGTAGGTCCAGTGACACAAAACAGACGCACCTAATCGAGTTGGTTTATTAAAAGAAACCTCAACAGGTTGGTCTGGTTCCTAAGAACAAAGGTAGAGTAGTCTGACAGATATCATTGGTCTAATTGTTATATTGAATGTAACAATTGTAAAAAGGTCAGATCTGAAGCATTTGTATCAGCCTTAATTAAAAATGTGGGGTCCAACGGTAAAAGGTGTTTTTATTTATCAGTGTCTTCATCCATTTTGACTGTTGAGGTACAAAATTTCCAACACAGCTTTATAGGCATTGTAAACATCCAAAATAAAGAAGGTGACAACTCAGCATTTTTGCTTAGTAAAAATAGCCCTGTCAATATATGTATTTCCCAATTTTGGGTCCTTCAGTATGGAAGCGTACTGCAATCACAAAAAAAATTTTGCCCTGTTTTTCTGAATTAGCAAGATAATATTTCAGAATAATGAGAAAAGTTTTCATGGGGAAAAAACATGCTCTTGTTTTTTCTGAACTAACAAGATAATCTCATAAAAAAATTTCTAGTTATTTTTCTGAATTACAAGATGATAATCTTGTTAATTCTCATTATTCTAAATTGTTTTTATTGAATTAACGAGATAACAATCTCAGAAACTGCTATTTTTCTAAAAAAAAATCTGAATGAAATGATAATCTCGTAAATTCTCATTTTTCTAAATTATTTTTTTGAATTAACAAAATAACTATCTTGTAAATTCTAAATTTTCTATTTTTTTTAATTAAAAAGATAATCTTGTAAATTCAAAATTTTCTGAATTATTTTTTATTTAGGAGATACTGATCTCGTAAATTCTAAATTTTTTAGTCATTTTTAAATGAAAAAGATAATCTCATAAATTCTCATTTTTGTAAATTAGTTTTTTGAATTAATGAGATAACAATCTTGTGAATTTGAATTTTTTTGAATTTTTTTTTAATTAAAAAGATTATCTTAATAATTCTCATTTTCTGTATTAATTTCTGAATGAACAATGTAATAATCTCATAAATTCTTGTTTTTCTCATTTTTTTTGAATTGAATTGAATTTGAATTTGAATTCATTTGAATTTTGAATTGAATGATATTAATCATTAATTTTGAAAAAGAGAGCAGTTTTTTTCTCAAGTGAATGCATTACATGTCAGTAGTTTATAATTACTTACTATAATTACTTTGCAACTCTAATGTAATTGTTAGGAAACTTTGTCAGATGTAGAAAAATGTTTAACAAGCAAATAAAACTCAATTTTACTCTTCTGTTTTAAAAGTAGTCTTTTTTTAATCTAAGTATAAACATATAAAAATGCCAATATAATATATATACAGTTCAAATAACTCCCTGATCATAACTAATAAAACATGCATTTCCAGCTCTGACCATTAGATGGGTGTATTGAGCTGTGCAGAAACTCCAGTTACCATGACTCTGGGCCTTCAGAGGCGTCAGTGAGCCTCAGCCTGCTCGTCAGCACACATCCATGTTAAAATATTCAGCCCTGTCAAAAGTGTCAGGACTGACAGTTCCCCGGGTAACTGACTAATGGCCGACTGCTGTTGAGGCCAGCAGGTTTCAGGATGCTCTGACTGCTCCTCGCCTCTGGCTGGACACTGTAGCATGACAACATCATGATCAGCAGTGTCCTGGGATTCCAACAGCAGCTGATGCCAATTATACTGAGCAGATGCTGGATTTAATACGTACATGTTGAACAGCTGTAAATTCAGTCATGTTACAGTGACAAAGTTTTTGTGTTACTGACGGTGTGTTTGTATGTTTACCTGTGCAGTGTGCGACTAAATGAGAGGAAGCAGAGAGGAGTTGAAGACAACAAGAAGCTGGCATACCTGATTGATATGAAGACCATTTGTATTGGTAAGAATGAGTGTTTGTCACTGTGGGGTTGGTGTGTTCATTCACAGTAGTGGAAAGTTACTAAGCACATTTACCCAGGTACTTGAGTACAATTTTGAAGGATAACTTCAGTTACTTTGTAGATTGAGATTGATAATGAAAAATATAATCATCAAATAAATTCTGAGCAATATCAAAGGTTTATATAAGATAAGATATGACTATTGATCCAGGGGGATAAATTCACAAGTTACCCACCAGTATATGAAGTAATTAAAATTAGCCCCACCTGCAATATGAAAGTGAAACATACATTAACGCATAAGGAATGAGAATCACATAATATTCTATACATTATTCTGAAGTGGGACATTCTTCATAATGAGTATTATTACTTTTGGTACTTCAAGTAATGGATAAGTACAACCAGTGGGTAATTATTGCGAAATGAAACCCAACAGGGTGATGCAGGACTGAATCACCGTGAAGCTGCACATTATCCCAGTTATTACACCACTACTGACTGGATCAGTCAATAATTGGACAAAACATACAGATTTAAAAATGATTTTTATTGCTTCAGCTAAGCATGTATTATCAGGGCTGTGTCCATAATATAGCAACAGTCAGGTATTCATAGAAATAGTCTGCTTTTGAGAAATGACAGACTGTAGAGCACCATAATTGACCAATCAGAAAAGAGTATTAAACAAAACTGCGCAATAAGTACAATTCTAAATGTAGAACTTCTACTTGTAAGAAAGTATTTCAACACTGTAGTACTGCTACTTTTACTAAAGTAAAAGATCTAGTTACATCTTCCACCACTGGTCATTCATGTTATTTAAATACAATATAAATTTAACCCCACACGTAAGCTGATATGAACAATTTGCTGACCCAGCTCAGGTCTTCCTTGGGCAAGAAATGCAAACAAACAAAAATAGATGTAGTTAAGCTGTTTATGGTATCCTGCAGAGCTCCTAATGTCCTCAAAGGTGATTTTTTTGCACTGAAGTTATTATCTTGTGTGCACGAGATAATAACTTGTGTGCACATGATAAAATACATCACCTTACAGGACTTTAGGGGCATAGTAGTATACAGCATCTATTCCAGTGAGATTCTGTGGATGTGCACTGGACTGTTGTAGCCATTTGTGGAATAAGACTTCTAATTTGACACCTGAGGTTAAACACCCTGTACCTTAAGCTGAAACTTCCCATTTCTAAAATATTGCACTGATACTTTAATATCATAAAGATCCACTACCCCAAAGAAAAAAAACAAAAAACTACTTTTGATTCTTTATAGCAGACATTTCCTGTGTCTGTTTGTCTTGTAGCGAGTAATGTTGCCCATATTGGTACTTTTACTGCTTTCATATATACTTTACATTACAGGATAATGATTGTGTTCCTTGTAGTCAATAAATCACATGAAAAGACCAACACCAACAATTTATTAGTCTGTCCCTCAATACTTTCTAACTTCCTGTCTTTGGCTCTCAGACTCAAGCCCAGTGGTTCCTCCTAAAAACGTAAATCTTGTAAGACACCTCAAACTCATATAGTTTAATTTTTAAAAAGGCTCAGTTATTTCCTACCACAGCTGGCCACTGTAGGTTTTATCAAAAGTAACTTAAACAAGAGGAAACAGTGCATTTGTTTGGGACTATTTTCAGCGGTGGATTAATCCACATTTGGTGCTTTAGTGAGTATTTGTGGCAGCAGGATGGTGCATGTGGGACTGAGTCAAAATAAACTATGATGTGTTTGTTCATGGTAATGAAGGAACATGTCACCCAGCGCTACAGCGTGACTCATTGATATGTTTTTAATAGTTTTTGGACAACAGCGGAGCTCTGTGGCACAGAGGGATACTCGGCTTTGGATACACAGCCAATACTTGTTGTCGGGATCAATTGATTGTTTGTTTTTTGGTGATTTTATTGTGGGATTTGTAACAATAAGAAAAAATGCTGAATATTGCCAGCCTTATACTTAAATGCCAACAAGTTTTCGTTCCAAGGCAAAAACAGCTTGCCTGAATTCTCAGCACCTGACCAAGTCATAGTGAGTCATCAGTTCTTATCAGCAACACTGTCAGCTCTGCAGATTAACATGTTCATTTTGCACTGGAGGTTTGTGAATTGCTTTTGATTATAGAACAGCTTCAATCTGCATCTTTTCAACACTGTCGGATGTTGATGATGCTACCATTATTACATTTTTCTCTGCACGAATCTTCTAGTACATCTTGTTTCGCACATTGAGCCGGACAGCTAGGTTTCACACATGATTACTCACCATAATATTAAAACTGCTACAACTACAATAACTGCACTATATCATCAATGGAACTGTATAATTTCCATTAAGTGGACCACACTGACTGGGCTGTATTCCATTTTAATTAAAAAGTTGACGTATCAGCAGACTAATAATATCAGCTTGATCCCAGAGCAGGTAAGTTTTTAAAGTAGAGAAACTACCTGATAGAATCAGAGATAATTATGATACAGTGATTAATTGAATAGAAAGCCAGTTTTCGTTTGACACATTGCCACACTGGCTGTCTCACTCCTCTCAGTTAACTTGTCCTTTTCTTTCTCCGCTCAGTGGACTTGGCTGGGGGCTACAATCTGGGAACCATCAGCCAGAACTCCAAGATTGACTGGCTGGAGCTCAATGAAACCGGACGCAAACTGCTGTTCAGGGACAAGAAGCTGCGGGTGAGAATAAAAAACCTCAGCACCCTGAGGGACTGTAAGAGTGGAAACAGTAGGAGTGAGGCCCAAAGCCAGAGAGGGCAGATGATAGATAAGATGATGATTAGTAAAGCAGTAAGTCAAGTAGAAAAATCACCACCTTGGTTGGGGGATGTCTAAAGTTATAGGCACGTCCATCACCCAAATAATGTCTCTGGGCTTTTTGTGGAGTTATTTTGGTCATCCAGATGATAGGATAGTATTTCAGAATAAATGTGGACTCAATTTGCCAGAGGGGGCGCCGCAAGTCCCGAGAGAACTCAATCCATCCATCCATATATGTTGTGGCTTGTGACCTATTTTAACAAAGCAACTGTCCGTGTTTTATTTAAACCATTAATTATAAGAGGCCTGAAGAAGTAACATCACCCAAATATGACCTGTGACCCTGTATCCAAACATAAATATAGGTTTGTTTAGCATAAATGTTTTTTTTTTATTACTTTCTTATCCCGCTAATTTTCGTCTTGATTGACTCCCTTGATCGACTCCCCAGATTGATCTTGCAACCCCTACAGTAGGAGAGATTTCCTACAGGTTGGACCCAACATTTTTCATACAGCTGTTTGTTTTCAGTCAAATAATTGTTTGATTTGTATTCAAAAACATTTGCAAAATTGATAACAAAAAAATAAGAGCAATAGATCCTCTAGGGATGCACAATATTGGATTTTTTTGCAGATGTCCGGTATGCTGATATATAACAACTTATTTCGCTGATAACCAATACCAATATCGATATATATCCACTTTTTTCCTCAGCTAATTTTCTCCTCTTTAGTGGAATTTACATTATGTTCTGCATGCATTCTCTTGTCGTGACAGCCCACCAGCAGATGGAGACATGAAATACAATGTCTTTAAATACACTGATCAGCCAAAACATTAAAGCCTTGGATCCTGGCATTCATGTGGATGCTACTTGAGGTACTCCACCCAACCGAACACTGTTGCAGACCAAGTAAACCCCCTCACAGCGACGGCACTGGTCGATAGCAGTGGCCCCCCAGCAAGACAATGCACCATGCTGCACCACAAAAACTGCTCAGGAATGACCCCAGGAATGGGACAAAGAGCTCAAGGCGTCAACCTGGCCTCAAAATACCCCAGATCCCAATCTGATTGAACATCTGAACAATGTGCTGTTACCCCAGAGGTACCCACAATCCATGGCGGGTGCTCCTTGGACTGGACTTGGCTCTGATGTGTCAAGGCATGGACACAGGACCGCTGGAGGATGTTCTTTGGTGCCTGGCATCAGGGCATTACTTTCAGATCTTTTGAGTCCTGTGAGGTGGGGTACCAGCACATCTTACAGATGTTTGATCAGATTGGGATCTGGGGAATTTTGGTGCCAGGTCAATGCCTTGAGCTCTTTGTTTCGTTCCTTGGACCATTCCTGAGCCGTTTTTGTGGTGTGGCTTGGGGTATTGTCTTGTTGGGGGGGGACCACTGTTACTGAGGAGTGCCGTTGCCATGAAGGGGGTTTTCTTGATTTATAACTCATACATTGTAAATAGTAAATGGACTGCACTTGTATAGCGCTTTTCTAGTCGAGTCACACACTGGTGGCTGAGGCTATCATACATGGTGCCACCAGCAACTCAGTAAACATTCACACACACACACACACACACACACACACACACACACACACACACACACACAGACACACACACACACTGATGGAACGGCCATCAGGAGCAATTTGAGGTTCAGGATCTTGCCCAAGGATACTTCAACATGCAGACTGCAGGAGCCGGGGATCGAACTGCCGATCTTCCAATTAGTGGGTCACCAAGTCACCAAGCTCCATTCTTCATTGTTATAACATAACCAACTGTAGGGATGGAAGTAGAAATAACATTAATAAAATACTCCACCCCCCCAAATGATAATTTGGATGTCAATCACTAAATGCATGTTATGTTGAATTCAAGAAGAAAACTTTGTTTCTCTTGCATTCCTCCACAGCGAACGAAGAATCCAAAAACCCGAGAAAGTTCTTGATGAATTAAAGTCGTAGGGATCCACGTTTAATAACAGAAAACTATATCAAATAATCTGCTAACAGGCTCTCACACAAGTATAATCCAAGTCTTATTTATCCAGTTGTATGCTCAGTACTTCCTTAAGAGATGCACTTTCACTAAAACTTAACTATTTAAAACACTTACGCATAAACAGTGCAGGCCTGTTACTCGTCCGTTAGAGCTTAGATCGGGCCCAAAAAATCCACCCCGACCCAGGCACGTTATGTCCGGGACCAGCCCGGCCCATCCAATTAACTGTAATTATGGGCCTGAGCCCGATTTAACTCCGACATTTTTCAATAAGTTGGCTGTTATAATTAAGAGTATTAAACCACAATTCTTGTTATTTGAATTACAGAAATATGGGATCTTAATGAATGGCACAACACGGAAGCATGATTATGTAATAAAACAGGTGTTTATTTTAGGATCCTAAGGTCAAATGGAAAAAATGAACAGTGAACTATAACATACAAGATGAACAATAATTAACTTTGTGCAGCCTCGGTCTTAGTCTTAGATTCAGGCGGAGCTGCATGTCCGATCCGATGACCCCAGGCAAGCCAGTCCATCTCTTTTAGAGTGTTTAAATCGGCTTAATTTAGCCTGTTCTTTTTGGATTTTGTTTTATTTGTTTTGAATACAATTTATTATGTTCTATTTATTCTATTTATCATACCCTACATGCAAAATTCATGTGCATAATAGCCTTATTTGTTTGAGCTTTTTTGTTTATTGCAACCTGAGCCCACCTGTCTGAGCCACCGCGGGCCGGGCCGGGCTAAGGCTCGGGCAGAGAATCTAAGCTCTGTCGTCCCTCCCTGAGACTATACTAAAAGGTCACTCAAAGTGAAGGTCCTCCCTCTGAGAGGTATTTCAGGCATTATATATATATATATATATATATATATTTTTTTTTTTTTTTTATTGATTTTACACACAACAGCCACAACATTTTGTTTCAAGTCCATTCCTCCTTCATATTCAGGATTCAGGATATTCATGATCACAGCACACTATCATAACTAAAAAAGCAAGTTAATTTGTTTTTTCTTCAGTTCGTTTTGATTTATTCCGCTGGCTTATGTGTAGAAACATATATTTTTACCTTTGTCCACCTGAATGCCAAAAACAAACAACATTTAGAAAAGGTCACTGTTTTGGCAGCTCTGAGATTCACAGCTTTCTGAGAGGCAGGATGAGAGTGGCAGAGAGCTGCTGTCAGTTGTTGCCCCGGGGTAATGAAACAGTTTGATGTCTAAGCCCTGGGGCAAAGACATGGAGAACTCTGGTAATTGGGAATCCTTCAGTGGCTTCAAACTTTTCGCTACAGTCTTTTTTTTTTTTTTCACAATAGGTACAATAGCACCATTTTTTTAAGTATGTACAAAAAGAACTTTAGTGGAACAGATTGTGAAATATTTATGTGTAGATCTCCAATACACAAAAGAAGGGATGGTTGAGGGTAATCAGAAGCAGAAAAGTCTCTGTAGTCTCTCTGGCTGTTTTTAGACTCTGGTAAGTTTTGTGGTTCTTATGCAGATAGAAATCTTAACGTTGAACTGCCGCTTGTCTGAATATTGTTGTGAATACTTTGGATTAAAGTTGTTGTTTCTTCTGCTCAGGTATATTTAAAACCTTGACTTGTTTTTGTTTGGATCCACATGGCTTTTCTCCTGTCCATGTTAAAAGGAATTGTCTTTAATTACCTCTAATTCAGTTCTGTTGGTGCATGAAGGTCAGACATGCACGTCATTGGTCTGTTAAGTGGATAAAAATGCAGCGTATCAGACCGAAAATGATTTATACAATTTCACATTTTTGGATGTTAACATTCATGGCACATATTCACTGTGGTTCCCACCAGTGAGAAATTCTGGAAAGTGAAGTTGTGTAACAAATGTTGCTTTAATTGAAACTCGCTTTCAAGTGAACTTATCAACAGGCTGCTCTTCCTCGTTGCATTAAAACGTGGCCGGCTGAGCTCCAGGGTGAAGCTATAGAAGCAGCATTATTAAAAATGGCGGTGTGGGAGATATTAAGTTAGCTGATTACAACAGTGGGCGGTCTCTCATAGACACACACGTGCATGCACACACCCACGTATATATTAAGTGCTGTGGGAGCCACTGTAGCTTATAGAATATACATAATCTCATCAGCTCATCAAGAGTATAGTAGGATAGACTGCAGTGTTAGTATTCACATGGAGCTGCTGGATGTTAACTTTGTTCAAGCCGCATGAATTAAACTATGCAATGTAAACTTTAACTTCAATTAATTCCTGTGTTTACAACTATATCTGTCTTGTTTATGTTATAGTCACCAAATCTGCCTTATTACTGCTAAACATAGTGGAATGCTGGCTCTTACGTCTTACTACAGCAACCTACTCATCTGTCAGCAACCTCCAAAGGCTCTGCAATGTACAATTCTGGAATAAGAATAGCTTGCTATTTTTGGAAATACTATATATACTTCTGCTGAGAGTTAGATAAGAAGATCAATCATATGTGTTAATTGAACATGAAGCTGGAGCCAGCAGCTGGTTATGATAGCTTGAAATAATGACTCAGGGTATCTGTAGGTCCTACAAAGTTTCCTTTTAAAAAGCCTTAGAGTCTATTAAAAAAAAAAAATTAACATGTTTTTTCACCTGCCCCTCCTGGCTGTCGTGGAAACATTGTACACCTGTAAATTAAAAGTGGGATTGTTGTGATGGTGGATTTTCAGTCAGCACCATCAGACCTGTAGCAAACACTCAGACAATCAGAAAAACTGAACTTAAATTGATCATTTTGAAGTGGTTATTCCATCCATCAATTGTACGCCAGTTATCTGGCTCATTAAGTATGCCACATTAATGTTAATGATTGTATCATTGGGAATTATTGTTTTATACTGCTGGAAAGTACTGAGTTTCTATGTGCTGTGATCATAAAAGAGGTATTAAATTGCATTCTGCGTGGGATTAAAAAGGTCTTATAAAATCTTAACATGGTGAACCCTGTAGAAACCTGGATGGAAACAGCTAGCCTGAGTGTGCGTGACAACATCAGTTGGTTCCCCTGTTGTTAGTCCTTATGCCAAGCTAACTGTCTTCATATGAGTTGTATCAAACGTCTTAAGTCTCAGCAAGAAAATTAATTTCTTTGTTTAGACCATCCTTGATGATGAAATTAACAATTGAGAAAGTAAGTTTTTCCGTATCTCCCTCTCCTTCCTCCTCAGCTCCATCTGTATGACATAGAGACCGGTGTAAAAAACACTTTGCTGAGTTTCTGTTCCTACGTCCAGTGGGTTCCTGGCAGTGACGTGGTGGTCGCCCAAAACAGGGGAAACCTCTGCATCTGGTACAGTATCGACAGCCCAGAGAGCATCACCATGTTCCCGATCAAGGTGAGTACCAGCATCTCCATCACGTTACATATTAACATGACTGTAATGGTTGTTAAGTTTATAATTTCACAATAAGATGGGGCTCATATTGGCATTTTTCATCCTTTATTGGCAAAATTCAATTTAACTAATAATAATAATAATAATAGTAACAAACTTTGTTTTCATAGTGTCTTTCTAAAACCAGAGTTACTAAAATCTTTATCTGTAAAGTATTTGGTAATTATATGTCAAATAAATGTAGCAGAGTAAATAGTTAAGTAAAGTATAAAGTAAAATGAAATGGACATGGTACCTCAAATTTGTACCTAAGTGCAACACTTTGGCACATGTACTTAGTTAAATTCCACCACTGCAACATCTCTAATTCAGGTTTAAACTGGTTGCACCTCTCTTTGTTAGGGAGACATTGTGGATCTAGAGAGAGGTGATGGGAAGACGGATGTGATTGTGACAGAGGGCGTCAACACTGTGACGTACACACTGGACGAAGGCCTCATTGAGTTCGGTACAGCCATTGATGATGGAGATTATGACAGGTAGGTTGAGACCACTGTGACATACAAAAATCAGATCATCACTGTCATTACTGTCAAGCTGAACGTCCATCCAGCTTTCCAACTACTTGCTGCTTTTCTGGGTCGGAGTCAGAGTGACAGCAGGGCGAGCAGAACAGGCCAGATGTCCTTTTATCCAGCAGCTTCCTCGAGCTCTTCTTGAGGGTTTCCTCAGAGCTCCCAGGCCAGCTGGGAGGCATCATCTTTTCAGTGTGTCGTGATACCAACACCTCCAAAGTGATGCTCTCATATCGTTGTAACTGACCTCTCAGTTTGGAGGAGCAGCAGCTGAGCTCTTCACTGTGGCTCTGAACTCTGTCACACAAAGTGAGGTCATCCACCTTTAAAGGGACAGTTCACCCAAAAATCAAAATGCATATTTTTTTCTCTTACCTGTGGTGCTTTTTATTAATCTAGACTGTTTGGGTGTGAGCTGTAGAGTGTTAGAGATATCAGTTGTAGGGATGTCTGCCTTCTCTTGAATAGAGTGGAACTAGATGGCACTTGGCTTGTGGCGTCAAAGCCGCGAAAAAATAGTTTTAAAAAGCTCAATGTCTCTTTTCAGAAATGAGACTATTTAAACGATCTATAGAGCACAGTGTAAAGTGAATGGCCCAAGTGCATTTAGGGCGTTTCCAGCTCCACTTTTGCTTTTTAAAATGGTGCATATTTGGGTGCAGAGTAAGGCGCAAGGGGTAAAGGGGTTGTGTTTAGTCCCTTAATTAATCCTAGGTGTGTTTTGGGCATTTCATTTATTCAACCAATCAGAATTTCATGTTCCGTTACCATTAAAAGCCAGGTGTGCCAGCGCATGGTGCATTTTTATTTACATGGCGGATTCGGCAAATTGTAGAAGTGAGCGGTTCTCTGCTGAGAGTAATGCAGTAGGAGCAGTAATGTCAGTGTTGCAGTATCAATGGACATTTAAGCAGCAAAACTAAAATTGCTAGTCACTAACTTGACAGAGGAAACATTTATTTTCGGAAATAATCATTAAAGTTATGCTGCTCCTCATGCATTAATGTGCACAACATCTTTCTTAATGTGGAGTCACACAGCAGCTCTGCTCTGCTCTCTGCTACATTCACATTTTACAGGATGTGCCGATTTGTGCTGGGTTTAAGATAATCTAATAAAATAATCTCCAGTTGGCGCTCTATTCTTAAAAGAGGACTCTGTTTTAAAACATATTCAAAACACTTCACTGTGACCTCCAAGACACACTGCCGCTGACTTTGAAAAACCAAGTCTCTCTAATATTTTCACAACTCACACAACTGTATTTTTTCTTTTTGCAGCCATGGTGCAACTCTTCTCGTAGTGCATGTCACACTGCATCTGCAACACAAAATACTGGTGAACTTGTCTGTTCTGTCATATCTTGCTTCATGGCCTGACTCAACCTTACATCTGCATATGTGTGTGTGTGTCTTTGTGTGTGTGTTGACAGAGCCACAGCATTCCTTGAGACTCTGGAGATGTCACCAGAGACCGAAGCCATGTGGAAGACGCTCAGCAAGCTGGCTCTGGAGGCTCACCAGCTGCACATCGCAGAAAGGTCAGCAAACACACACATACACACACACAACCTTGTGAGCTAATGTTCATGTCTCTGAGCTAATTACATTCTTTATCAGTCTTCATTGTAAGTGAGACTTATCTTTGTTACTGAAGAGGAAGTAGACAACAAGGGCACCTTGGTCACCTGGAATAAAAACGTACACCTTTGGACACATATATAAGTACACACACTCTCGCACACATACACACACTTGCAGCAGATGACTGTGTCCCTGCCTGACCTCCCTCTCTAACTTCATTAATCATCGAAGACAGTTTTTTTTTAATCATAAGCATTCTCTCTCTCTCTCTCTCTCTCTCTCTCTCTCTCTCTCTCTTTCTTTCTTTCTCCATCTTTATTTCTCTCTGTTTTGAGAAACTTTCCAAATTTGAATTCTCTGTCATTAATAATGCATATGCTGTTCGTTAGGCATTGGCTTGATTTGCATAAATCATGAAATTGGGGAAAGAAACGTTTTTGTCTGGAGTGGCTAATGTTAATGAGGGAGGGAAGCGATGTTAATGAGGGAGGGAAGCGAGAAAGAGTCAGACAGAAGGAGTTTTTTAAACTTTTTTTTTCTTTCATGACTTGTTCATTAATCTGATGCAACTGTTCAGAGAGAGTTGCTAATAAAGTGGCCAAATGCTAAGATGAGCCTTTTCATTTCTCAACCCCTCAGTCTGCAGCGTATCTAAAGGCTAATTAGACTAAAGCTCTAATTTATCCCAGTTCATTAAGTGAACAGTTTTTGAGAGCTTTGACCGGACAGTACCTTTTACCGTCTCTCCACTGAATGTTTCTTTCTGTGTTTCGTCCTTCTCCCACTATTCCTTACTTGTTTGCTCTCTA
Organism: Epinephelus fuscoguttatus; assembly: GCF_011397635.1. NCBI lineage: Eukaryota > Metazoa > Chordata > Actinopteri > Perciformes > Serranidae > Epinephelus > Epinephelus fuscoguttatus. Next base: position 29,437,187 of record NC_064762.1, on the reverse strand, counting down.
TTTGTTTTCTCTGCCTTTTCTTTTCTAGGTGTTTCGCTGCATTGGGTGATGTCTCAACTGTGCGTTTCCTCCATCAAACGAACCAGATTGCTGACAAAGTTTCACAGGAAATGGTGTGTTTCATATCAGCACAGATACAAGACACAAGAGTACATCTCAACACTGACCATGTATATTATTAATACAGAGTTTTGAGGGTGGTATACAAATATTTTTGGATTAAGAGGCTAATTACCAGAGGTGGCAGAAGAAGTCCTTAAATCTTTTACTTATATACTATGCAGGATTGTCAGTTACCTTTTGTAAACTCACTCTCTTGGAAAAGATTCAGTCTTGTTTGGCGTTTATTCTCACTATATTTTGCATTTTTTAAGCACTTTTTTTAGTCTTCTTGGGTATCTGCCATTTACAGTCTGGCATCTGGTCATGACCTTTTTTATAAAGCCCTAACCTCATCTAAATGCTTTGGGGGTAAACGCCCATAAACCTAGACCCTAGGTCCGCTTAGCATTTCCACCGCAACAGGACCCTTAAATGTGGGCGGGGTTGTTGTCACTCACTACTCCATCCAGCTCTCACTGCATTGCCTCATTACCGGTGACACAGATGGAAGTCTGTGCCTTGTTTATCGTCCACAGAACAAAATAAAACAGGCTGCAGTGAGAGTCTCTCTCCACGGGATATTTAAGAATAGCGGGTTTGTACATTTATTCCTTCTGAGGCAAGCTCAGGGGTTAAGTGTTGCCAGAGCCCACAGGAACAACACTCTGTGACGCTTTTTTTTCTCCGAGTGAGGATTGGGATATATGACGTCCCAGTCGAAATAAATACATATACACGCTTGAAGATCCACTCATTGCTAAAAGTGTATGTCAGATAAAAACTAAAGTAATGGTCAAAGTTGTCACAGTGAAATTTAAGGTGTGTTGTCAGCTCATGCATTGAGTAACATTACAAGTTAACATTCCACCTTAAAAGTCGCCCGCAGTCGGCCTAGTGAAGTTATTTTTTTCTCAGACTCCAGCTGCTGCAAGAGGCAGCAAAACATCCTTTCATTTTATTGGTACAGTCTACTAATAAAACTCTCCACAGTATGAACAGAGGTTACATGAGCCTCAAAACCAGCCACAACTCAGCCCAGAGCAGAGTGACTGTCCGCTATTGACCAATCAATGGACTGCAGTGTTCACAGCTCCACCTTTTAGTACCAGATCTGTGTGCTAGGCACCCCAACAGAGGGGGGACCAAATATGGGGACGGTACGGAACGGTTCCACTGGTACCATCCACAACTTTTCACAGTGGAAATGCAAAAAAAGTGTACCGAATTGAACTGAGCCGTACTGTACTGCTCGGTGGAAACAGGGCTTAAGAAAATATAGGACAGCAGAGTCTCTGTAAAAAAAAAAAAAAAATCTTTAGGTAAAAGTACTAATACAACAGTGTTGAAATACTTTGTCACAATTAACAGTCCTACAAACAAAACCTTACTGAAGTAAAAGTACAAAAGTATTAGCATCAAAGTATACTTAAACTACCAAAAGTAAAAGTACTCATTCTCATTCTGCCTCTTAGGAATCATCTATGAATGAATTATAATTATTGATACATTAATATAGTCATGACTTTAATATTGCAGCAGTTAAAGGTGGAGCTGATGTTTGTGCATTTCATATAATCTGAATCTGCAAAATAACTAGTAATGATGGTTTTCATATACATATAAAAGTGTTAGTAAAAAATACAGTATTTGCTTCCAAAACGTAGTGGAGTATAAAGTAGGATTAAATGTACTTGAGTAAACACACCTAGTCACATTCCATCAGAGATAACCAGTATTCCACACTGATATTCAATAGCTGTAAATTTAGGCAGCAGAATTTAAATTATTCATTATATGCTTTAAAGATTAATGCTTCTCATAGTGGAAATGAAAAATCAGCATTTAAAACACAGAAGACCAAAACTCTATTAATGAAATATTTTGTGAATATCAGTGATTGATTTACAATTTACAGTGGGAAATTAGTAATCCATATTCATTTCGGAATAAGACCTTCAACTTGTCATAAAAGTGATTACACACTTTCCTAACACAGTACAAACTGAGTGATCACTGCAGTGTGTGTTTTTCACTGTGTATGTGTCTCTTTTGACCAGGGAGGAGATGGAACAGAGTTTTTTCAAGTACAAGCCCACGTGGCGATGCTGGATAAGAATTTTAAACTGGCTGAGATGCACTACATGGAGCAGGTTGGTGACATGCCCTGGTTGTGCCTTGTACAACCAAACCTTATGTACACACTTGCTCACAACATGTATATCTATATACAATATGCACAATTAATTACTGATGCATTTTACAACAGATCCCAAGTTATTTTCTTACACAGCATTTCAACACTTGTTAATGTACCGTTATCTTCTGAATTACACATGAACTGGGGACACACACTTGAATTCACCAGATCAGGAACAGTATCACACCTGTACACACTTTATCACTTGCAGAAAACCAATATTGCAACTGTGATAATTATACAGTATATACGTGTGCAGATCTAAGTCATATGCTATAATCTTCGTTTCTGTGTGTCTGCAGAATTCCATTGATGAAGCGATAGAGATGTACCAAGAGCTCCACATGTGGGACGACTGCATCGCTGTGGCTGAGGCCAAGGTAATAATGAACAGACTAAATTTGTACTTAACAACTTTGCATTTTACCTGAGGGAGAGTTTGTTCTTGCTGTCTGATGTTGCTTACTGTAACCTTTTTCCATGGTGCAGTCATTTAGCTGAAGTGTTTTCTGGGTTTTCCTACTTATTAGATGAGTCTTAAATGCCTCCACACAGAGACATTCTCCTCAGTGCAGACTTGATCCCTTACAAAAACCTAAGGACCAGACGCAAAGCAAACTGAGTTTCAGGTTTGCACTTTGATTCTACCTCTGTGGATACTAGATGTCTGAAACTCCACAGGGAACGTTTAACTGCGACTGATGTAGATATGGCTACAACCAATGATTATGCTGTAGATTATATCACAAAATAGCTGCTTATATCTTCTCAAAGCCCAAGTGCATGTCTTCAAATTACAAACAGCAGCAAATTGCAGTAAATATTCAACACTTTTACTTGCTAATTGGCTTAAATATTTTTCAGCACTATATTTGAACCTAAGTCCTGCATAGAAACATCTCCAATCTCAACCTATCTTGTCTCTCTTAGGGCCACCCAGAGCTGGACAACCTGCGAGGGAATTATTACCAGTGGTTAACTGAGACTGGTCAGGACGAGAAGGCCGGTGAGGTGAAGGAGAGCGAGGGAGACTTCCAGGGTGCCATCAACCTCTACCTGAAGGCCGGACTGCCCGCTAAAGCCGCCCGACTTGCCATCAGCCGGACAGAGATCACCAGCAACAGCGACACCGTCAGCCGCATCGCTGCCAGTCTCATCAAAGGAGAGTTTTATGAAAGGGTTAGTGGACTTTGTCTGCCTTGTTTAATTGTAGATTGATCTGTCTATAATACTGGTATCCCATACTGGTAAATCATATCCTCTCTCCTCCCCTGTTCAAGTCACCCATCGCTCCTCTCCTAACAAATGCCAGGAGAGGAGAGGTATCAACAGAGGAACAACAATTGTTTTTTTTTCTCCAGTATTACACGCTGTCTCCCTCCATCTGTCTGTTATTTCTCTGTGTCTCCTTCTGTAGCGTTTGTCTGAGAACTCAATTCTTCTCCGCAAGCCATCTGTGTTTATGTAACAGGTGGTAAAGAAAGAATGAAACTTCACAGCAGAATTTGTCGCTGTGTCCTGATGGTGCAGGGTTTCATTAGTTTAGGTGTATGAGGGTTGAAATGGATGCTGGTGATGTTTGAGTTTACCAGTATATCCTACTGACACTGTATATTTTCTGCATCTTGCGAGGATCATGTGTTGTGCATTTAGTTGTTGACAGGTCAGAAAAACAACAGAATTAGTGTTTAAACCGTTGGACAAGAACGCTCTTCACTAAAACTCATTTTAATGAAATTGAAGTTTGTGGGCACAGTGTTCACATACTTTTGCAATATGGTTTACAGTCCTAACAACTCTGAACAACCCTGACTCACCCTAATATGTCAATTTGTCTTAATAAATTTATATTCTCTCTGTCAGGCAGGAGATCTGTATGAGAGGATCAGAAACAACCAGAGAGCACTGGAATGCTTCTGCAAAGGAGGTGCCTTCAGGAAAGGTAAATCAGTGATGTGTAGACTGCATGAATATGATTAACCTAAATTTTGAATAACTAGCAAATCATATTGTTAGGTGATTTTTACTTGAGCTAGCAGCATGGCTCTAGATTTGGCAATGTCTGTAGATCGGTCAGTCCACCACTTTGATCCAGACTGAAATAGCTCAATAACTGTTGGCTGGATTGGCACTAAATCTATGGCTCCTAAATGAAATGAGTCCTAATGACTTTGGTGACCCTTTGACTTTTCATCTATCATCATCAGGGGTCAGAATTTTGCTGCACAGTATCCCTTTTTTCAATCGGGGCAAATTGTGATAAACACATCACAAAACACTGCTCTACTGTGCCATATTGAAATTTTTAAACAGTTGTAGTAGTGACAGTAGAAAACTGCACTGCACACATATTGTAACTATCATTCCTTCTTTATTGGTGCCTTTTGTGTTCTGTTTAGTTTAATGTTCAGTTTGTTCAAGAGAAGAATGTTGGAAATATTCTTTCATTTTTTTTAAATTCAATAAGCAATTTGTTTTATTGCAGCAGTATACTGAAAGCAGCAGAAAGACAGAACTGAGCACACTTAAATATCTGTCGCATATTTTCCTTACATCATACAGCCCTAGTCAAAATTCACATCTGTCCAGTACTTTGATTTATGACCAAATAACTGACGACACTCCCATCAGACTCAGCTGTACTTTGTGTTGTGTTGTGTGCTAGTTAGCAAACATGAACATGGTTAGCATTTTATCTGCTTAATATCAGCATGTTAGAATTGTTATTGTGAGCATGTTAGCAAGTGTCATTGGTAGTTTAAAACCAACGCAGCTGTCATTTTCACAGCCAGCACTCACATTGTGTAAGTAGTAAATGTAATTGTGTTCATCTGTCTGCTCCATAGACATGTAGGTCTTAAAATGAGGTGTGGTCAGGTGCATTGTGGGCGCATTATTGAGAGGGTAACGAGAAAAATATGAATACATCATTTAAAATGTGAACATAGCAGAGATCAGAGCAGAGCTGCAGAGCTGCTGTCCAACTCCCCATTAAGAGAGACGCTGTGCACATTTATGCACAAAGACCAGAGGAACTTCACTGATCATTTCAGAAGCTAAAAGTTTAGTTCTGTTTCCTCCATCAGGTTTAACTACAATTTTAGGCCTTTAAAGGGAATTGGAAAATGCACTCTGACTGTTTTAATTCATGTTACGTCCATAACACACATATGATTAATTAAGGGTGCCCCATTACCCCTTGCACCTTACTTTGCAACCAGATTAGCAGAGTGGAGTTGGACACGCCCTACATGCACTTGCGCTGTGCACTTTATACCATGCGCTAAAGATCATTTCCATAGAGCCCTTTGACTTGTTTTACATTGATACAGATACAGTATATATTGTAAGTATGTCAGCATGAAATAAGTACAGGTAAGATAGGTCATGTGACCAAATGTTGGACAACAGGTGGATGTATGTTGTTGAGTTGAGTGTAGGTATACAGTGTATTAAATAAAGTTTGTGCTTCCTGTAGCGGTGGAGCTGGCTCGACTTGCCTTCCCTGCTGAGGTGGTGAAACTGGAGGAGGCCTGGGGAGACTACCTCGTCCAGCAGAAACAGATGGACGCCGCTATCAACCACTTCATTGAAGCAGGGTATGTAGTGTAGGGGAGTGAAGAGACAAAGATTTGGGCAGATGGAGAGGAGGAAAGATGACACATGAAAAAACTAATCCAACAGAGATGGCCAATAGTTCTTTAAATCATCACCAGGACCATAATAGATTTCTTTAAACATGATTATATTTCCCAAAAAAAAAAAACCAAATAAAGGCAGGTATTCAGCGCCCAGATTTTTATTCTTTCCAGGTTGAAAAAGCATCTGATACTGAAATCTGACTGTGGGAAGCTGAAACTCTCCGCAGAAACAAAGGTTTTAAAAATACTACTTCTGATGATAATTTGTCCTGCCAGTAAAGTTTCGGTCTGTGCCATAGTCTTAACAAAATTATTTGGTTTAAATTAAATTCTAACCACAGCTAATTCACTTAGAATTTGTCTGTCCTTCCATTTTGTCTTTCAGAGTTGATGCTTATTTCATGAAATTATATGGATACACCGCACTATAACTGGTCTGTTGTCCTTTTTCCAATCTGCTCTCAGCTGCTCGCTGAAAGCCATCGAGGCGGCCATCGCAGCCCGTCAGTGGAAGAAAGCCGTCCATATCCTGGAGTTACAGGAGGATTCATCAGCAGGGAAATACTACGTGAAGATAGCACAGTATTACGCCTCCATGCAGGAGTATGAGGTGAGAGAGGAGGGGCCAGGTATGAGGTATATGTGGGGGTTAGACAGTTGACCTTTTACCTTCTTTTGATAATATGTAAACACGTCAAACTCTAATTATTAAAAGCATATATAAATTTCAAGAAAAGTATGTTTTTCTGCTCACCAAGAGGAGAGGTATCTTTGTGCAGTAATGTGTCCAAAATGAGCAGTTAAGCTGAAACTAAATCAAAATTGGCATTTTATTAATGAGTGGTTAAATAGTCAAAGCAAGCAGATATTTCTGGACATATACAGTACAGGCCAAAAGTTTGGACACACCTTCTCATTCAATGCATTTTCTTTATTTTCATGACTATTTACATTATAGATTCTCACTGAAGGCATCAAAACTATGAATGAACACATGTGGAGTTATGTACTTAACAAAAAAAGGTGAAATAACTGAAAACATGTTTTATATTCTAGTTTCTTCAAAATAGCCACCCTTTGCTCTGATTACTGCTTTGCACACTCTTGGCATTCTCTCGATGAGCTTCAAGAGGTAGTCACCTGAAATGGTTATCCAACAGTCTTGAAGGAGTTCCCAGAGGTGTTTAGCACTTGTTGGCCCCTTTGCCTTCACTCTGCGGTCCAGCTCACCCCAAACCATCTCAACTGGGTTCAGGTCTGGTGACTGTGGAGGCCAGGTCATCTGCCGCAGCACTCCATCACTCTCCTTCTTGGTCAAATAGCCCTTACACAGCCTGGAGGTGTGTTTGGGGTCATTGTCCTGTTGAAAAATAAATGATCGTCCAACTAAACGCAAACCGGATGGGATGGCATGTCGCTGCAGGATGCTGTGGTAGCCATGCTGGTTCAGTGTGCCTTCAATTTTGAATAAATCCCCAACAGTGTCACCAGCAAAACGTCCCCCACACCATCACACCTCCTCCTCCATGCTTCACAGTGGGAACCAGGCATGTGGAATCCATCCGTTCACCTTTTCTGCGTCTCACAAAGACACGGCGGTTGGAACCAAAGATCTCAAATTTGGACTCATCAGACCAAAGCACAGATTTCCACTGGTCTAATGTCCATTCCTTGTGTTTCTTGGCCCAAACAAATCTCTTCTGCTTGTTGCCTCTCCTTAGCAGTGGTTTCCTAGCAGCTATTTGACCATGAAGGCCTGATTCGCGCAGTCTCCTCTTAACAGTTGTTCTAGAGATGGGTCTGCTGCTAGAACACTGTGTGTGGCATTCATCTGGTCTCTGGTCTGAGCTGCTGTTAACTTGCGATTTCTGATGCTGGTGACTCGGATGAACTTATCCTCAGAAGCAGAGGTGACTCTTGGTCTTCCTTTCCTGGGTCGGTCCTCATGTGTGCCAGTTTCGTTGTAGCGCTTGATGGTTTTTGCGACTCCACTTGGGGACACATTTAAAGTTTTTGCAATTTTCCAGACTGACTGATCTTCATTTCTTAAAGTAATGATGGCCACTCATTTTTCTTTAGTTAGCTGATTGGTTCTTGCCATAATATGAATTTTAACAGTTGTCCAATAGGGCTGTCGGCTGTGTATTAACCTGACTTCTACACAACACAACTGATGGTCCCAACCCCATTGATAAAGCAAGAAATTCCACTAATTAACCCTGATAAGGCACACCTGTGAAGTGGAAACCATTTCAGGTGACTACCTCTTGAAGCTCATGGAGAGAATGCCAAGAGTGTGCAAAGCAGTAATCAGAGCAAAGGGTGGCTATTTTGAAGAAACTAGAATATAAAACATGTTTTCAGTTATTTCACCTTTTTTTGTTAAGTGTATAACTCCACATGTGTTCATTCATAGTTTTGATGCCTTCAGTGAGAATCTACAATGTAAATAGTCATGAAAATAAAGAAAACGCATTGAATGAGAAGGTGTGTCCAAACTTTTGGCCTGTACTGTACCTGTGGTAGTTTAGTATATCAGCTCATACAGATGTTGGTCACTGAGTACCAGAGGTGTCAAATAGTGTGTGGAGTGGTTTGGTTAGCTTGTAGAGGATGCACAACCAGTGTGTATAGAGAAAAACTGGTTGGTAAGGCTGCACTGATCAATATCTTTATGTTAAAGTCATTGTGTGCGGCATTCAGAGCATTAATGTAGCAGCAAACTAGTATTTGCTATGTAAAGACATAGTGGAATAAAGCTACGCTCCGTCTGTGTGTGTTGTAGTCCAAGCTTCTCTGTAGCTTGTTGTGGTAAGGCGGTCTGGCCTCATGTTAGTGCATATGAGTCCCTGTGTGTGTGTACCCCCAATTAGCTATCTAGTATCCCACTAGCTAGCTAATTGTCGCCACTCTGCATTGGCGTTGTTGCTGAAGCATAGCTCCGAGCCTCAAGTTCCCCCCAGGTTAATGATGTTAGCTCTGTCAGCACATTTGCCATTGTTAGCGTTTTTTTAATGAGTTACCACTGTTAGCTGTTAGCAGCTGGCTCAGCCACTGCCATGATGAGAACTGTGTGTAGACAATCCCGCCCCAGACTTAGAATCACAGATATCTCTGAATGCAGCTTCTTTAACAATCCATTAATTGAATACATGTAATGTGAAAAGCATCTCTCCTGGGGATGAACCCAGGAGAGATTTAGCATCTTTCAGCTCATTGTTTTGGGTTTATGGCCTGTGACTTTTCTGTTTTGGTCCCAGCAGCAGGGAGCTTTTTGCAGTGTAAAAGCTCAATAACCGACTGTACATCACCTGCCTAGCAACCAAACAGCTTACAGACAAGGTTAGCAAACATAGTGGAGCATTTACATCAGCTATACAGCCAAATATTTTTCTCAAGTGTAGGTGGTGACCAAAAATAGAGCTAAAAGTGTAAAAGTTTGACTTATTTTTGTCACGTCAGAAACAAGACTCCAAAAGAACACTAATGTCACTGTGTGTCTGCTCGATGTGCATGCACAAATATGTCCATAGATATCAAGTTTATGAGTGGTAATGTAATTTGGACTTTTATTAATCTGTTATTCATAATGAAATATGGCACATACTTACTCCACAAAACAGTATATAATATAAGCCTAAATACTGGTACATTTGGCTTTGGGGTCAGGTGAGCACATGATGTTAGTTTTGCTTCCTGAACACAACACCGGACAGAGAGATGGAGGCAGCCAGAGGGATAAAGTAGGCAGTGACATTTTGCCACCAGCAATTACTTTCTGCACATCTTTCAGGGATATATACTGTGCATTCACCCATGACACACACACACACACACACACACACACACACACACACACACAAATATGCACACACAACCCTGTACACATTTCAACCAGAAAGTGAGAGCTGACGATCAGCTTTAGTTCGGTCTCCATGGAGCAGTGTGGGCTGTGTTTGCTTGAGGGTGTGTTGGCAGTAATGACAGGTTGGATGGTTGTAACAGTGTAATAGTTAATAGTTGCCTAAATACCAGAAATACAGCAACTTTTGAAAAGGGAGAAAAGGAAAAGAAATCTGGTATAAAAACAAAGAAAAAATTAAAGGAAGAGAGATGATGATGATGATGATGATGATGCTGATGATGACGGCGACAGCAACGATGGTAAAGCACAGTGTGCTCTCCGTATTCTGATGAGCTCAGCTGAGCCAAACAGCCTCCACAGACTGCCAGCCTCTGAAAATAGCAGGCCATTTCAGTCTGTTTGCTCTATGGGCATATTCACAGAAAGTAATTAAGATAACAAGCTCTTTGCTTTCCAACTTTGTGGAAGTTGCAGGAAAGTATAATTCAGTGCAAACTAAAACAATGACGGAAGCTCACACCTGTGATTCAAATGCAGAAATTATCAGCGGAAAAAAAACAATGACTTAACGGTTTATAATCAGAACGAACCAGCACATACGTTTGCTTTTGATTGATGCCAGTGTTAGAACGGGTTCAATGAAAAATACCTTTTCATTTGCTTTGTAGAAATTTATTCACATAAAGTGGTGAATGTTCCTGTTTTCCTTCCCGCAAGCTCTCCTAAATTCTACCATTAACAATTACACACTATGGCAACAATTGTTATCCGTACAGGTAGCTGTTTTATTCTGTTTACCCTGCAGGAATACTACTTTAATATATGTATATGCTATGGCTATTCCAGAGGGTTAAGAAGTTGAAGAAGAGGAAGATTGTATGATATTCAGACGGTATTTTATATTTTCTGAGAGTATGTTGTGTGTATTTTGTTTATTAATGGCCTGCAGGTGGCAGAGCAACTGTTTGTGAAGGGAGGCCACATCAAAGATGCTATAGACATGTACACCACAGTGGGACGCTGGGAGGAGGCTCATAAGGTTAGTATGGGCACAAACTACACAAACAAGTATGTAAAATACAGTGTGATCAATATGTATTATTGTGGCAAATGAATACAGTTGACCCTTAAAGACCCACAATTGACCCGGGGGGGGGGGGGGGCGGGGCGTAGCAGCTCAGCAGTGTATGTATGATCTGAAAGCAGGGAACCTGAGGTTTAATCTGAGCTCAGCACTGTGTTTTGAGTTTTTCTTGTCATAAATATATAATAAACATTGTGTTTTGGTTAGGCGCATATCCAAACTTTTAAACTTTAGAGCATATAGGGGCCCAGAATATTATGATGAAAGTATATGATGGCCATTCCAGTCTCTTGAAGGTCTAGTGGTAGGATTTAGTGTACTACTAGGTAAATGGGCAAGTTACCAAGCAGGAAGTGGACATACTCCCCTATATATTCCAATGGCTTTTTGGCTGAAAGGTGGGTATACTTTAAACGGCCAGGAAAACAGATGGGTACACCCTGTAAACCTGCGTACAGCCTCCACTACACCACTGCCTAGCAAAGAGGTTGCAGACTGCAACCAAGAGAAACTTCTTCCCTGTGCCAAGTGTGTAGGAGAACTAAGGTGGCCGACATGAAAATGTAAAGGGCCCTATCTAGAGCCAGTGTTTGGTTTGTCTGCTCTGGGCTATTGTAAAACAACATGGCAGACTCCGTGAAAGAGGACCCGCTCCTATGTAGATATAAACTACTCATTCTAAGGTACTGAAAACACAATGATTGTTTTTTCAGATGACTATAACCTTATGAAAACATATTTATGAATACTGTATTCCATTTCTGCCAATATATCCACGTAAATCCTGGAAACTGGACCTTTTAGTTGTTGTAGCAATTTTTGGGTTGATACAGATTTGGTACAAAGAATACTACCATTTTTTACCACAGGAGAATTGATAAAAATGTTCAAAATTCACTCCAAAATACCACATTGAGACACCAAGACCTTGAGGAACACCACAGAAAAATCCATGCTGTCAAAAACACATTTGGAGATATCGGAAAGAACTGCATCTCTTGGCGGTTGGATGACGAGCACTCCTGTTGTGGATACTGCTGAGAAAGACCCTTATTGTCAATATACCTATGTGAGCCATCCATTCTCTAAATGCTCGAGGTCTGTAGTTTGTAGTTGTAAAGTCTAATGAGGCTGTAATTATACTAGAGGTCACTATAGGTCATTTTATACAGTGATGTCTGTTTCCGAAAAAGTGTTACTACAGTGAAATGGCTACAATGGGGATAAACTTCATTGCAAATGAATGAAATGGGGCTCACTGGATCAACAAGAGTCACAGCTTTCCAGTTATACTAAATATAATTCCAGGACTGTTAGGGTTAGATTGAACATTCCACCAATATATAATTTGACTAATTTAAGACAAAAGCGTACATGTGTCTAAGTTAATTTGGTGGATAACACTGACTAGATTGTTTTTAAAAGGGTTCTTTGGCATCTGATATTAGTCTAGCTTTGAAACAATGAAGTAATTGAAACTATTGTCTTTGTTTGGCACGTTTGGTTTGCAGTTGGCAGTGGAGTGTATGACAGAGGAGGAGGTTATGGCTCTGTACATCAGCAGAGCTCAGGAGCTGGAGAGAGACGGGAAATTCAAGGAGGCTGAGAGGTAAAAGGAGATTTATTTATAGTCATTTGTCACATCATCAGCTGCTGGAAGCATGAACATGGAGTAAGGAAAAGTAACTTGACTATGTTTGAAGTAATTACTGCAAGAACAATAATGAAAACTGTATTTGAGTGTTGGCAGATAGAAAATTCAGACCCTATTTTGTCTTTGCTGTCTGGCTTTATTTTTATTATGTCTGTATGAAGTCCTTTGACACTTGCACTTTAAAGAACAGTTCAGTTACTAATGGGTGTGTGTATGTGTGTGTGCAGGCTGTTTGCTACAGTGAAGCAGTCTGACCTCGCCATAACCATGTACAAGAAGAACCGCATGTTTGATGATGTTATTCGCCTGGTGGCCAAACATCACCCTGACTTGCTGACAGAGACCCACCTGCACCTCGCCAAGGTACAACACACTGTGATCAACACTACAGCAGGAACTAATGGATAACAGGGTTTCAGATCAAATCTTGAAAGCAACATTTGAAGCTGAAGTCCCAGCCCCTGAAGTCTGGTCTTCCTTAACCTATCAGTAACAAATGACTAGGGGCAGTTAGCGCAGTCTTTTTCGCCACAGACTTAGAATTTGTGCTGATATAAGAGTTGTTATCTCTGTAAATGGACTTACAACCTGTGTAGCTGTGTTGAAGCAAACCAAGCCTGCAGCCATTTTTGTTTCTGTCACTTTTTTTACATGAATGTAGCTCGATCGTTAATTAGCTATAATGAAAGTAGACCCCCCTCACTCTTAATCCCACCCACAATGCCTTGATTGGTTGTTTGGCTGTCAATGGGCACAACAGTTCAACATAATAAAATTCTTGTAGCTCACATAAGATGATTTGAAAAGTGGCAGAAATGTACGCATGTGAAATTTCATCTGCAACATTCAGACAGCAATGGATTAAGTTTCCCATCTGAAAAGGTCTCAGAGACTCAGATAATGCTCCACTTCAGGCACCCATACAACTTAATAACATTTTTTCTTTTACCATTCTCTATTTCTTACATAACAGTAGACAAATGAGTGCGTCCACAGTTTTTTGGTTGTCCAATTATCTTGTGAGAATTGCCCCGCAGTGCTTTAAACTCTATTAATAATTACAAATGTCCCTAACTAAGAATTTTACCCAGCTTCTGAAGTTTAGAAGCCCATGAATCAAATCCCATTTTTTAACTCACACCACATGCATGTCTAATTTTACAACCTTATGCACTGGTGGAAGAAGTACTCAAATCTTTTACTTAAGTAAGAAAAAGCAACACCAAAGTATAGAAATACTCTATGCCATGAGTTGAAGACCTGTATTAATAACATTTAATGAAGTAAAATTACGGAAGTATTAGCATCAAAATGTACTTGAAGTACCAAAAGTGACTCACTATGTAGAATGGCCCATTTCTGAATTATATATTATTGGATCGTAATTGTTGATGCATTAATGTGTAGGCATCATTTATGTTTTCGGCTTGTAAGATGGGGCAAATTTTAACTACTTTATATATGTATATGAAAGCCTCGAGAGGCAAGAGATTAAAAAAAAAATTCTGGTGATTCTTTTTCTAAATCTGATCTAAATTGTTTTCACCTCTGTGTTTATGACTCAAGGACAGGATCATTTTCCTAAGTTCCTTTTTAGTTTACCTTGAACAAAAAACATAGGTAAAACAAAAAAACGTTTTGACTGGTTAAAACATTTTATTTTGTTATTTTATTGATTTAACTGTAGAAGCAGGCTGGAGATTTCTTACAAAACTCCACCTATTTCCAGGGTGCATGGCTGATGTAGGCCACAACCAAAACACGGTGGTCTTACAATGGACCTTTCTCTAAGCTGTTGGAGTAAGCATGGAGCCCACGCTGCAACTAACTGCACTCCTTGAAGAAATATTATCATATTTTTGGACAAATGAAACAGTGATTCCAGAGAGAAGCAGACAGAGGGGTCTACAGTCTGTGTTTGAAGGATATATCCAGGATGTCAAACTGACTCAGCAGCAACAATTAAAAAGACAAAGATAGTTAGAAGCTAAAGCCGAACTATAGGCTACAGATCACAGTGTAAAAGTGAACCACCACATCACTGCTGATCGACACAATAGACAATGAATACAAAGGGAAACTTTGCTGATATTGAACCAGATGTGTGGCATCACAGTGTGTGCAGATGAACGCTGTTTGGCTTCACCCCCATGCCGCTGCCAGCACCCGGACTTCTGCCGGGTGCTGGCAGCCGGGCAGGGATCTCTGGGGGAAGTCAATATTCATCTACGCACAATGTGATGACACAGAGCTGGTTGAATATCAGCAAAGTTTCCCTGCTTCCCTTCACTGGTTCCTGTAAAGCAGGGTCGGTCTTTTTCTCACTGTTATAATCATTAAAAAGCAAAAGCAGCATGTGTATACATTCAGTAGGCTATATCTTCAGTAGCTAGCTAGCTAGCTTTGACATCCTGAATATATCCTTCAAACACAGACTGTAGACCCCTCTGTCTGCTTCTCTCTGGAATCACTGTTTCATTTTTCCAAAAATATGATAATCTTTCTTCAGGGAGTAAAGTTAGTTACAGTGTGGGCTCCACGCTTACTCAGACAGCTTGTGTCTGTGTGTCCAATTAGCAAAAGGTCAATTGTATTTAAAGGGAAACTTGGCCTATTTTCAACCAGCTCTGTGTCATCGCAGTGTGTGCAGATGACAGTGTGTTTGGCAATGACACATTGCAAGTTGAAAATCGGCAAAGTTTCCCTTTAGGTACAGTTCTTGTACTTAGTTACATTCCACCACTGACCTCTTGGTTGAGTCTAGAGACAGTCGCTCTGAGACTTTAAGTACCTTTTAGCTCCAGATTGTTGCAGCACAAAAGATTCAAAAGAAATCCAATAGAGTTTCATCATTAAGTGGCTTTACTTAGTTTTGTCAGCAGTTTTCCTTTCTGCTGTGTCACACACTGAGAGAAAGTACAGCTGAAGGGACATGAATTGTACCTATCAGCATTATTATTATTATATTCTCACTAGTGCTTACTTTCATGTACTTTGATCTCAGATAATCAGTGCTGGATCACTGCTGTTTTGTGAGGCCCTAATGTACCTGATATGTATGTTCTAATGATATGTATGGTATAAATGTTTCCTGTAGGAGTTGGAGGCTGACTCCAGGTTTTCAGAGGCAGAGTACCACTTCATGGAGGCTGAAGAGTGGAAAGCTGCTGTCCACATGTACAGAGTCAATGATATGTGGGAGGATGCATACAGGGTAGATATGGTCACATTTGTGTTGTTGGCTTGCTAGCTATTAATACCTTTACATTTCCAAAGATATGTAGAGTTATGTACTCCAAATGTTTGAAAGTAGTTGTATATTTTAAAGCCTAAACCCTCATCCCACACACCAAATGTTTACAGTAGCCAGCGGATATCCCTTACAGTCTTTTTATACCCAGTCTATAGCCTGCTTATTGTTGGTGACAAGTTACAACTGCTAGGAAATACTGTATATTATTAAACTGTTAAAGTGGTTCTTATAGCTATGGATAACTGAATTATGGTGTGTTTAAACCATTCATTTAATGTTTGTATACTACTTGTAAAGGCTAAATAGGAGAATTTAAAGTTTACTGAGAGATTAGGCTTCCTGGGTGCAGTATTATAACAAGTGTTTGTTCCCTGTCGACAAAGTTTATTGCTGCTGCTGGTTTTGGAGCACGGTGCAACTTTATAGCTTCTATTAAATGTTTTTCTTTGGGATTATCTGTGGTAGGAGCATTAGGGATTCACTGGACCCCTACAGTGATAAATATTTACGCAAATGGATGTTTATGCATGTCTCAGGTGGCGAAGAGCCATGGGGGTGCTGGTGCCCAGAAGCAGGTGGCCTACCTGTGGGCTCGGAGCCTGGGAGGAGAGGCGGCCGTCAAGCTGCTCAACAAGTTCGGCCTCCTTGAACATGCCATTGAGTTTGCTTCAAATAACTTGTGAGTTTCTGTTCCTCAGAACATTCACCTGCCGGCTTTAACAAGCTCATACAAAGTACCTTTCCAAATTTACATTTATCCTACTATCAGTTATTGTATTTCAAAACCTGATTAGATTTCTCACTCTTTATTTACTCCCCAGCTCATTCGACTTTGCCTTTGAATTGGCTCGTCTTGCGTGTAAGGAGAAGATTCCTGATATCCACCTCAAACATGCCATGTACCTGGAAGATGAGGTAAACCTGTCACAGTCCTGCTGCCTACATTAATATATCTGCTGTCCGTACTTTACCACTATATGAAAAATCTCACCTTACAACACCACATCATCTCAAAAATGCATATTAATATCTGATACAAAAGCACAGGCTACAGTGAAAGTCATGCAGAGTTACACATCTGTATTCATTTTACATCAGTCTGCCTTACATATTAAACTATTTTTGGGATCTGCAATATTTATCTGACCAGTAGTTAAAAAAGTATTTTTTTCACAACCTTCATGTTATCATCGTAGCTCTGTCCATCATTTCTAAAGTATTTGTAATTATTTTAAAAAAAAATTATGAGGGATGACGGGATGAGAACCCTGCATCTGACCTGTGTTAACATAAACACTGAATCTTGTAAATTTCAGAGCTTAAATTTTTTGGAGCTAGTATGCTGTTCCTGCGCTTCTGTGCTTGTTTTACAGCTCTTCGGGGCATTCTCTCGATTCAGAGCCTATACTTGTGAGCATTTTTATTAACCTGCCC
The DNA here is from genome assembly GCF_011397635.1 of Epinephelus fuscoguttatus. NCBI lineage: Eukaryota > Metazoa > Chordata > Actinopteri > Perciformes > Serranidae > Epinephelus > Epinephelus fuscoguttatus. The sequence goes on along the minus strand of NC_064762.1, from coordinate 29,419,957 downwards.
CCTGGCCAAAGCTTTAAATACTCACTGTTGATTACTACCAAAGCTCCAGAGGCCAAATTTTTTTTTTTTTTTTTGGGACAGCCCTACTAGACGGCATGTCAAGTATCATTGGTAGTGCTTATCCTAATATGCTGTCACTGTTTCTTCCTCCAGGGAAAGTTTCCTGAGGCCGAGGTGGAGTTCATCAAAGCTGGAAAACCCAAAGAAGCTGTGTGCATGTGAGTATATTTAGCTCAGCATTACTGTCAGCTGATCAGGAGTTGTTAGAATTATGTGTAGATTTATTTGTCCTTGCAGATCAGCAGCAACACACAGGATTTCAACTACTTCTAAAATCTTGTTTTTTGTGTGTGTGTGTGTGTGTGTGTGTGTGTGTGTATTTGTGTCTCTGTGTGAACTGCTCCAGGTATGTCCACAACAAGGACTGGGCCAGTGCGCAGCGGGTGGCTGAGGGCCATGATCCAGAGAGCGTGTCTGAGATCCTGGTTGGCCAAGCCAACTTCTGCTTTGAACAGAAAGATTTCCAGAAGGCTGAAGCCTTCCTGCTACGAGCCCAGAGACCCGAACTTGCTGTCCAGTTTTACAAGGTAACTATAGCAGCCAAACTGGCTTCTGAAAAACAAGAAAAAAGTAACAAACTGTTCTAAGCAAGCTTTATTTTACTGAAGAGATTTTTGTTTCAAGTTGCTGACCAAACAAAAAGTCAAACCATAGATTTAAACCTTCTGCCTCGTGGTCGGTCGTTCTTTGATGTATTCCATATTTGTATTCATCAGAATGCAGATATGTGGAGCGATGCCATGCGTATCTGTAAGGAGTATCTCCCCAACAAGCTCTCCATGCTCCAAGAGGAGTTCGAGAAAGAAACCTCCAAGAAGGGAGTCAGGTGAGATTAAAGACTGCTGAAAAGATGGTCTTTTCATAAAACAGGGCTGTCTGTTCAGTCGAAAGAAGCAAATTCTTTTGAAATTGGTGACCAGAGAAAACAGAGGTCAAGGGCTACTGCCTTCACTTATGCAGAAAATCTACAACGACTAGAATGCACTGCAACTCACCTGACCAATAAATGCTTCCTCTGGTGGGTGACATAGAAACGATAAGGTGGTGGGCTGGTAACAAACAATCTGGAATTTCAGTGCTTTCAGACCTAGAGTTGTCTTGCTTTGGTCTGAATCAGGGACTAATTTTATTACAAAGTTGCATAATTGCCTAGAGTTGGTTCGTGTTCTCACGGCAGCATTTCCAAGTGGACCGGATTAAATGCCTTGTGTGAGAAAGCTGCTCTTGATTGGTCAGAATTTCCATGCAAGAAAAATCCAGGAAGTAAACCAAACGTTGAAGAAGAGTACACTTGCAAGATAAAAGTGACACTTTGTAATGTCACAATGGAGGGACAACTACGCAGGTTGATTTTAGCGCTGCTCATCGTGGACTATATTGCTGTCATTGTTCATTTTAGTCAAACCATACAGTTTGAAAACGAGGCGCGGCTCCAACTAGAAAACAATGTTTTGATGCATTGGATGTGCTGAATGTGCATATTAAGGCAGTACAGGAGGAGGTGCACATTAATAATCCTCCAGGACTGTAACATGCTCATGTTTAACCCAAACAATGTGTCATGTGACTGCAGTTGGTTCAGATCGAGGTCGGAACACGTTCTCACCACAAACGAACTGCACCAGAGTTCATTTGTAACCAGACCGAGACCACCTCTTTAAGACGGTCTCAGTCCGGTTGTTTAGGTGCACACCCAAATGCCATTGCTGAGTTAACACCTGCCTGAATGAACCGCACTTAGGGGGCAACCGAACTTGAGTTCGAATCAACCGAACCAAACAGGGCAGTTGTGAAAGCACTTTTAAATATGTTTCTGAAAACATTTTAGATGAGGAAAAAGGCAAAAAAAAAAAAGATTTTGTATTTGATCAGCACTGCTCAGTTTAATCATTTGATCTGACTTTGGTAGAAAGGAGGGGTCTCTCTCTTGATCCACTTCCACACTCTTTGTGACTGTGGTGACAGGCATATAAAAATGCGGAAGTACAATCTGCTGTTTGAGCAACAGCACAAATTCACTGGATGATGCAATTTAAGTTTAGAGATGAGCATGGAGATCCTGGTACTGGTAAGATGGAGGGAAGCTTACCGTAGTTCATTTACACATACTACCCACATTGTTATGATACAAAGCAGGTTGAAAATCAGCCAAGTATTCCTTTAAGCCCAAAAAATAAAAGAAGTCAACGGGCCTTGTTTTGTGCTTGGTTATGTACTTTATTGCATCCCAGAGAACCTTTAAAAAGTGATTTAATTTATCTTCATTTATTTTTCATTCCCACGTAACACAGTGAAAAATTGTCTTTTTATAGCTACAACAGCAGATGCCGAAAGCCTCGTTAACTTGACTCATAATTATAGATCAGAGGTTTGGTATTTGTGGGACATCATTTTAAGAGTTTCTATTAGATTTTGTTGACCTGCTATGTTGTTAAGAAATCCCTTAAAAGCCAGCGGGAAACCACTCTGAACATTTCACAGGCTCTGCCCGTTCACCCACCAGTATAATCTATGCACAAAGAGTCAGTTTGATGCTTTATTAAAACACAGCTCATGTATTATCCCAAATTGAAAGTACCAACAAGGAATAGCTCGTTAGCCGTCAGACCAGCAGCACGCAGCTCTTATCCTCCTCCCACCACTTCTCCCTCTTTAATGACTTGCGGGAGAAAACATCAAAAGTTACCAATGGAGACGAGTGAGGAAGTGAGGGTTAAACACTGAATTATTCCTGCGGAGTTTACGGCTCAGACTCCAGATAAGTGCAACTCCTGTTTCTTATAGGCATCTGCAGACCAGCACCACCGTATTAGATGTACGCGACTTTAATCTTAGAAGTAAAGAAGACAATGAAAAAGACAGAGACCAAGAACAAGAAAGTGTTCATGGACATGAAAACAGTCCTTCCTCTTGAAATAATTTAGATATTTCAATGCCTCATTTATTATCATCTTTTTTTAATTCAGTTTTTCCTAATTTCTTGCAAGTTGCACTCTCAATCTTGAAAGACTATGTTTTGCTTTTTGCAGAGTTCAATTTAAGTCAAAGCAAGATGACCTTTTTGTCACTAATTGGCCCTGATACCTTGAGTCTGCAAATAAACCTCAAATGAAATGCATTGATTTGTGTCTCATATTTGACTTTGTGTTTTTATTTGGTGTTCCAGGGGAGTGGAGGGTCTGCTAGAACAGGCCAGGGAGTGGGAGCAGTCAGGTGAACATTCCCGGGCCGTGGAGTGTTACCTGAAGGTGAAGGACGACTCCAACAGTGCCCTGATGGAGAAGTGCTGGATGAAGGTAAAAGATAGATTTACAACAGGTCCAGTTAGCACAAATACAGTTTCTTTCACTGCCATAAAGGGCTGAGGAGGGTTCTCAACCTGGCTGAAGGGAGAGTTGCCAGCAGCTCAGTTGGTGGCTGTAGCTGCTGGAATTGGCCAGTGCCAACCCCCCAGTGTCTGGTGTCACAGCGGGCTGGTGGTCAGTGGCAACGCAAACCTTTGTAATGGCAGCAACAGAAAGTTTGCTGATCCAGCGAGCAGTTGGGGTTGTCTAGTCCGCAGGAGCTGGGGATGGGCTGACTGGTTCTGTCAGGGAGCTGCTGCCCGCTATTCCCCCAGTGTGGTGGCCTGTAGCGTCGGGGATGGTGGCAAAGAACGTTTCCTACATAAACACAAACTTAAACCTGCAGCCATAATCCTTTGGCTCCGGTTAGCAAAAGGTTAAACTATTAACATTTTCTCTCCATCTCTGAAATGCTTTTTCGGTATAGACGCATGTTTTATTGTGCTTATTTTCAGACTTTCTTTAAGACTCTCTTTTTGATAAGTCCGTCCTTCTTTGTTTGGTTGCTTTGCAGTGTAGGGAGTTGTTACAATGCAGGAACAGCAACTTTCTCTGCAGAATTTTCTGTCAATGAATCAGATTTTCATCTGAAGAGAAATGCAGGCGCATCTGCATTTGCAGAGCAGCTAGTTGGCACACCTCTGTCTGAAATGAACTGTGATTGGCCACATTCTCCCATCACATGATAGATTGTCTAAAGCCTGAAAACAGAGCCAAGACGAGGAGCAGAAGTTTAGTTTTCTCATAGACCACCTGAATTACAATATGCAAAAACTTTATTATGGGATTTGTGTCCAATGATGCTAAAGTAAAACTGCCTACCCCAGCTTTAATGTACAGTGATAGGGGTGTTGCTTCATCTAATCTGAAATGTATCTCACATATTTCAGTGTCACCAATTAGCTGCTTTTACATTCAACACTGCAGTTTGTGGATAATAGAATATGTATATGTGATGGAGCCAACATGATAGTGTAGAAAGGGTAAAAGGTCACAGTGTCACCAACATCAATGGATTCCCTTTCGGGTGTTCACAGCAAATATTGTGTGTTATTGATTAATTAAAGTGCTATGGAGATCAGATCAATTGAAATTGGATTGGTTCGGTCTGATGGTGTTTCTGGAAAGAGAGGTCACCGGGTCTCAGAGATCAATATTTTTTATTCCCTTTGGGAGTCTGATGAACCAGTGTGAGAAAAGGAAGAATACACAGTGTGTGCTTATCTGAGAGCTGAACATTTGGTGTCTTGGTGGTGTTTGGAGGTAAAGGTCAGAGACTCAACAGAATCAATATGTGGCTTTTATTTAGATTTTTTGTGTTTTGGATTGTTGATTGGACGAAACAAGAGATTTAAAACACATTGCCTTCTGGTCACTGTTTCAGACAAAATAAATAGTAATAAATCAAACTGTTGGTCTTTATAACAGCACTTCACCTCAAAATGAAAATTGTCATCCGTCTTAAAATGTGCTAAGAAATTATTACTTTGATTATCAACTTCCTCCAGAATGATAATCAGAAATGGTTTGTTTGTGGTAAATGTACTACGTATTGACATTTACTATAGTGTTAATGTATTTGTTAATTGAGATGATGGACAAAGATCATTTTGCATTTAATCATACTCATATTCATAGTTATCGTGACATCTTGTAACCCAGTTACATTATGGGTTAAAATGTGTAATTCTGTGTCATTCTGTCTTCGGAAATTACACTTTTCAGATACTTATAATCTTCGTACCTGTTTGAGGAAAAGCAGAGACAACAACACTCCAACTATTCCTTCTATAAGTGTTTCACATGTGCATTTTGTTTGTTTGTGTTTCCAGGCAGCAGAGTTATCCATCAAGTTCCTCAGTGAAGATCGAGCAGTGGAGGTGATCCAGGCGGTCGGACCACGACTCACACAGCTGAGAAAGTACAACGCTGTGGGTGAACACAACCACAGACACAAACACACACACACACACACACACACACACACACACACTGACCTTGTTTTAAGTGTTGGTGTTTGAAAAGAACCATCAGTATTTATTAAATTGCTACGAACATGCTTCTATGAGTTTGTTTCAGCTGTTTTCATTTCTAATTTTCCCTTTTTGTCTCCTGCTGTGCTGTTTGTGCTCTCTTGTTGAAGGCTGCTGATCTCTACCTTAATATGAACCTCATTAAAGAGGCAATCGATGTTTTTATTGAGGGTGAAGAGTGGAACAAAGCCAAGAGAGTCGCCAAGGAGATGGAGCCGAGGTTTAAAAACACAGACACATTCACATATTCAGTACATCAGGGGTGGAAAGTACTTAGTACAATTTATACTGAGTATTTACACTTTATGCTACTTTATACTTCTGCTCCACGACATTTCAGGGGCGAATATTGTACTTTTTACACCATTGCATTTATTTGACAGCTTTAGTCACTTTACAGATTCAGATTACGAATACAAAATATATACATCTAATAAGGTATTATGATTCTTTAAGATGAAACTTAATTGATCAATCAGATACAGTATGTAAAGTAATTAAAACTAGCTCCACCCTTACTAGCGGCAACATGAAAGTGATAAGCACATTCATGCATCAATAATTATAATCCAATAATATTATATATATTATTCTGAAATTGGTCATACTACATAATAAGTACCTTTACTTTTGGTGCTAAGTATGGCACCTAAGTATAGAGGATTTTTTAATTGTTGCGGAGTATTTCTAAGTTATAGTAGTATTTCTTCCTCTTCTCTGGTACACACACCAACACTTGAATATACCACATTTCTTCACAAGCACACAAGCTTGAGGAAAAGAGACATGCAGGGTATTTTCAGTGTGATACCACCTCATTTCAACATACTTTTAACCACTGAAAAACAAATTTGTCTCCAGTCTCCGCCCTGTATCATATAACTCTGATCTCTGGCAGGTACGAGGACTATGTGGACCACAAATACAAGGAGCACCTGAAGAACCAAGGCAAAGTTGACTCTGTAAGTACAAAGACACACACTGTAACACCCTGGATTTAAAAAGTACCATTTTCTCAAGGAAATATTGTTACATCATCGATCTAATCTTTGAGTTTGGGCCTGAAAGGGACAAAATCCACTATCAGCAAAATATGAGACTTACTTTAATCACTCACATCCATGTGGCCTGAAAGACTCAGTGGTAAGAAATCATCATATTGCGGAGGAAATGAACCTATCTAAAATATGTATGAAAGAAAATTAAAATTCAGAATTAATCTTTAAGCCTTTCCCTGTAGTAAAATCAGTTTAAGGTTGCCACAGAACAAGTAGTTTGTTGTGTGCATTGTACATGATTTCTGGTTGTTTAAGTCTCTGCAAAGCATATTGGTTCAATTCTCATATATATAAAGCTGCCAGTGTGTGAAAGAAGCCAAGTTTATAGTGTACTTTGAACAAAGAAAGATGGAAAACATTATGTAGATACTTCAAACAATCTAAGTGTCATGTTGTCGTTTATGACGATTTTTGTGACTGTGTGTGTTTTATAGCTGGTGGGCGTGGACGTCATGGCAGCTCTGGACATGTACGCAGAAAGAGGCCAGTGGGCGAAATGTCTGGACACCGCTTCTAAACAGGTACTGAACACACAATCAAACATCCTTTCCTAATTGCTTGATTGAAGGTGTAAACTATTAGTTGTGAAGTTTAGATTACAGACAAGGTGCATTCAGTTAAAATAAACAGGTATTGCTTGTTGTAACCTAACCTTCTATTAATAGCTAAGTAAAATCATACAGCAACCACTATGGCTGAAAAAAGAAGCCACCGCAGAAGTGCTGTAAAATGAAATTGCAGTTCCTTGAGTGGCCACTTGAGGCTGGCTCTAAGAGAAAGTCAGTTACTATAGACCCCTACGTTAAAATGCCCAACTTTACAACAGAAATAACCACATTTACAGCCTGGTACAAAACACTTTTTTGGTCTCCCTAGCTAATTTCCACATTCATGACAACTGTACTGTGGTGAATTTTTATATAGCTCACCAATTTGATTTCATTAAGGCTAAAAGTTACACATAATTGAGGGTGTGGCGCTTTAAGTGACGGACGGTTGTCGTACATTAATAAGTTGCTAACATTGTAGCAAAGCTGGCTATGTAACATAACCATGAAATAACTCCAGATTCAGAGAGTATAAACATAGCAGCAGC